>NW_006159826.1:2682457-2695726 GCF_000334495.1 Tupaia belangeri chinensis | reverse complement strand
TGTGCGTGCGTGCCCAAGATCCCGAGAGGAGAATGGAGGAGAAGGGATTGCAGCGTGGCCATCGCCCCTAGGGGGTGATTTCTCACTTTCTATCTCTCTGTCTGTCTGGCGAGTGCACGCACCCTATAGCAAAAACCTCTAAAAAAATTTAAAAATTTAAAAAGGAAGAGATGCTTTGGCTGCCTGGTAGCAGCGACCAGTGTGACATCAACAAGGGGACATCTGCTGGCTGCAGTCCACAAGCCCGGAGGCGGGCTCAGCACTGCCAGCTTCGCCAGCAGCTTGGGGAGCTTCCCCCTGGCCCCTCCACAGCTTGCTTCATGGAGTTCATGGACCTCAGCTTTCTCAGGCCACCTCTGGTGAGCCCATAGCTGTCCCCTCCGGGACTCTCCCGAGAGCTGGGAGCCTGTGTCCGACAAGCCTCCCTGTGTCTCTGGGGTCCTATGGCAAGCTGTGACCAGGACAGGTCCCCATGTGAGAGGACTGGTTCTACGCATGGTCGGTAAGCCACCCTGGACCAGGAACAGCCCGCCTCCCCTGCACTCTCGTGGAGGCAAGGGGTCTGAAGGACACTGATGAGCCTTTGGGGGGCAGAGAGTTGGATGGACGCAGGTCAGGCATCCGGGAAGGTGGATACTCCAGGCCAAGTCACAGGGGGGACAGGCCAGCTTCCCTGAGGCCAGGGCAGGACCTCCTGCCCCAGAGGCGGGAGAGAAAGCACCACTGGAAAAGCACATCGGCCCCCGTCTCCGCCCCTGCCACCTTGTGAGGGTAGAACTCCAGTCACAGGGTTGGTGAACAGGGTTGTCGCTGTGAATGCCGGGCGCCTCAGCACTGCCACTGCTGCCCACTGCCTGGGCCAGATGCGACCAGGCCGGCACAGTCGGGGAGGTCCTGGAGTGCATTACAGAGCTCGCCTTCACCCTCGCCCGCCCTCACCTGCCGTCACCCTCGCCCTCGCCCTCGCCCTCACCCTCGCGGGGCCCCCTGTTTCTCACACCCAGGGAGCGTGCCTCGGCACACCCTCCCACCTGGTTTAACACCTGCACTCTGCCCGAGTGACAACACCACACTCGCTGCGCCCACCAAGACAGCTCCGAGTTCTCCGAAGCTAAGCGCTGTCCCCGATACCGAGGGCCGTGTGCTGCTGGACCCGCCGGGGCTCTTGGGCTGCAGGGGCTGCCCCTTCCTGGCACGGCCGGAGGAGCCCTTCCTCACACACTGAGGCCGTGCCCTCCTGCCCATGACCACTCCGTAGCCTCCTCTGCAGGGTGGTCCGACTGGACTACAAGCCATGTCCTGAGGGCACTGAGCCCTGTGCCGGGGTCTTGCCCACTTCCCGGCCCCGAGTGCAGACTGGCCAGGCCCACGGTGCCCCCTTTCACTGGAGCACTGGAGGAGCACCCGTGGCCCTGCAGAAGCCCTCCTGTGGAGGAGGTGTCCTGTGGCCCAGGGCAGGCCCCCAGCCCGTGGCCATCGTGCTGTGTGATAGAGACCAGGGGCCCGGACCCCGCAGCGTCAGCAATGCAGCATCGTGCGGAACGGATGGGGAAGGAGAGGGTGGGAGCAGAGGGCCTTCCTCCTGGGTGAGGGCTTCCTCCTGGGTGAGGACTCCTCTTGATCCTCATCTCAGGGTGGAACCTAGGCCTGGTGCAGAGCAACTGGCCCGGGACAAGGCTGAGGGTGACTGCAGTGAGACCACCTCCTCCCGAGCCCTTCCCCTGCCCTGCTCGCCTTCCTATCCCCTTGCTCTGACACGGCTCCTGCAGCACACCCTCGAATCCACACCCTGCCTCGCCGCTCCTCTGGGGCGCCCAAGCCTCAGGACATCCTGGGAGCGTAGGACATTCTGCCTCCAACAGTTGTCCCTGTGTCTGCGTGGCTCAGCCTGTGTCGGAGGCCTGGTCCCTCCTCAGACTCCCGGCCAGGCTGGGCAGCCAGTGCACAAACACCTCCACAGAGCTGCTCTGGAAACTGACTGTTCGGGACTTTCGCCACACCGGCCCCTGCGCCCAGTGATGCACTTCCCTGGGCGGAGAGGGCCTGGTGCGCCGTGAGCACCGCAGACACAGACAGCGGCTGCTCTCCAGCCCCTCACCGTCTAGGCCGGGCAGGGGCAGACAGCCAGCTGGACGCTCCCTGGGGGGTGGGTCCACTTGGCCCGTGGTCACCATCGGGGCAGTACCACGCCTCTTTCCATGGGACTGAGGATAGGGGTGTAGTGTGAACCGCCTCAGACCCACCGCCCACATGGAGTCAGCAAGGCCTGGCTTGGTGGCCCGCCTGAGGGGGTCCTGGCAGACCTGGAGCATCAGGAGGGTGGCGAGACCGGCCATCAGATGGCCATCACAGAGCCTGAGAGCTAGACGCTATGCTGGAGCTTGGGCTGTCTGTGTGACACCACTGTCTGGGGAGGGAGTGCGAAAGCCCGGCTGTGGGCAGCCCTGCTGGTCTCCAGGCCTGTGCCCACCTCCAGTGTTCCTTTCGGAGGCCAGCTGCCTCCCTTCTCCCTGCTCTTGGGTCTTTCATGATCCACTGGATGGTCCTGTGCAGGTGGACAGGAGAGGAGAGATGAGAGTGGAGGGTCCTTCTGAGGCCGACAGGCTCTCTTTGAAACATCGCTCCGTGACGACGTGCATCCTGTCGGAAGAGGTGAGGGCATCAATTTGACCTAGAGAAAACAGCTCAGGGAAGCCCAGGACTTGCCCAAGGTCCTCTCAGAACTAGAGGTGCCA
This sequence comes from Tupaia belangeri chinensis, assembly GCF_000334495.1. NCBI lineage: Eukaryota > Metazoa > Chordata > Mammalia > Scandentia > Tupaiidae > Tupaia > Tupaia belangeri. Next base: position 2,692,991 of record NW_006159826.1, on the reverse strand, counting down.
GTCATGCCCAGGTGCTTTCTGACACGAGCTCTCGGCTCTGCTGGGACCCCGCCCCAGGCTGCTCCTTCCTGCCAGCCCGAGCCACGAGGCCCCGCGCTGCGGGAGAGAGGCTGTGTTCGCACCTGCTGTCTCTCATCCTCTTTTTCCAATTCTTTCATCTTGTTTTATTTATGTTATTTTTTGAATTTGCCAGAAGATGTGTACTCACCAGAGAGACAGGGTGGGGGAGAGAGCGAGGAGAGGGAAAGCAGGAGGGCACCCCACGGGGCCTACGTCACGGCAGCCCCCTGGCCCTCTGACCCTCCTTTCGGGGTTTCGGGCACACATACACACACCCTGTATGGTTGGCAAGCAGGCCTCAAGCAGGCCCCTGGGTCCGGACTTGAACCACGGGGCTGGCCATGTGGGATCCAGCCGCCTCGCCCGCCAGGCCACAGGCTAGCCCTCTCTCTTCTTCTAAACGATTTTTATTTCTTCGAAGTAATGTGTGTTTTCACCTCTGCCCCATGTCCCTGGGCCCTTCACACAGCAGCAGGGTGGGCCTTCCTCTAGGTTTCTTTACTTCATGAGCAGAGGTGGGGAGAGAGGGGCCCCCTCGGCAGGGTTTGCACCATGGCCCTCCCGGACCCTGCCTCTCAGCCAGCCCGGACCACAGGCACACACGTGTACCCAGCCTGTACAGGTCAGCCGGCACTGAGCCGGGCTTCCCTACGGCCCCAGCCTCAGAGCACCTGCCCCACCACAGCTGAGCTGTGGTCAGCTCGTGTCTCTCTTCAGATAAAAACGTTCCGACAACTTTTATATCACTCAGTAAAAGCCACGCCCTCGGGCGGCCTCAGACCCTACATGATCTGGGAGTTGTCTCTGTTTATAAACAGTGTGCATATGTACTATTTGTTGGTTTATTGATTTCGATTTCTTACATTTCTGGAGCGCGCATGTGTTAAGAGAGACATCAAGGTAGGGGAGATAGATAGCACCCCGTCCCTTCTCCTCTGCCTCTTCATCCTGTCAGGATTTGGTGCACACACGCACATACCCCTGGCTGGCAGGTTCAGGACTGTGCAAGCTGTCAGGTCCAGGACTCGAACCACCAGGTTGTCCATATGGGATCCAGCTCCCGTGGCCATGGGCCATGGGCCCCAATTGGCCTATCAGCTTTAGATTCCATCTGCTGACTTCCTGGAATGGATGGGAGGGTAGGCCCTCCTGCTCCCTGCCTCCTCCCGCTCACTTTCACTCCGTTACGCTGTATTAGCGGGTCAAGTGAAGTATGCCCCTGCAGAATGACACCCTGCGTGGGAGCGTAGGTGGAGTCAGATTCTCTGGGTTCAAGTCATGATTCTGCCCCTTACTTTCTGACTGAGAGCAAGGTGCCTAACCATTCTGGGCCTCGGTTCCCTCATGAGTACGATGGGAAAATTTTAGAGTGTGCTTTTCACGGGACCCCAGAACAAGGACTGGCCCGTCATGAACGTTCTGTAAGTGCCCGCACCGTGGCAAGCTTGCGGATTTGTGACAGTGGGTTGCGTACCCAGCAGAGTACTACACATTACTTCCCATACCGTCTGCCTTCTCTGGGTTTTCCAGTTGCTCATCTGCTGTGTGTCTATCATATCTAATTCTCAACAAACTTCACTGAACTATTTTCCACACGATCAACTCCATTTTATCCCCTCCCTCCTGAAGTCTGCCTAGAGACCCCTGCCTGTCCTCCAGATCTCGTCTGGCCTGAGTGCCCCTGGGCTTGTGGCAGCTCTCATCCCTCTGCCACTAGGCTGAGAGTTCCTCTGCTACTCTCTCCTGCTGGGACGCCTGTGTCCCGGATTCATTATTGCCGTCCTTCTCGGACCACCTCTCATCCTCCTGGTACGCATCCTGCAGTAGCTTTCTGAGCAGGAATTTGAGTACTTGCATGTCTAAAAATGTCTTTCTTCTACCTTCACGCTTGATCGAGAATCTGGCAGTGTGTGAAATTCTAGGTTAAAATCTGTTTTTTTAAAGGATGACAAAGGTAGCTGTGTATTCTTCTAAATGATTTCCAGTAAGCGCCGTGTGTGCATGGTGTTTTTACACAGGGCCTCGCCTCCTGAGTAGCTGGGACCACAGGCGTGTGCCACCACACCCAGCTTCCCTTGGCATGTGCTGGGATGGAGCTCGGGCTTCCCACGCGCCTCAGCCGTGAGCGGCAACGTCGGGCTCACTACTGCGGGGAGCCCTCGCCCTCGCGTGTATTCTTTCCGTTTGTTTGTTTCAGGTTTTTGTTATTGTTGCTCTTGGGTTTTTTTGGTTTTGTGTTTATGTTCTTCCAGAGAGAGAGAGCAAGAGAGACTGAGGGCAAATGAGAAACGACCCTCAGGGGCATGGCTGTGCTGTGCTCCCTCCTCCTCCAGTCTCTGCTAGGACTGGGGGCACACGTGTACACGTGCCCAGCATGAATTTCCAGCTACAGGGTCTGGGGCTCCAGCCACGCAGTCAGTGGGGTTCAGCACCTCCGCCTCCTTGCCACCGCTGGTCCATGTGCATCGTAAATGGAAAAGGCGCGGTAGGGAGAGGGGAGCCAGCACCCTGTCCTGGGTGTGGGGAGAGCCCGCCGTGTGCCGCCCAATGCCCGGGCAGGACGCCGGTGGACGCACACTGGCAAGTGCAGCTTTCATACGATTTTGAAACTTGAAGCAAATCACTATATTCGATAAAAACAACCTAGTTCATATAGCAAGGGCAAACCCAGAAGCAATTTTTACCACCATTTTTCACACTTTATGGATTTTATCCCGGCTTCCAGGATTGTTTTGAGAACCTGACGCCTTGGGCATCTTCAGTATCTTGTAGAAGAGCTTCCTTCTCTCATTCTCCAGATGCTTCCAGGGTCTCCTCAGCATCCTCCATGTCCACGATGCTTATTTCCCTTCATTGGCTGAGCAGCCATCGAGTTTGTTCAGTCTGGAAACCTGTACCCTACAGCTCTGAGAGCCTCTATTGATTCTCGCCCCACCCCGCCAGGTTCTCTGTTCTTACAGGAGCTGCTGTTGTTGGGGCCACGCTTCCTTTCCGAATTCAGTATCTGTCCCTGATGCCTCGGGAGACTAGTTAGCTTTGCCTTCTACCCCTTCAGCCAGGGCGCCCTCTTCTCTATTTCATTTCCGAGGTTTTATTCGCTGTTCTTTGTCCCTTTTTTGCACACCACCCTTTACTGATTTTCGGATGTAGCGCCCCTCCTCTGAAGACAGTCACCCCGACTTTACTCTTCTCCTGAAGCGTCCTTCATTCCCTGTACTTCACTGTTTCTCCCTGGTTCTTGGGTCCTGTGTCTGGTCTGGCCTTGTCATTCGTCTCGCAGCCGCAGTGACTTCAGTGCTGCGTCCCCTCTGAACGCTGTCTGCACTGTGACGCCCAGTGAGGCAGGGCGGGAGGTGGGACTCCGAGAGAGGTGTTTGGGGGGCGGGGGTGGAGCCCTCGTGACTAGATTAAGGCCTCCCTAGAGGGAGTGTGTTCTTTCTGACTAGTTCCCGGACAGCGGCTGAGACTAAGCAAGCCGGACCCGGCATGTCTGTCCCAGGTGCCCGCTTCCTGTCCCCCTTCTCTCTGCCATGTTGCGAGGTAGCACCAGATGCCAATCCCTGCTCTCAGACTTCCCACCACCAGATTCGTGAGCCAAATCAACCTCTTCTCTATAAACCACCAGTGCCTTGGTCCACTCTACCATTACTGACAGAAAGAAATACCTGAGATCGAGTAACTTAGAGAAATCGAGATGTATTGGACTCACGATTCTAGTGGCCAAAAATCCGAGGCATCACGGGTGGTGGAGGGCAGAACTCGGAGCAGACGGCCTGTGCTCTGCCTCCAGATGGGTCTCTCCCTCCTGGTCTGTCTTGTTCTCTCTCTTTATAACCCCCAGAACTCTTCATGGAGGCCTCACCCTAACCCCCCAATCACTAACCTCTTCCCCAGAGCCCCATGTTGCAGTACAACCATCAGACTTCGGTTTGACCTCTCGATCCCATCGTAATGGCTCAACACGTGACTTTGGGGAGGGACATATTCAAACTGTAGCACCCAGTGTTAGAAATTCAGTCATAGCAACAAAGCAGACTGAAGCGGGGCCTGCCCCAGGTGTGCTGTAGCCCTGCTAGCCAGTCGTGTTTGACAGCGAGACACTACAAGATTGTGAGGACAGTTTGAGCAAAGGCCAGGAAGGGAGATGTCACAGGGTGAGCAGGGCACCACATGGGATGCAGTGAGGGACAGAAGCCTTGTCCTGAAGGGACAGTGGCTCCTCAGGGCAAGGGCACTTGGTTTTGATTTGAACCCAGGCCACCACCTTCAAGGCCAGCGCTCCACTGCCCCGGCACCGTTGGGAGAAAGCGTTGCTGAACATTAGCACTCAGATCTGCCCAGTGTGACGCCTGAGGTTCTGATTAAGGGAGTGAGAAGAAAAGTGAAAATTAATCTAAGACTTAAACCAGTGGAAAATAATTACCCTCCAGTGTCCGTATTCCCAAAAAAGGGGACCAGCCATTGTGGTATGCTTTCACTATGGGGAGTAAAACGTTAACTTAGGTAAGCAAGCAGAGCTTAGGAAAGGAAATGTATAGAGAAGCGAGAGTGCACGCCGTAGCTCCAGGTTGGCCTGCTCGGAAAACCCTCTAAGATCTGAGACGTGCTTTCCATCAAACACACACGAAATACCTGGAGAGTTTAGGTAGGCAGAATATGAACTGGTCTTGGCAACGGGTACCCCTTAGATCAGCAAGCGTGTGAGTGCCACACGGTCCTGCCCCGCGGGCGTGTTGGGTTACGACATTCCCTCCCCTCGGGGCAGTGCAGAGGGCAGGAAAGTCTCGTGGTGGCCATGACATAGTTCAGCACCAGGGCCCGGACACGGGTCTCCAAGTGTGCTTCGGGCCTCGGTCGTGCGCTGCGTCCACCTCGCCCCTTACCCTTCATGTCTCCCTGCTTCCCACGGCGAGCATGCCTCAAGCGTCTGGGGAGATGTGGGGTTTCCCGGGTTACACCCACAGACAGGGTTTCCATGCTAGCCCCACCCTGTGCCCTAAGACATTGCTTTGAATTTCCTCAGACAGATTTCCAAACCACCCAGACAGTGCCAGCACTTTCCAGCGGACAGGCACGCCCTGCAGCTGTGCGCGAGCTGCGAGCCCCGGCCCCTGCTGTGGCTGAAGAACTGCATTTTAAGTTGCTTTTAGTTTAAATTACTGCTTTTTAAGCTTATTTCTTCTAGTAACAAGAGATACAGAGACAGAGAGCTGCAGAGAGACAACATCTCCGACAATGTCTCTGCCCCATGATCCAACCCCGGTCTCGTTGGCCCTGGGTCCCAAGGTCCACACATGTGTGGGGACCACTCAGGGAGGTCTCTGGACTCAAACCCAGAACTTCCCGTGTGGATCAGCCCCGCAGGCCTTCACGCTTTCCCTCTACGGCCCTGTAGCCCCCGTAACTGAGACTACTCCATACTTTAACAGCCACGTGTACCTGGCGGCCACCACGTCGATGGGCAGCCCAGCAGTGATGCTCTGTGCAGGCGTGCAGAGGTGCGTTCCACAGCGCGGAGTACGACCCGAGTCCCCAGGGCTGTGCGTCACTCCTGACTGGGCACAGATGAGGGGTGACATGGCGGCACAGGGGGACAGGACCGGCCTGCCATAGTTCAGACATGGTGCTGCATCTTGAGGCCAGCGTGAGGAAGGAGCGCAGTCAACCTGGGACCTGCGTGGCCAAAGCAGTTGACACACCCAGGGCTTCCCCGGGCACTCGAGGCCATGAGGTCAGGGCCACGAGCTGCAACATGCCACCTGGTACCTGGCGGGTGCTCTGTGCGTGTTCTGACGGAGTTGGCAGTGCTTCCAGGCTGGTCAGGACATGCCAGGGACAGCGGGCCCGGCCCGGGAGTGGTGAGGGCTGACAGGGAGGGGTGGGCTCGAGAGGAGACTGAGGGAGGAGGCAGGAGCAATAAGTACAGGGAAGAGGGCGGCCCCGTGCGATGCAGACGGCCCTTGGGCTGGCTAATGGATGTGGTGAATGCACTCGTAGCTGCGGCGTTAAACGCGCCATTCATTCTCTGCCCTGAGATGGAGGCCCCTCCACGTTCACTGTCACCTGCCTCTTGGTCGTGAATGGCAAACGGGCTGCAGGATGCCACCAGCGTCCCGAGCTGCTCGGCTCTCGGGCAGCTGAACCGGTGCCCGGGCTGCCTGCGCACCCTGGGGACCACGTGGCACAGCGCCCCCCGGCCCGTTCTGCCTCTGTCCTGGCGTGTCTGAGCCCTTAGAAGCTACGGCTACCTGCTCGTTTTTTTGTTTGTTTGTGTGTGTGTGTGTGTGTGTGTGTGTTTTTGTGGTTTTTTGTTTGTTTGTTTGTTTGTTTCTTGGAGAGATTTTCACTATAGGGCGCGTGCGCTCGCCAGACAGACAGAGAGAGACATAGAGACAGAAAGCGAGAAATCACCCCCCTGAGGGGATGGTCACGCCGCAATCCCTTCTCCTCCATTCTCCTCTCGGGATCCTGGGCACCCACGCACACGCGCCCAGCGTGAGTTTTAAGCCACCGGGTCCGGGACGCGAACTGCGGTCGACTACGTGGGAGTCCAGCGACATAGCCATTACGCTAACTGCTGGTTCCCTAGCTGCTCGTTTTTCACCCGTGCCCAGAGCCAGCTCCAGTGGAGGTGCCACACGAGCTGAGATGAGGTGATGGCCGCGTGGTGTGCGAACTAATTATTTTAGTTTTCGAAGTTTCTCCTCTGACCTGCGTTTGTGTTAGGGCCGCTTGGCCTGGACACCAGGGACATGGGCAGGCAGCTCTCTGTGGCCCTGTCCTGTGTGCTGGGGCATTTTCCCCATCTCTGGCTTCTACCCAGCAGGTGCCTGAAGCTCTCCCTCCCCGTGCCCAGTCGCGACAACCAAACCTGTTCCAGACCTTGTCAGCTGCCCCAGGAGCAAGATGCCTCCTAGGAGAAGCAGTGTTTTGGGTTTTTGCTGCAACACTTCTGGGTTTCCACCTGGGCACTGGGCTCCCCACGCTTGTCAGTGACACGCCTGTTCTCCAGAGGGACTCAGAGTGCGCATGGCCTCGCATGTTCCCCTCAGCGTTTCCCCCATTGAAACCTCCTGGAGATTAACGCAGAGGAGTCCCCGTGCCACAGAATCGGCTGCAAATCTGGTTGCGCTTGGCTGGGTTCCCGAAGTGGCTGGAGCTGGTGGCTGCTCCGACAAGAGACTGGTGGCTTTAACAGTTCTTCTAGCCTCCAGGGACTGGAAGTTCAGACGAGGCACAAGCACATCCGGGCACTCTTAGGCTCATCATCCACTCGCTCCTCATCCGGGGGCTGCAGAGGAGGCCAAGGAAGTTCCGCCTTCAGCACCACTCGTGGGACAGGGCTGGAGCCCCAGTCCTCCTCTGCCTCCCGAGGAGGGCCTCTAGAGCAGGGAGCCTGGACACTGGCCAGCCCACAGGCCGGGGCCGGCCACATTTCCATAGGATTAAAATTGTCCCCATATCTCCTGCGAGGGTGCACAGCTGAGCTTCTTAAAATAGGACTAGCTCATGGCCTTGCTGAGGACCCCTCCCACCTGCTGCTCTTCCCCAGTCATTAACGCTCTCCTGACCACTGGGTTTTCTCCAGAAAGTTCTGTGCAGCCTCCCTCCCTCCGTTCTTGATGTTTTCAGTGAGAGAACTAAAAATCAGCTGTCTGTCCAAGGACTCACCCACCTCCCCAGGGCCTCTAGTCCCTTGGCCAGAAGGCGAGTGAGTCACCCCCGAGGCTGCAGGGAGGAGACAGGAAGAGACTGTCAGCCATGATGCAGTTCTGGCAAATTCACCTCCAAATTGAGGTGAGGCCTCTTGCTTTGTTTTTTGTATTTTTTTATTTTTAAAGTTTATTTATTTACCCCTTCCATGAGCAAGAGAAACGAAAAGAGACAGAGAGAGAGAGAGACAGACAGCACCCAACTGGCTCCCAGCCTCAGTCAGTCCACATGGTGTGTCCCACTTGGCAGGCCCAGATGGGAGCCTTCCCGTGAGGGTCAGCCCTCAGAGGGCCATGTTTCACCCCACGCCATCTCAGACCCCACCTCTGGGGTCCTTGTACAATTTACGAAGGAAAACGCAGATGTACCACGTCACCATGACTTGAAAATCCGCTTCAGTATCTTGGGGGTTCAATTAATTGTATTCTTTTGATTTAAGGGTTAAGAAATCTTTCTACTTGGATTTTTGTTTTTGTAAATAGTGTCACAATTTTAAACTATTTTTGCCCTCAATATCGATTCCAGTTTCCCCAGCTAGAACCAAGCGTCCCACACTGTGCATCGCCCTGGCAGAGGCCACCCAGAGCTCCACAGTTGGACCCTCTCCTGGCCGGCAGTCAGCTTCTTAGAGGTGATTTTTGTTCAATATAATGTAGTTAACATTTTAAAATCATGACATATTGCAGCCAGCAGGTGGCATGGTGGTTAAGGCACCGGACACCCCCATGGCCGATGGTGGTTCGAGTCCCAGCCTAGCAGCTTGCTTTCTCATTACCCCACCCCCATCTCTCTTTCTCTCTGGTGAATGCACATACTCTATAGCAAATTAAAATAATAATAATAATAAGTTAAATTAGATAAATATGTCTTTTTTAAAAAATCATGACATATAATGTGTATCATTGCTGTGGTTTGAGTGTCCTCCCAAATCCACAAGTTGAGATTTGGCTGTGACGAAATTAAGATGGTGGAACTTAACATGATCATAGTGTTGAAGGTGGAGCAATCAGGAGATGGTGGTCTAGGTCATTGGGGCAGGGGGCCCAGAGTTGAATTCTGGTGGGTTTATCAGGAGAAGGCGGGAGGCCAGAACAGGGAGGGCCCACTGGACAGCCAGCCACACTACTCTGCCCTCGGTCTGTGTGTGACTGGGGCTCTGCAAGGCTCCCCATGGAGGAGGCCCCTGGACCTTGGACATCCAAAGTGTGAGCTGAATAAACTTCTATTCCCCCACTGCCCAGTTTCAGGTATTTCCGATTATTAGCAAAGCAACAGGACAGACTAGAACAACTAACTATTGTACAGTTTGGTATCCTGTAAAATTTCCATTTATCTCGGATAACGATCCTGCTGGCCTTTGAGAGGATGCTGTTCTGTTGTGGAGGCCACGCTGCTGCCTCTCTGAGGCCCTCGCAGGGTCGTGGAGAATGGCTCCTGTGTTTAGTAGCACTCAGAAGGGCCCAGCTCTGCTGCTGACCACGAATGTGAGGTGGCCCCGAACCATCTCGAAGCATCACCGTCAGACTGGAGACAGCATGACAGGTCAGCAGGTGATGCTTCCTGGCCAGCCTCTGGCCTGGCGGTCAAGGGACCTGGACCCCATGTGGCTGACAACGCAGCTCAAGTCCCAGACCCAGCAGCTTGAGAAACACACTGGGCAGGTCCCGAGAGGATGGAGAGGTGGAGGAGAAGGGCTTGTGGCATGACCACACTCTGTACCTTCTCCTCCTCCCTCTCTCTCTGGCAAACACACACGCCCTGAGCAAAAAGCAAACCTCGCTGATGCGCACCATTTGCCCAGGCAGCTCCGTCACGTGGGCGTGGCGCCCTGCAGCCTCACGCAGGTGCCGCCCCTCCCCCCCCCCCCCCCCCCCCCCGGGGCCAGCTGTGCCTCCATCCTACACGTCCCCCAGCTCCTCTCGTCACTCACTGGCTGCCTTCCGCCGTCCTGCCCTGTCCTGTCTGCTGTCGTGCCCTCTGGGCCCCTGACCCCGGTGATCACAGAAGAACCAACCGCTGAATTAAGAAGGCCACGGCGTACATGGGAGTCATTCCTAAGCGTGGGGGTCATTCGTATCTTCTTAATAGGAAAGTCTCCCTGCCCTGTTTTTCAAGGTTTTTCCCACATGGCATATGCGCTCACTGAGAAAGACAGAAAGAGACAGTGAGAGGGAAATCGAGAAATCACCCCCGGGGGGGGTGGGGAGGGATGACCATGCCGCATTCCCTTCTCCTCCATTCTCCTCCTGGGATTCTGGGCATGTACGCACGTGTACCTGGCACGACGTTCAAGCTGCCAGGTCTGGGACTCGAACCACAGTAGGCCAGCACCTCAACCACTACGCCCCCTGTTAGCCCAAAGAAAGCCCTTTTTTTTTCTTCTTTTTTTGGAGAGGTTTTTGCTATAGGGTGCGTGTGCTTGCCAGAAAGACAGAGAGAGAGACAGAGAGACAGAAAGCAAGAAATCACCCCCCAGGGGGATGACCACACCGCCATCCCTTCTCCTCCGTTCTCCTCTCGGGATCTTGGGCACGCACACACATGTGCCCAGCGTGAGTTTAAGCCACTGGGTCCAGGACTTCAACTGCAGTCGACTACGTGGGAGTCCAGAGACATAGCCATCACGCTAACTGCTGGTCCCAAGAAAGCCCTTTTTTAAATCTTCCCTTCTTTCAGCTTTATTGAGGCATAATTGACAAGTACAAATTGTGTGTTTGAGGTGTACACTGCGATTTATTTATTTATTTTTAGGTTTCTGTCA
>NW_006159826.1:2674889-2682442 GCF_000334495.1 Tupaia belangeri chinensis | reverse complement strand
GGAGAGACAGAGACGGTGAGAGGAAGATGAGACATCACCCCCAGGGGGATGGCTATACCACAGTCTTCCTCCAGTCTCCTCTAGAGCCTGTGGATGCATGCACACACACCCGGCATGGTTTTACGCTGCCAGCCCAGTGCTTACCCACTCCGCCACCTGCTACCCCATGCGATGTGGTTCTTTTAAACAGCCGTGGGGACATGCATACAGCAGGCGGTGACCAGACTGGGACAGTGGACACATCCATCATCTCCGACATCTGTCACGACTGTGCTGTAGACACCTGAGGTCCTTCCTCCCACTGTTCGGAGACAGACACTCAGCTGCCATTGACATGGTCACGCTGAGGACGCGTTCCTCTCGCCTAGTGACAACTTCGTAGCTGATCTCCGCTGTCCCGGCCCTGTCCTCCTGGCTCTCCCTCCTCAGCGTCTGGCATCCCCACCCACTGCCCACTGCCCACTGCCGCGAGCCCAGTTGTGGGAGGGTACGTGGAATTTGTCTTTCAGCGCCTGCTTGTCTCACCAAACACAATGTCCTCCAGGCTCCCTCCTGTGGCCCAGGGACAGGATCTCATCCTTACGGCTGGCTGTTCCACTGTTGCCCCCTGACATTCATTTACCCAGGCATCCACCGATGGACACTCGGTGGGCCCCACATCTTGGCTGTCATGAGCAGTGGGTGTGCAGGAGTTGCTGCACCCGGCTCCTCCCACACAGCAAACCTCACATGCAGGCTTGCCCTTCCCAGGGTTGGAACTCCCTCTGCCAGAGCTCTTGCACGAACCACCTGGAGCAGTTCCCGGGAGGGCCAGGCTACATCCGACAAGTTGGTCAGAGACCAGAGCCCGAGCTGTTCAGTCCCCGCGTTGATAGCCTCGTCAGAATCCACCAGCAGGGGGCAGCGCCCCCCAGAGGCCACTGCTGTCCCCACAAGTTTCACTGTGCCTGACCCCAGACGCCATGCTGATCCAAAGCCAGGCTGTGGTCACTGTTCTGGGGTTTCCCTTTGTGGACTTTTCCTCTGAACCCCGTGACGGGGGACATATAGCATGCCATCAGAAAACCTTCAGGAGACCCAGGGTAAGAGTGTAGCAGAGGTCAGCGCCAGGCTCTGAGGTCAGGGGACGGCAAGGCCAGTGTCACCGTGGCTCGCTGCCCTGGGTGAGCAGCAGGCACCTGAGGACTCAGCACTCCCGGCAGTAAGGAGGAGGCAGCCGGGCTGGATAGGGGTGCCGTGAGCCCGCTGCCTGGCATGGGCCTGCTGTGGCCCCAGCACATGGTGGGCGCTGAGTTTGAGGGGATGCACAGTGAAGGAATGAGGGCGTGAACCCAGGAGGAACGACTGAATGGGTGAACTCAGCCCTACTTCAAGGCAATGCATGAAAGTTCAGATTCCTTCCAAACCCGCACCCAGACTTCTAGTGGTTACTTAGGTGTAGACGAAGACTTTTGAGACACTGGTTAGCAGGACCTCGGCTGGCAGTCCCTGAATGTGGGGTCTTAAGTGTGTGCTTTGATTCAGCTCTCTGTGGTGAGGGCAGTCTGCAACCCTCACTGCAATCCATGAAGTGGGATTTAGAGGAGAGGGTAATCGAGGACCCCGGGCTTCTGCGTGTCCACGCCAGCACCCTCCCTCGGGTTCCTCCATGGACGGCTGTGATGTCTGCATGGCTGGCCCTCCCCCAGGTTCCTCCATGGACGCTGTGTGATGTCCGCACGGCTGGCTCTCCCTCAGGTTCCTCCATGGACGCTGTGTGATGTCCGCACGGCTGGCCCTCCCTCGGGTTCCTCCATGGACGGCTGTGATGTCCGCACAGCTGGCCCTCCCTCAGGTTCCTCCGTGGACGCTGTGTGATGTCCACACTTGGAAAGAATCTCTCGAATGATCCTGGCAGTGGGCCGTGACCTCGCTGGGGTGGGTCGCGTGGGGATCAGGTTGCCCGCACACTGCCGGTGCGGTGAGATTGCACTCCCTAAAAAGGCATTCTCCGTGTGCAGGAGAGCTGCGCCTCGGTGGTGGCACCGCCCCAGGGCTGAAGTCACTTGGACACACTTGCAGAACATTGTCCTGTGTGGCAGGGCTCGGACTGCAGGACTCGAGGGGTATAACGCACTCCCCAGTGCAGGCACAGCTCCTTCACCTGACCTCGCCCCTGACCTCACCTCCTGCCCTGCTCTGCAAAGCCCCGTGCGTCTGTGCCGGGGTAATCGGAGACCTGGAAGGAGAATGGGGCTGGTGCAACGGGCTGGCAGTGGGCGGCAGGCTGGGCTCAGGGGGAACAAGATGAGCGGCTGGCAGAGCCCTGTGAGCAGGACACCCAGCCAGAGAGGCACCCCGAGAATCTGTAGCCCCTTCACACGTGCGTTGTTCACCGTCTACAGACAGGTTTTACCAGTTTCCCTCTGGAGTCTGTTCTGCCCTAGCATCCACCCGGGTTCCAACGGCACCATCCTCAGTCGCACCAGCACCCCGCTCTGACACAGTTGCTCGATCCTCCCGGCCGGCACTTTGGAAGAGCAGTGGGCAGGTATTGTGCAGGGTTTGTCCGATGAGGCAGAGACTGTCCCTCATGTCCCGTCAGGGCACGTGGTCTGGGCACATCTGCCTCTGGGGATGCTGACCTTGACCCCGCAGCTAGGTGGATTCTCCATGTGAAGCCCTGCGTCCCCCTCGTCCCACTCCTCCCTGAGAAGCCAGTCTCTAAGCCCAGCCCTCGCTCGGGGGGCAGGGGCTCCATGGAGAGAGGTGTGCCAACTAAGGGTCCTGAGGTCAAACCATGGCACCTCAGCACACCGGGAACTATTCTTGGAGGCGGGGCCGACCCTGGTGCCCCCGAAGGGGGTGAGTGCAGGCACACGTCACGTGGTCCGTCTGAGAAGCGTGTCGTCAGGCATGTTCGTATTAGTGGCCGTCGCGCAAACACCATCAGGTGCACATACGGGACCTGGGTGGGATGGCACCTATGCACCCAGGCTGTGTGGGGCAGCTGCTGCCCTGGGCTCCACGCCCTACGGTGTGTTCCCGGACCGAGCGTGTAAGCAGTCGTGGCACCACGGCAAGTGCTGGTGAATCTAAACCTGGAAAAGGTGCGGTGTAAACGGGCCCAGCTGCCCTGTTACAGCTGACACTCTCAACGCTGCAGGGCCGGGAGCCACGTGGAGGGTCAGGGTTCGCTTTCTGAGTCATCTCGTACCTGCGGGCGCCTGAGCTGGTGCGTCCCGATGATCAGCTGGCTGAGACAGGCTGCGGTGGATTGCAGTGTGAGACCCTGCTGAGGGTGCTGGCCTTTCTCTGTCTCACTCTGTTTCTCATGAAAGAAAGAAACTTTTTTTATCAAACTAAAAATAGCACAGCTCTACAGGGAGCTTACTATGAATGGAACTGGAGGACTGGAGGTTGCTCTGGCGAGTCAGGGCATGAGTGAGTGGGTGTGCAGGCCCTGAGCGTCACTGAGCACCCCATGGGGCTTGTAAACCCCGGACACTTGGGCTAAAGCAAACTTCCAGAAAATGTTTCTCTTCCTTCAATAATAAATGAGCCTTAGCTCACTGTAACATTTGTAAACATTTTCATTTTTAACTTCGGGCCCTTTTTAATAATAGCTTTAAGCACACACTGTGCTGCCATGCAGAATAGTCCTGGCCTGGTACCCTTATTCTATAAGCTTTATGCTATCTCATTTTTTTAACTTTTTGATTAAAAACTAAGACACACACACACACACACACACCTTAGCCCAGGCCTACACAGGATTAGCGTAGTCCGGATCACCATCTTCCACCTCCACGTCTCATCCTGCTGGGAGGGCCACAATAAACAGCCCGTGAGGTTACATCAATACAGAGAAAATGAGGAGGGCTGGCCTCCTAGCACGGTGGAGAAGGGAGCTGGACCTCACACAGCCAGCCTTCAAATCCTGGCCCCAGAGGTTTGGGAGACATGTGGGGTACGCGTGTGTGTGCCCCGAGTCCTCATGAGACAGAGAGATGAAGGTTTGCCACATGTCCGCACCCACCGAGGGATGCTCTCTCTCTCTCTCTGTCTCTCTGTCTCTCTCTCCCCCCCCTCTCTTTTCTGGTGCAAACTGCAGCCACGATAAACAAGAGAGCGTGAAGCTGCTCCCGGGCCGCACGGCCTCCTGCCTGCAGCACCTGTGTTCACCAGGGAGTGCACTCTCAAACGGCACTGAGCGGACGGGGCCGTGGCCGTGCATACCAGCAAGTGTGTGCTGCACAGGCGGGTGCGTACTCACACGGCCAGCAGCACAGCGGGCCTGCTCATCCCGTCCTGCAGACATGGGGCAGCGTGCTAGCCCACGACACTAGGACAGCTGTGGCCCTGGGCGGCAGGGCTTTCCAGCGCCCCGGGACCTTGGGGGTCACGATCATGCATGAAGCCCGATGCTGGCTGAAGGCCGTGATGGCACACATACTGAGTCTTAGCGTGAGCGTCACGAGTCCACGTAAGCAGCAGACCCAAGGGCAGGGATGGGGGCCCTCGTGTCATCCTGGCTCCTGGCCTGGCTGCTCTTTGGCCCAGCCCGTAGCCCTGGCTGTTTCTTCTCACTCCTCACTGCCAGGTTGTCACTGGGTCTCGCCAAGACCTTGGAGCGTCTGCCCACACTGTGCGCCTGGGGTCTCCAGCACTTCCTCCGCCACACCTTGCGCAGAGCCAGCCGCAGAACAGGGCCGTTGTAGGCAGTGCCCCACGCCCCCACCGCAGCTCGGGCAGGACATAGCGATGCCCTCAGGTCCTGACGCGTGGGAACAAGGTGCACGGGGCCTCGCTCTGTCCATGTCATCTTCTCTTTGGAGGTGGGGGTGTGGACAAATACCGGGTCTTTATTCATATCTGGGTTTGCTTCTTTATGACAGAAGGCATGATACATGCCAGAGAGAGAGCGTGAGAGAGAGCGTCCCAGCAGGGCCTGGTTACGCCGCAGTCGTCTTCCCTCCAGTTCCCCATTCCCACCAGGATTCTGGGCATGTGCTCGGGTGCCAGGCATGTGTTCCAAGCCAATGGGGCTGGGGCTTGCACCCAGTCACCCCTGTGGCTCCAGCTTCCTCTGCGGGGCATCTAACCACTGGCTACAAGGCCAGTCCCATCATCCCACTCCTCATTATTGGAATGAAGGTCTTAAATGACAGGTGGGAAGAGTAATGACTTCCTTCTTCATTCATTGTCACTTTTCACGATCTACTCATGTGTTCCCTCAGTTTGAGATGAGACTTCAAGTTTTTTTCTTTTTTTTAACAAGAATTATTTATTTTTATTTATTATTATTATTGTTGTTATTATTTTAGTGTGACGGGAGAGAGACAGAGAGAAAGTGAGAAAGCAAGCTGCCTGTCTGAGACTCGACCACGGTTGGCCGTGTGGGGTCCAGTGCCTTAACCACCACGCCGAGAGAGAAATGAGCACCTCACAGATCGTGGGTCTGGCCACACCATGATGCCCTCCCTCCTCCCTCCAGCCCATTAGGGACGGGTGTCAGCCTGACTGGGCTGGGGATTCGAACCGTGGTTTCCATGTGGGATCAGCTTTTGTTAAGCAGCTCCCTATCACTGCTCCATTGAGCCAACACCAGGGCCCTCAGTTTTTAAAAGTACTAGCGTGGCTTTGCAGCGCTTTTTGATATGTGGCATCAGTAAGGAAATAAGCAAGCGGGCCCCTCAGACGGCCAGAGCTCAGTTAGCCAGTTAAACCTGGTCGCAGCCGTCTGGTGGACACACATCTGCCCAACTTCGTTAAGATGGGTGGAGACCTTAAGGGGAAAGTCTAGTGAAAGAAGAGAAAATACACCATGTGTCTTTTAGAAAGTATCTTAAATAATGGGCGACAGAATGTGAGAAGCCTGAAGACAATGCAAAACATAGAGGTGAGAAGTCCGGTCGCAGGGAACGGTAACCCTTCCCCTGGAGAGCGGGAGGCTGGTACGGAGCAGCGGCCCCTGGAATGCAGGCAGCCTCCGGATTGCACTTCCCCTCCTTCTTCAAGCCTGAGATGGTCACTTTGCTTTGTCCTTCTCCTTAGTTTGAGTATTTGTTGCGGGGACTCTGGGTGGTAAGATGCGGGTGCCCACGACAGAGCCGTTTACGGCAGGGTCAGTGTGCCCCGCGTGATCACCTTGTCACAGCTTCACCCTGAGGCCGTGCGGCTGTGTCACGTGAACATTTGTGCACGCCCAGGTTCCTGGGTTGAAGCCCTAACTCCATGTAACTGCACTCGAAATGGGCCCCAAGGCAGCAATGAAGACTAAACGAGGCTGGGGGTGGGGACTGAACAGGTTAGGATCTCTGTCCTTACGAGACCCCGAGGGCTCGCTGTGCTGGCGACGTGTGCACGGCGGGAAAGCTGCGTCTGCAAGCCCGGACCTGCGGGCACCTTGGTCTTGAACTTCCAGCCTCTGCAGCAGCCCTAGCAGATGAAGACAGGCAGAGCTATGTGGCCCTCCTGTGGCGAGGGGAGAAACCGCATCATAGAAAGGGGCAACAGGCCTCCCTGGTGGCTTCGCCTCCCCGGCCAATGGCTTTGCCGTTGCACCCAGCGTTGCTTTCAGGCCAGGCCTCCTCACAGTCACAGCTCATGGGCTCCATCTAGCACTGTGGCCTGTTCCCTCTGCCTTGTGGACTAGGTCACTTGGAATTCTGCTCTCTCTAGCGTTAGTACTCGAAACTCCTGGTGTCCGTCTGGGTGGACGAGGCTGCGATGCCCGGCGTCTCTTTCACCCACACTTCGTGTCTGCTGGGCCTTGGGGGCTGCTGCTCACAGCCGTCTCTGGGGCACCTGCCCCACTGTCATTGCCCTCGGTCACCTGCTCTTAGCACTCCTGCTCGCCTGGGAGTGGTGATGTGGGGAGGGTGTCTGATGGGGCCTTTCTGCAAATAGGAAGGGAAGCCCCGCCCACATCAGGACGGAGGGGGCACTCTGCCTCCAGCTGACCTATGGCTGCCGAGGAGAGGAGCTCCCGAGGGCTGGCACTGCACGGCCAGGCATGGTGGCCTGGGCTGAGCACCCAGGTTCTCCAGACGCACGAGGGCCGAGTGGCCTGCTGGCCCTTCTCTCCCTCCTATCCTGCTCCCCTGCGGCCCTGGTGTCCGTTTGGCTCGCTTGGTCCTGGGGGTGGGGGCACTCATGAGCTGCCGGGGCCCAGCCGCCTGCCTGTCAAAGGCTCCTGCAGTGAACACCTCACCTGCGTGCTGGTTTTCCTGGAACTGGGGAACGCACTTACTCCATGTCCTGAAGTAACAGGACAGTGTCTGAACAGAGCGGGATAAGCGGGAAACAGAGGCGAAGTACACAGGCCTTCGAGCTGGCAGAGGAACGGCATCGAGGCGCAGGCTCGTTTCGGTGCAAAACCTTTTGAAACCACGCGTGCTGGTTCCTCATACTCACTTTGCGTGGCCTTTTGGTGGACACCCCCATAAATACGCGGGCCTTTCTCCTCTGTCTTGCCTTCTGTACGTGGCTCCGACGTTTCCCCAGTTCATCCCCACCCGAGGTTCTCCTGGGCACCTGCTGGAGGACACGGGCAGAGACAGCTGGTCGTT
>NW_006159826.1:2673704-2674437 GCF_000334495.1 Tupaia belangeri chinensis | reverse complement strand
TCCCTACACCGGGGGCCCGCTTTTCTGAACCTGTGTGGCCACAGTCAGAGCGAGTGTCTCCAGGCCCCAGGGCTGTGGTTGCTGTGTTCAGCGCCTGGGGTCGGGCCTTCCTTGTGACCTCAGGCGCATCTCCGACCCTCACTGCTCCCGGCTCTCTTGCCTTCCTCTGGGTGATGAGTCACTGAAACATTTTCCCCGGAATCCGCCCCCAGCCATGCCCAGCCCAGCCTGGCATCTAGACCTGGGAGGGACGCGGGAGCCTGCGTCGCTGTGCGCAGGGCTCGGTCAGGCAGGATGGGTGGTGCGCTTGCTCTGGAGGCAGGAGGAGCGCTGCAGTTGAGCAGTTTGTCACCTTCGAACTCGTTTCCCAAATTCCTGAAGGATTTTTTTTTTGTGATTTTTTTTTCTTTTTTTTCTTCATGGGTATGGTGTTACAGTGACAGGTGTCAGTTCCATCATTCTTAAAGGAATTCTCTAAGCGGACATGAGTGACAGCTGAGGGGGCCTTCCTACAGTGGCAGCCAGGGGCTGGTGGCCTCTGGAGAGAAGGGAGCGTCAGGGTTTGGTGGGGACCACCAGTAGCTGCGAAAACAGCTGCATGGTGGAACAGGGACAGAGCAGTGGTTCCAGAGGCTGGGCAGGGGCTGGGAGGAGGCTGGGCAGGGGGCTGGGAGGAGGCTGGGCAGGGGGCTGGGAGGAGGCAGGGGAGGGGGCTGGGAGGGCGCTTGGCAGG
>NW_006159826.1:2672715-2673331 GCF_000334495.1 Tupaia belangeri chinensis | reverse complement strand
CTGGGAGGAGGCTGGGAGGAGGCTGGGCAGGGCGCTGGGAGGAGGCTGGAGAAAGGGTGCAAAGTCAGCTGGGAGGAGTGTATTCAAGGGGCTATTGAGGATCGTGGTGACGATATTTAACAGCAACATAGTGACTGCTTGAAAATTGCTACGGCAGTAGAAGGTAAGCGTTCTCCACACACACACACACACACACACACACACACACTCACATTATAACACCCACGTTCATAGCAGTGTAATTCACAATAGCCAACAGGTGAAAACAGCCCAAATTCCCATTGGCAGATGAACAGGCAAGCAAAATGTGATCTGCCCACACAATGGAGTGTAAAAAGAAGGAATACCCTGTCTCGTGCTTCAGCGTGGATGAGTCCCGAGGACACTGTGGGAAGTTAAATAAGCCAGTCCTAAAGAGACGAACTGTGACCCCACGGAGTGAGATCCCTGCAGCAGGCAATTCGAAGAGGCGGGAGTGGACCAGAGGCTGGGCACAGCAGCGGGAAGCGCCGAGGCAGAGTTTCCTGGCGCCCAAGCTTCGGTTCGAAGGTGCAAAGGTGCTGGAGATGACGGGGATGATGGCGGTGGTGGCAAATCCAGCGAGGGGGCTTTGGCC
>NW_006159826.1:2651317-2672684 GCF_000334495.1 Tupaia belangeri chinensis | reverse complement strand
TGAACCGGCCCAGTCAGGCTGTCACGCCTGCTGTGCACGCTTTACCGCCGGGTCTGAAAAGGCAGTGTGGTGTGGGAAGCTGAGGGCGGCTGACTTGTAGGTGGGGGAGCAAGAACGTGGGGACCAGGGGAAACTACAGCAGGGAGATGGGGCTCTTGCTGTGAAGAGGTTTAGCTGCATCAAAAATGTATCACGTTGGGACCAGAAGGTGGCGTAGTGGTTAAGACACTGGGCTCCCACATGGCCGATCGCAATTCGAGTCCTAGACCCAGAGGCTTGATAATCACATGTGGCGTGTATGCACACATGCCCAGAATCCCGAGAGGAGGCTGGAGGAGAAGGGACTGCAGCATGGCCAGACCCCTGAGGGACGATTTCTCAACTTTCTCTTCCTCTCTGTTTCTCTGTCTCTCTCTCCAGGAAGGGCATATGACTTATGGCAAAAGCCTGGGGGAGAAAAAGTGGCACATTGAGAAAAGAAAACAATTGTTTTAGGCCATCTCGCCCCCATGAACTTGGAGGCTGCACAAAGTCCAATGAAGTCTTCGTACGGTGTAAGCTTTAAGTAGGAGTAAAGGTATTAGCTTGGTGCAAACGTAATTGCAGGTTTGCATTGTTGAAATTTGCCATTCGATATTGAGTACACTCTTAAATAAATGCGGTTATGTTACACATCATTTTAATACACGTTTCTCGCTTTATTGTTTTGCTTATGACTTATTACTTGCTGTTTATTTTGTATGTGTTTTAGGCTATGGAAATGATGTTAGACAAAAAGCAAATTCCAACAATTTTCTTATTCCAGTTCAAAATGGGTCACAAAGCAGCAGAGACAGCTCACAACATCAACAGGTCTTCTATGGGACATGCTGTGCAGTGGTGGTTCAAGCACAGTTTGCAAAGAAGGCAAGAGCCTTGAAGGTGAAGAGTGTGGTGGCCGACCCTCGGAGCTGACCACACCGAGAGCAGTCATCGCAGCGCATCTGACAACCACCTGAGAAGCTGCCGAAGACCTCGACACCGACCTCCCTACGGTCCCCAAGCATCTGAAGCCAATTGGAAAGGTGGAAAAGCTCAATGAGCGGGTACCTCGTGAGCGGAATGAAAATTAAAAAAAAAAAAAATCATCATTTTGAAGGGTCGTCTTCTCTTATTCCACACAACAGTGAGCCATCTCTCTGCCAGTTCGTGATGTTCCATGCAAGTGGGTTTTATTGGACAACGGTGACAACCAGCTCAGTGGTTGGACTAAGAAGCTCCCAAGACTTCCCAAAGCCAAACTTGCACCAAAAAAAAAAAAAAAAAAGATCATAGTCACTGTTTGGTGGGATCTGATCCACCTCGGCTTTCTGAATCCTGGCAAAAACATTACATCTGAAAAGTGTGCTCAGCAAATCGGTGAGATGCACCAGAAACTGCAATGCCTGCAGCTGACAGTGGGCCCAGTTCTTCTCCATGGCAACGCCCCTCCTCACACCGCTCAACCAATGCCTCAGAAGTTAAATGAGTTGGGCTATGAAGTTTTGCCTCATCTGCATGTTCCCCTGACCTCTTGCCAGCCCACTACTGCGTCTTCAAGCATCTCAACAACTTTTTGCAGGGAAAACGTATCCACAACCCGCAGGATGCAAAGGCTGCTTTTCGAGAACTTACAGAGTCTCGAAGATGGGTTTTTATGCTACAGGAATAAGCAGAATTTCTTCCTGACAAAAATGTGTTGATTGTAACGGTTTCTATTTGATTATAAAGATGTGTTTGAGCCTAGTTATAATTATTTAAAATTCACGGTCTGAGATTGCAATTGCTTTTGCACCATGATACGTCTGGGGAACGAGTCCATAAAACAGACCTGCCGGCCTGCGAGGCAGTGGCCTCTGCTCAGGCTGTGCTGAGTCCGTGGGGAGGACTGTGCGTCCGGGTCTCTGGGTGGCTTGGGCTGGACTGCTGGCCCAGACGCCCGTGATCCCGGCGGGGGTGGGGAGATTGCCGTGTGAGACCCTGGGGGGACTTTGTCTTTGTCTCCTTCTCATGAAAGAAATAAGCAAATGTAAAAAGAAAACAGACCATGCAGAACAGATCATATAAAGAGACGTCTTCGGGACCATGGAAGCGCTCTAAAATTAGACTATGGTGATGGGCAGGTTTACCGCGCCAGCCTGCACCATCCCGTTAGAGCAGGTGGGTGTGAAGGTAAGCGACACCTCGGGAGAGCCGTAAACACACACTCCTGCTTCCCCGGGATCTGAGCCCAGCCCCTGCACAAAGGCCCCTGCCAACTGCTCACAGTCCGCATTTTGTCCTGGAAGGCACAGCTGCGGTGTCAGGGCCGAGGCCATGTGGAGCTCGGGCTCCTTCACAGTGTTAGAACCGAGCACATTTTGATGGAGACGCAGAGGCCTGATCCGAGACAGCCCCGAGCAGCTGGGAGTCTCCGCTTCACTCTGGGCTCTCGGCAGTTGGGAACTATGGGAAGGACTCCAGCGAGTGACAGTGACCGGCTCCTAGCCACTCTCATTCACTGCCAGACCAGGCAGCTCTTGAGCAGACTGGGAGGGTGGCTCATGTCCCCGTACGCTGCCCTGGAGGTCTCCTGGGGCCATCGCACTGCTCACATGTCCACACGACCACAGAAGGAGTGGTTGTCTTTGACCTGGTGCAGTCAGGGCACAGGAGCGCGGTGTGGGGCTGCCAGCCTGAGGCTGCCTGGAGACGTGTGGCTTAGACACTGTGTCTAGAAATAGCTCTGATCTGGGCTTTTTGTTTTAGCATCATTCATCACCTCATTCCTTTCGGTGTTGTCACTTGGCCCTTGACTGCGACAAGGTCCTCATTAACAGGGCACATTCCCAGGTGGGTGTGGCCAAGTCCATCCCTCTGTTCAGATGGCAGAGAGGCAGGGCCACTTGGGGCTGGGTGGAGCCGCTGCTCCCTGCCAAGGCCAGGCTCTATAAAACTATACAACATGAGAAAGAATCACAGAGTCGTCTGCTCTGACCAGACAGGGACATTGCCACCTCCCTAGAGTCATGGCTTGAACCCAGCAACCACCGTAACTCAGACCTTCTGCACTGCTTACCTCTACCGTGTTTCCTTTGTCTGAAAATGAGCTTCAAGGAACTAGCAGATGGTGTAGTGGTTGTGTCACTGGACTCCCACGTAGTCAACCACGGTTCGAGTCTCAAACCCGGCCGTTTAGAATTCATACTTGTGTGTGTGTGTGTGTGTGTGTGTGTGTGTGTGCATGCCCTAAATCCAGAGAGGAGAATGCAGGAAAAGGGATTGCTGTGTGTCCATCCTGAGTGGGGGGGTTATTTCTCACTTTCTGTCTCTCTAGTCTGTCTCTCTGGAGAGCACACATGCCCTATAACAAAAATCTCTTTCTCTTAAAAAAGAAAAAAAAAAAAAAGGAAAGAAAGGAAACGAGCTATAGAGGGCCTGGACTTGCCCTGTCAGTGTCAGGCCTGGACTTGCTCCAGCCCCTCCTGCCCCAAGCCGGGCAGGGCTGATTTCGTCATCCCGGTTCCCCAGCTGTCCCCAGCCCAGGCCCCCTTCTCACTGCTGGTCTCGGTGGGGAGGCTTTGCAATGCCGTGGTGCTTCTGCTTCACCAAGGCCTGTCCGTTCCTCCAGGGGACAGGTTACACGTTCGCAGCAACCCGAGCGGGCTGGCCGCTGCGCAAGTGGCAGCTTAGTGTACGGCGGCCTGAACCTGGCTTGTGATTGGCTGCCCTGGCCCGTAGTGGCCTGAGCCGTCCACGTGCCGCAGGTGTGCTGAGGTATGGAGCTGGCCTTCAGTGTTCCTGAGGAGCTTCTGTCAGTGTCGGCCGCCCGGCACACGGGCACCTCTAAGAGGGCCAGCGCTGTCGGATGGTGGATGGTGCGAGTCACTAATTGCGGACGCCGCCCCCAGGGTGTCTGTTACTCCCACGGCGCTCAGAGCCTCTCGGATGCAGGTCTCCGGGGGACTGGGCTTCGGGGGTGGCGATGCACCCTCACACGGCCTGCCAGGAGCTGCATCCTAGGGCGTGCCCATTAGGCAGGACTTTACTGGAACTGCGTAACGAGGGGTAGGGCTATTTTCGCTTGTCTTTCATTTGAAAAGCCTCTCAAGGCTGTCTTCAGAGTCACACATCTTTTAATGCAGGGTTTTTTGTTTAAAAGGAAAACTGACATTTATGATTTTCTGAGAAACAGAATTCGTGGCAGCCACGTGGGCAGCTAAAACCACATGCCGAGTGCTCCCCGCCACCCGTGGTGGTCCGCACACTGGCTACGGGTCTGTCTGCTTCGAAACGAGCTCTGGAGCTCACAGGGAGGGCTGACTCCATCTCCCGAGCCGACCAGCGCGGACGTGCCGCTGCCCACTGAGGGCATCTTCGTTTGGCTCACTTGGGTTTGGGCCTGCAGCCCCTGAGCCCGTAGTTGGTTTACAGAGGACTGCGGGACAGTGAGGGGAGCAATCCTAGTAGGGATTATACGTGTGGGCAGAAAGATTGCTTTTCGGTGTATGATTATTAAAAACTAATAAAGCAAAACGAAACCAAGATAGCCTACGTACACCAGTGCTACCTCTGTAATCCCTTTCTTAGTATTTGAGGTTGCTGCCTTCTTTTGTATGCAGTTTAGGGTTTTAGTAGAAAAATTAAGAAGAGTCAGGAGCTACTATACTGGACAGGATTGTGGCTTGGATTTAAGACATTTGAATATTTTAGACTTCTTTAAATCACATGTACCCCTTTGATTTAGCCAAATTGCTGGAATAAATGGTTCCCTTTTTTTTTCTTTTGTAGTTTTTTGCTAGGGGGCACACACGCTCGCCTAAAAGAGACAGCAAGAGGGGGGAAGTAAGAAATCTAGATACAATTTCTAATACCTACAAAGTCCTCCGAAGTCAGCAGACCAACGAACACTCACTGAGTGACCATGCAGACACGGTTCTGCCTAGGCTTCTTAAGCAGCGGCTCCTGGCTCTGGCCCGAGCTCTCTCGAGGACATTGTGACTGGCATTCCGAGTGACACCAGGCAGGGTCTAGGGCAGACCAGAGGCTTCTGACAGACTGTCCATCCAGTCATGTATAGTTATTTATTTCTAAGTTATACCACATAATGTATGCCACAATAAAAACTAACTTATTATACGATGCAAACAAAAACAGAAGTTTAAAAAGGAGGAAGGGAAAATGTAATTACAAGAGCATGCATTTTATTTGGGGGGAACAAGACCCATAGGATAGAACTAAGTGTGCCTTGTACCAATACATGATTTTACTTTTTAAACTTTGTAGGTGCCATTTGTGACTAATAAAACACAACCACTCCTAAAAACATCACTGAATTTACACGGACAAATGGAAGTCCACTAGTGTAATGTGGCTTTCTGTGGACTTTTTCAATGTGACAAGAATAACACTGGATGACAGGAAAACCACAGTTCTAGGTTCTCGCTTTCGCCCAAGTCCACTCATCCACGAAGGAGCATCTTCCGAGGAAGCAAACCCAACTCTGTCTGCGATGACAGAAAGGCTGGTGGTGGCAGGGGTGGCCCGCCCACACTTCGGCGTCAGTCAGGGGGCCCAGGAGAAGTGAAGAATCAAACGTCAGAGGTGAGGACGCCACGGCCAGGGAAGCAGGGCAGGGAAGACAGAAGAGGGAAGCATGAGGCAGAAATTAAGAGAAGGGACGTTGAAAGAGGAAATGACGTGGGAGGAGGGCAAGGGAGAGTCACCGTGTGTGAAATTGGAGTCTCAGAAGAAAACCAAAATTAATGCACCATGATGAGTAATTTAAAATATAAACTAATAAAACATCCCGTTAGAAAAGATTAGAATCTACACCGTGTCCCCCAAACACAGAGATAACGCCGTAAGTGCTGAGTCTGGCAAAGTGTGCAGGTGGCCGTAAAGGGTCCTTGGGAAGCTGGACAGAAGAGCAGGCTCCAGGGAAGTGCCCGCACTGGCCTCGGGCTTCTCCCCGTGACCTTCACTAATCACAGGACGGTTGGGGCAGTTCCTGCAAAGCCCCAGGGGAGAAAGGGCGTGAGGGGTCTGTACATTCCAAGCTGTCACTCAAACATGAAGGTGGGGAGACTGCTTTTGCTTCTATATGCATATACTTCTGGAAGTATCTGTGAGAAGTAAAATTCTATTTTCAAAATGTCAGGTTTTGAAATATCACTCCCATCAGTTTTCTTCAATGCATGATTGAAGAGTGTTCCCCATCTAACACTGCACAGGGCACTCACCAAGACCCTTGAGGAGACCCTGTGCCCAGTTCACACCCTACACTAAGTTCTAGGAACCAGCAGAAGGCATAATGGTTACATTGCTGGACTCCCACATAGTCAACTGCGGTTCAAGTCCTGGACTCAGCAGTTTAAAATGTATGCCCACATGTGTATGTGTGCCCAAAATCCCAAGAGGAGAATGGAGAAGAAGGGATTGTAGTGTGGCCATTCTCCCAGGGGGTGATTTCTTGCTTTCTGTCTCTCTCTCTCTCTGTCTCTCTGGTGAGCACACATGCCCTATAGCAAAAATCTCTCTCTTAAAAAAAAAAAAAAAAAAGGTCAGAAGCTCTAGAGGTGCACTAAGTTCTCACCAACTTTCAAAGCCCATTTAGCTGGTACTCACGAAGAGTAGTGAGTACCTACGGCTGTGCCCATCCTGGGCCCTCTGCTGCAGAAGTAGAACGAGGTCTCAAATCCTGCTTTTTAACTGTGCCCTGGCGTATCACAGACGTCGGACAGTGCCGTGTCGTGCCTCTGTGAGCGTAAAATACCTTACACCTGCTTCGTGGTACGTAGTAGTGAGTGTGCATTATCAGAGCTGTATTCAGTGTTGTTCTTGAACGTCTTCTTTTTTTTAATGGTGCTGGGTACCATAGAACTCTTCTGTTGTTGTTTGTTTGTTTGTTTTCCTATCACCTTTTTTTAATAGCATGTGCTAGAGACCTATAATTCTGTCCATGGGACCATAGGGCCTGGAAAAGAAGCCACTGCTATAGCTGCATGATGCACTGCTATTGCTGGGCTTTCTATATGAGAACATATTGATACTGGTAGATACATATACATGCATCATTTAAATTTTGGGAAGCTAGCTGTGCTGTCAGTTTCAGGAAAAGTAGCCCAGTTTACTGTGTGGACCCGGCATTGTACAGAGACTAATGGTCATCTTGGTCTAGAAACCTGAAACTCAGTTCTTGCCCATCGGTACAGGGCAACACGCCGTATTACATGCATGCCGTCTTATTTACACAGGTTTGATTAGAGAAACTAATAGAGCATTCTCTAAATAATGAAAAAAAGATACTGCTTGAGAACCAGCGTGACCAAGATTTGTGAGAGAACACCCAGGAGAACCGGCAGGGAGCTTCGCCGCTCAGCTCCGGGACCAAGATGAGAAACAGCACAGGCGGGCTAAGGAGGGAAACAGCGGAAAAGCCAATCCAAGCAGTGCAGAGTTCCGCCGGTGGCTGCGTGCAGACTGCTGTGAGAGATCCGTGTGTTCAGGCAACAACTCATTAGACAATAAAAACAAAGGGACCTGCAGTTAGCGTAATGGTTATGTCGCTGGGCTCCCACGTAGTTGACCGCGGTTCATGTCCCAGACCCGGTGGCTTAAAACTCATGCCAGGCGCGTGTGCGTGCGTGCCCAAGATCCCGAGAGGAGAATGGAGGAGAAGGGATTGTGGTGTGGCCATCCCCCCTGGGGGGTGATTTCTCGCTTTCTGTCTCTCTGGCTGGTGAGGACACATGCCCTATAGCAAAAACCTCTTCAAAAGAAAAAGAAAAGAAAACCAAAGACAATGCCTCGTTTTGAAAAGGTTTGTCCATTTCCTTGGTTAACTCATACACAATTACTTGTCTTCTGGTTTGCTCATGCAGTAAGTCAGACATTTGCCACAATAATGTCTGTCAAGGTGACTGGCCATAAAAACTCCGGCACTGACCATGGTTCAAGTCCCAGACCTGGCAGCTTGTTTTCTCATCCCCCTGCCCCGTCTCCCTCTGGTCAAACTAAAAAATGATATAATAAGTAAAATGAAATAAAACCATTCTAAAAAATAAAAAAGAAAACTCTGGCACCACTTTCATCTGAAGGGCACCCTTGACAAAGGCAACAGACTTTGCCATTTTCATCCACCCTATAGGATTTCAGGACAGCCAGCTTAACCTTCTTTCTCTCGGGCTTATTCTTCTTCGGGGTGGTGAAAGACTTATCTCTTTGTTTAGCACCACCACAAAGCTCAACACGAGATGAAGTGTGGATTCCTTTCAGATGTTGTCATCCAGTAAAGTACGCCCATCTTCCCGACTACTTGCCAGCAAAGGTTGGTCTTTGCTGATCAGGAGGAAATCCTTTCTTATCCTAGATCTTGGCCTTTACATTCAGTTGTGTCCAGAGGTTCACCCTCAAGGGTGATGGTCTTCCCCATAGGGTTACTATGAAAATGTGCCCCTTGGTGGAGATCCCACTGCAGACGGTGAGTTGGAAACAACGCCTCATTTTTAATAACTACACAATATAAAAATAACCAATGAATAGGCTAATTTGAATTAAATTTATGTGAAGAAATCTTTTTTTTTTTTTTTTTGAGAAGTTTTTGTTATAGGGTGCATGCGCTCGCCAGAAAGACAGAAAGAGACAGGGAGACAGAAAGCGAGAAATCACCCCTCCCCCGGGGGGGATGGCCACGCCACAATCCCTTCTCCTTCATTCTCCTCTCAGGATCTTGGGCACGCACACACCCGGCGTGAGTTTAAGCCGCTGGGTCTGGGATTCAAACCACGGTCGACTACGTAGGAGTCCAGCGACATAGTCATTATGCTAACTGCTGGTCCCTGTGAAGAAATCTTTAAACCACTACTGAAAGACACCAAAAATTTCAATAGCAGGAAAGGCATACCATGTTCTTGGATAGGACAATGACATTATAAAATACAAAGCTTCACCAGGTTAATCTACATAATGCCAAGTTCCACTGAAAATAGTCATAGGTTTGCTTTTGGTAACAGACAATCAGATTCTAAGATTTACATAGAAAAATTCATAAGCATTAGTATTAGCCAGGAAACTTTTTTAAAAATTAAGGTTATAAGAGAATGTTAGTACAAATGTATTAAACCATATTATAAATCAACCTAGCCTCTACAGTGTAGTCAGTAGTGTACCAGACTGCAAAGATGGGAGCCACGTGCTGACCATAGCTCAGGTCCTCCGCTCAGCTGGCAAGAAAACACATAGTGTATTTGCACATGTCCACGATCCTGGTGGGCTGGAGGGCTGAAGGACTGGAGGGAGGGGATCATGACATGGCCAGGCCCTGTGAAGGGTCTCTCTCTCTCTCTCCTCTCTCCTCTCTCTCTCTTGTGCTCTCGTGCTCTGTCATGAACAACAGAATAGTACACATTTATAATTAATAAAACTGTTTGATACCAACACAACTCACGAACAGGCAGGTCAGTGGAACAAAGTAGAAAATGCAGAAGTAGACCTAAATAGTGGACTTTTATACGTGGTAAAAGTGACTTTACATTAAGTCATTAAATAATAGTGTGGGGACAGATGGCAAACCATATGGAATAAAATGAAGTCAGTTAATGATTCACACCTTATACCAAAATAAATTACAAGAAAATAAAAGGCTTGAAATTTTTTTTTGGATTAAACCATAACATTATAAGTGGAAATTATGGGTTATTTAAAAATAATATTGGAGAGCATTTCAATGTAAGATATAAAACCTTTAAGTAACAAAAGAAAAAAATGTTTAAATTTGTCTTATATAAAAATGAAAATGTTGGGGCCAGCAGGTGGCATAGTGGTTAAGGCATTGGGCTTCCACGTTGCCAACCGTGGTTCAAGCCGGACCTGATGGCTTGAAACTCACACAAGGCCTGACTGCATGCATGCCCAAAATCCCAAGAGAAGAATGAAGGAGAAGAGACCTTGGCATGGCCATCCCCCCTGGGGCACTGGAGCCCACATGGTTGAGTATGCAGTTCAAGTCCCAACACCACAGCTTGAGAAACAACAGGTACCCCTTGGGGGTGATTTCTCACTTTTTCCTCTCTGTCTCTCTGGCAGTTCAAGTCCTGACCCATGGCTTGAACACGGCAAGCATGCGCACATGCATGTGCAAAATCCTGGAAGGAGGGAGAAGTGGAGGAGAAAGGATTGTGTCCTGAACACCCCCCGTGGGGTGCTTTCTCCCTAACCACCCCCATCTCTTTCCAGCTAGCACGTGAACGCTGGCAAATAAATAAATGAGAAATGCAGCGTTTTTAAGGGGGGGGGTGTCCCCTCAATGTGCAGTCAAGAAACCCGCCAGCACCAAGTCATGGGTCTCTGTCCCCACCAGCCACCTTCCTTCCTCCCTGGCAAACTAAGAGGACATCTCCACGGGCACCTCTTTGCCCTCATGGCAGAGAGGAGTCTTGGCCCAGTGGGGGCAGTCCTGCAAGTTCACTTTGAAGAAAACTCCCAGAACAGAGAATTCCATAACTGGGGTTTGGAGTTTTTGCCAGAGGGCACATGTGCTCACAGAAGAGAGAAGAGAGAGGGAAAGTGAGGAATCCCCCCTCTGGGGGATGGCTATGCCTATGTCACAATCCCTAATCCCTTCTCCATTCTCCTTTTAGGATTTTGGGATTGTACACACATGTGCCTAGCATGAGTTTTCAAGCCACCCGGACTGGAGCTCTAACCACGGTTGGCCGTGTGGGCATCCAACCAACTGCTGGCCCCGTGCCACATACTCTTAACCGCAGATAAGGAAAATGGTATTTGGCAGATCCGACTACTAGGTGTGCTTTTCCCCTTCCTGTTGGAATTTGAAGGCGTATCACGATATGTCATAAGTTAACCTAGAAGGCTTGTTCTCCCGCAAAGTCCACTCAGAATGCCTGTAACTAGGGCAGTTCAACGCTCCTATTCTTAATCCGACTATTTATAGTGAAACCTATTTTCTCTGAATTAAAATGCGCTGGTTAATATTTTAAAACTGGAACTGGCTTAACTAAAATGATTAGAATTTTTGATCTTCAAAATAAATGATGAAGATCGTGACCATTCTGCAGGATGAGGAGGGAAAAAGGTTGTTGCAGTCTAAATGTCTGTGTCTCCCCAAATTTGTATTATGAAATCTTGACCCCCTAAAAAACAGTATTAGGAGGTGGGAACTTTCGGGAAGTGACTAGGCAGCCGTAGAAAATAGGCCCAAGGGAACGTATTTGTCTCTTCCACCATGTGAGGGCCCAGCGAGAGAATACCACCTGTGGGGCAGAAAGTGGGCCCTCACCCGATCTCTCGTCTGCTGGCACCATGCTCTTAGGCTTCCCAGATGCCACACAGTGAGAAAGAAAGTCCTGTGGTTCGTAAATTGTCCATGGGGGAGCAGAACAAGAGTTGTCCTTTCTGAGGCTGGAAAGGGAAACCAGCTGCCCTTGTGGGGTGGGGAGCCCAGGATGGGGAAGCGACAGGGTCCACACTGCATGGAGACCCCAAGGACCCGAGCAGATGTGTAGACATCCCCTAGCCTCACAGCTAGGAGGGCCCTGATAGTCCTGGTGACATTGTGGAAGAACAGCAGAGGACTGAGTTGTTGGAACTACCCTGCGACTGGGAATGTTGGGGGCCCAGGTCCGAGGGCTGGGTTCACCGCAGAGAGGCAGTCTGCTGGGTTCACTGCAGGGAGGTGGTCTCCGTGTCTTCGGTGTGGCTGCTCACGAGGTACCTGCCGACCGCCTGCCCACGCTTTGCTGGTGGCTGTTTGTTATCCTGGTCTCGAATCTATGGCGATTGCACTGAGGCCCGTGACAAATGGCAGGGTCCAGGGTGTGGCCCCGTGTTTGCACGCTGGACCTCGCCTTCTAGAGGAGTTAGAAGTGACGTCATGGGGAAGGGAAACAGCTCTAGGGAGCCAGGGCTTTATTGCACATGCAGAGAACTTTCCAGAAGGGAGCTCCATTCAAAGACTGAGCGGATTTCCTTTGCAAGTGTCTGGTCTCCAGAGCTCCGTGATTTTGCCGTCTTTATTGAACATCTCTGTTTGAATTAACTTTCAAGTAAATCTTTCATAATTCTTCTAAATGTAGTCTTTCTGCCCAGTGGCTACACAGCATTCAATACAGTCTGTTTCCAAAAGCCCCCATCTTCCTCTGGAATAAATACTGTTGGGACCAATATCCGCATCCAGTCACCTCAGTCTGCATCTCCGACCGCTCGAAGGGTGTAACCGATCGTGAAGACTTCTCGAACATGCTGATTCCCATACCCCGTTCACTTAGTTTTCCATTATGTTGCAGAATTTAGGGACAACCAAGAATTTCCACTCATAAAACTGAGCGTAGGGTTTTTTTCATCCATGACTTTGATCCTGTCATGTGACCACTGCACTGTACTGACTTGGAAGAATTTTAAAGTCTATCACATCTCACAGGATACCTGGGATTTTAATTATTTATGAAATATTTTTAAGAGCTTCTTACCATTAAATAATGCAACATTGCGGGCCACCGTGGTGTGGTGGTTGGACTGGCTAAATTCTACACAAATGAGGGAATCTGGGTCTCAGATCCTGCAGCTCAAAAAACATACCCAGTATGTGTGTGTGCATGCCCTAAATCCTGAGAGAAGAATGGAGAAGGAATTGCAGCTTAACTGTTCCCTCTAAGGGGTGCTTTCTCACTTTCTCTCTCTCTCCTCTGTCTCGCTCTCCAGCAAGCACTCGCACCCTATAGAAAAATGTTTAAAAATAGCAGTGCAGCATTGCTTACTGTGATAAACCATTCGCTTATATTTTAAAGTTCAGGAAGCAGAGCCTAAAGGGTTCTACTAATGTTAAGGTAAAACACAAAAGTAAGTTAGTTTAATAAAAGGAAAAGTGTTGCTTTCATATTCACTGGAGCAAATTATTCCAGTGTTCGCACATTCTGTGCTTAACTGATTTGAACTTACGGGCCTGTGATTTTGAACAAAATATATGTAATTGAAGCAATCTGGAACCAACGATACTCAGGGTGCCCAGTTTTTCTCACGAGTTTTCATTCAAGGCGAGGTTGGAATGCACCCTTCACTTGGGAATGAGCTGGGTCTCCGAAGTGCCAACACGCCAAAGAGTAATGCCAAAAAGTAAAGGGAAGCCTTATTTACTGCGGGCCCAGTATTTCAGATCAGCGCTCTGTTCTGAGCATCCCATCTCAGGCTGTGAAACTGCCAGGGAGTATGACTGAAATTAAGCAAATGCAGGTCTTCATAAGCTTCATTAATATGAAACCCGACAGGATGTGCAGGTGACAGTGAGTGTATGCTGGGAGGGGCCATCAGCCGCTCTGGGCCGGGCTCGGTTGTAGAAACCAGAAGCCCTGAAGTCTGGCTGGACGCAGCCCCGTGGCAAGCACTGGCGTCCTGTGCTGCTCGGGAGACTTCCACGGCAGTGCACCGGCTCCTCGGGGACTGCTTCCCGCCGGCTGGCTGCCCAGGGGCCCTGCAGATCTTTTAACTGACAACGCTGAGTTTCCTTGACAGTTTCCAAGCTCTTCAGCCAACCCTTAACCTGCCTTAGTCTGAAGCACCCAGGAGGCTGCAGTCTTCCTTGGGAGGCGTTCCAGGGTCCTGGCCACAGGCATGGCGCAGGCACAGACGCCCGCCAAGCTGCAGCGCCACCAGCTACGGGACCGTGGGCAGGTGGTGACCACCTCTTCCTGCCTCAATGTCCTCACTGGGAAAGCAGCTCCACTTCGTGGGCTTGTTGTGAGATTTAAATAAGAGGGCCCACACGCAGCACACTGGGCCAATGGCGAGCTCTGGCATTGCCCCTGCCCCCCGCCCCCAGGCACACTGTCGTGTGTGAGCGAGCGCTTCAAACCTGCGAAGCCACGCGAGCCGCAGAGCAGCTACTGTTTTAGGCTGCTTTTTAGATTATTAGATTGCTATTTTGTCTTCCTGGCCCTCTTCTTGGGCACAGGATTTTGTTTTGCTCTGTTCTGCTGTAGACCACGTGTGCTTGCTGGGGAGAGACCGAGAGAGAGAGACAAAGTGAGAAAGCATGCCTAGCAGGGATGGCCAGTTGTAATCTCTTCTCTTCCATTCTTCTTGGAACTTTGAGCACATACCACATGTGCCCGGCATGATCTTCAAGCTGCCAGGTCCAGGACTGGAACTGCACAGTCTGCCACGTGGGGTCTAACTGCCTTAACATCCACGTTACCTGCTGGCCCAGGCACACCGATTTTTATCTCTTTCTGAGATGGGAACAAATACACACTCTTTATAAACTGTATTAATATGAAAATCTGCTGGTATGGAAAAGATGTTCAGCTCCTAATCCAGACTGGGACCGAGAGGCGAGGGACGTGGCAGCAGGCGAGGGGAGCATGGCAAACCCCGTCACGCCCTGGAGACCACGCTGGGGGAGGAGATGGCTTCGTGTCTCCACTCATGGTGTTAGACACTTATGCTGTTGACAGGTTTTGGAGTTTCCTATTGTGAAAAACATGCAGCAAACACCTTCAGGCATAATTTTTGTATTTCTAAGTATCTCCTGAATGACGACCTTGCGAACACAGTTACACAAAGCATCGAGTCTCGGCCCAGTGTTGTCTCCGCTGCTGTCCTGGAAGGCCGCGTCACTTACTTCCCCGGCATGTCCAAGGGCGTCGCCCTGTCGAAGACGAAGTCCTGTGGTTCTTCACTTGCTCAGTTTGATAGCTAAGGGCTGGCAGCCGATCGATTCTTAGTTATCAGAAGTCATCTTGAAATTGTCACACCACATCTTAGAGCGTTTATTAGTATTTATTTCCCTGCTGACTTGTTGATTGCTTATTAACCCTTTCATGATTGTTGTGAACATGTTTTCCCAGTCTACATTAGGAGCTAAACATTTTCATCATTGCCTTAAAGAAATATGCCCCACTAGGTGCTGGAGAACCCGAAAGTCGATTTTTCTGCTGGGGTTTCTCCCGCAAGGTGCCGAGGCCGTCACGACAGGGCTGAGGCGAGGAGAGCTGGGCGAATGCACAAAGCCTCCCCTCTCTGTGAAGGAGCTCAGCATCGTTAACGTGCTGACACACCGTTCCTGGGAAGCCATGGCAGGCCTGCGGCGGGCTGGCAGGCCTCCCACGTGCCCACGTGGACACGGGGCACTTAGGGTTAGCAGGGTCCACCTCCGACGGACGACAGGGCAGTCTCTGGGCAGATTAGAACATCAGATGCCAGATCCTGTCATGAAAACCCGCGGGGAGGGGTAAGTTCTCTCATGTCCCTGGACGGTCACCAAATGCTGGTAGATAGTTAGAATCTTTAAAAGGAAAAAGCAAGGCACGCTGGCAGAACGGGGCGCCAGCTGGGTTATTCATGCGCAGGGCACGTCTGAAGCGTCCGGGATGACGCGGTTTGCTGCGGTTTCTGTAGCACTGTTGGCGGACTGGGAGCACGTAATCTGCAGGGGCGGGGGCGGCGGGGAGCGTCTGCACAACACCTTGGTGTGTCTGCCTGTCTGTGTGTCCTCAGCGACCTCTTTTCAAGACCGGGATAACGGCATGGGACAGCAGGGGAGTGGTGCCCCAGGCCAGACCATGTCTGAGGCTCCTTCCCACCCATGACTTTAAGCAAGAGGGGAAAGCGTTTGTCCAGTGGAAGCCAGGGGTCGGGCAGGAAGGAATCGGGCTTTGCAGAGCTGCACTGCCAAGCTGAGGGCCACACTGACCTGCACCGATGGCGCCAGGCACAGCTCAGTGTCCACTGTGGTGCTGGGGACAGCAGGGTGCTGACCCTCAGGGCTGCTGCAGCTCCCTGATCAGCATCCTCGGGGCCCGCACGATGCCCATACATGGCACCCCGGTGTCTGCCGAGGGCCCTGTACCAGTGTCCCAGGTGGGGATGCTGCAGCCTGGGCTCTGCTGCCCGCTGGCCGCCAGTGCTGAGCCACCCCCGCGATATGGTAGTTCCTCTCTCTGGGGCGGTTGTGAGATGCAAACTGAAGCGTGTCGGGCGTTTCCATCATGCGGGGCACAGATGTTAGCTGCCATGCTGTTCTCCTCCCCATCCTCCCTCTCACTTAGAAATCTCTCCCCTGAGGGTCAGTGGAGACCAGATGATGGTGATGTCCACGGCCATGTGAGGCAGCTGCCCTCGCCTCTCTGTGAACAGTGGACAGCTCCTGGGAGTGACTGGAGATGACAGAGACACACCTAGAGGTGTGTGGTCTTCAGAAGGTCGACAGGAAATGCTTACTGTGAGGCCAGCAGGTGGCCTGGTGGTTAGTCAAGGCGGTTAGATCCCTCGTGGTCAACTGTGAAGTTCACGTCCCGGATCCAGCAGCTAGAAAACCATGAAAACACTCCAGGCACTTGTGCCTGTGTACTCAAAAATCCCTGGAGGAAAATGGAGAGCGAGGTATCGCAGCATGGCCATTCCCCCTAGGGGGGGTGAATTCTCACTTTCCCTGTCTCTGTCTCTCTCTCTCTGATGAGCATACCCACCATATAGGAAATTTGAAAAAAAAATGGGCATTTAAAAAGTTTTATTTATTTATGTTTTCATTCATGATTGCACAGGAGAGAGCCAGAGAGGGTGAGAGAAGCACCCCTCACGAGGTGCCGTCACCCTGCAGTCCCCTCCTCCCAGCCCCCTACTGCCAGGACCCCGGGCGTGCATGCCACGCTTGTTTCCGGGGGTCTGACCCCACAGTCAGTCACGTGGCTCCAGTGTGTGGTTCAGCACACTACCGCCTGCTCCCTGGGGCCGGACTGGAATCAGACCCTTCCACGAGAGATGGACTGTCACCCTGACAGGGTTTATGTCATTTGACCTTCTGTATTTGAGCAAGCACTGGTGAGCACCGCAGTAGGAAGCTGGGGCGTGGGGCAGGGCAAAGGTAGGTTGGGAAAGGGGAAAGAACCGTGCTGAGGTGAGGAAGGGCTTTGGCGAGGCCCAGGGCCTTCCCCTGAGCAGTAGGCGAGTCACTGAGTACCCCACTCCCACCCCCACCCGGAGCCCTGACAGGCTTGTGGGGCTGAAGCCCACTGTTGTCTCCTAACTGTATTCAGTGTTGTCTGTCCGTGCCTGGGCACAGGTGTGTGCGTGTGCATGTGTGCGTGTGCACGTGTGTTCCCTGGAAACACGCCCGAAGTGCTCTCCGGGGAATTTCACTTAGGTGACGTGACTGGCTGCTCTGACAGCGTCGCTCCCTTGTTCCTTAATGCTTTTCATTGTTCAGGAGGTCGAGGCTTCTGTTTCCTTATTTTGGTTCTTGTATACTTTACTCAATCACATGATTGAATACAATATCGTTCTTTTTTCAATTTAGTATTTCAGTACAGATTTTTGCAAAACACCGTCCAGTTTTTCCCTGGACAAGTAGTAGTAGTTTAACGGGACATTTTCCTTTATGTCTAGATTCTTTAAAACACATCAGGCCCTGGGACCAGCAAGTGGCATGGTGGTTAAAGCGCTGGACTCCCATATGGCTGATCCCAGTTCGAGACTCAGACCCAGAAGCTTGAAAATCATGCCAGGTGTGTGTGCCTGCATGCCCAAAAATTCTGAGAATGGATGGCAGTGTGACCCTCCCCTCGAGGGAGACTTCTCACTTTCCCTCTCTGTCGCTCTGTCTGTCTCTCTCCGGCCAGCACACGTGCCCTACATATGTACCGGGGGCCGGTATCCACCAGAGTTTGATTCAGCAGAACATCACTGAGGAGTGTCTCTGTCTCCAACAGCAGACCCCAAGCGCCGTAGTGCCGTGGCTGTCAAGGGTGTCACTTCCATGTGTTTGATTAGCTAGAATGAGCCTCTGGTTCTAAATCCCCACCACACTGTGGGAGTAATCTCAGACACCCTTCCTGGTATTGAAGTAAAAGCTCTGGGATCCGCACCTTTCTCAAGGACCATGAAGTATAATCCTGGCCTCGGGCAAGACTTCCGCCCCTCTGTAATTCTGCGGCCTCTGGATTCAGCTCAGCCGTCCCTGCCCCTGCCGTCTCACGTGCTCGCCTGTGTGGGTTTTTGGCCCTGAGCGTTCGCCATTTTGGTGAAAGCATAGCTCTCCATGAGTTGAAGCTGTCTTTTCCCCAAAATCTAGCCTGTTATAGGAGCGTACCCCTTCCTAGCAGCTCCCCTCAGCAAGTATCGACTTCTGGTTGATCCCCAAGTCTGTCCATCACATTTTCAAAGACTGTCTTTGAAAAGTCTTTTCAGGGGACCAGCAGTTGGTATAATGGCTATGTCGTTAGACTCCCATATGGTCAACCGTGGTTCGAGTCCTGGACCCAGTGGCTTAAACTCACACTGGGCACATGTACATGCGTGCCCAAGATCCTGAGAAGACAACGGAGGAGAAGGGATTATGGCATGGCCATCCCCCCTGGGGGGTGATTTCTCACTTTCTGTCTCTCTGTTTCTCTCTGTCTTTCTGGCGAGCGCACGTGCCCTATAGCAAAAACCTCTCCAAAAAAAAAAAAGTCTTTTCAGTCCACTCCTTCCTCCCCAGCCTAATTCAGACACTCCTCACTGACAGCCAGAGCTACAAGACAACTTGCTGGTTTCCTCCCTCCAGTTCCTTCTCTTGGCTCCTGGAACTCCCTGAAAGCACACAGCACACAGACTGTCTCTGGGCCTGCAGTCAGAGCAGTCAGAGGGTCAGGATTAGTGCCCCCAAATTTCTTGTTTTATTAATGACTTTTTAAAAAGATGTAGACAGTATCCGTCTATAGACTGACTATATATAACTCTTAAAATAGAAATGGAAAATGTGGTTTTTATGCAAGGTAGTTTAGTATTCAATGAGAATTTTAATAGTTGAAAAATAAAAGATTGAGTATAAATCGAAGATTAAAGAATTACTAGGCACTCTTATGATTGGACAACTTGTGAAAATGGGAAGCAGGCAATTTTCTGCACTCCCAATGCAAATTTATGTTGCACTAAAAAAATAAATAAATAAAAGATGGGGCCAGCAGGTAGCATGGTGGTTGAGATGCTGACTCCCACATGGCTGGCCCTTGCCTTGTTCGAGTCCCAGACCTGGTGGCTTGCTTTCTCACTGTCCCTTTCTGTCTGTCTCTCTCTGATCAAAATTGAAGAATAATGACAACAAATAATTAAAAAAAAAAAAAAAAAAAAAAAAAAGGAAAAAAAGGAGAAGAAGAAGGGACCAGCAGTTAGTGTAATGGCTATGTTGCTGAACTCCCATGTATGCAACTGTGGTTCGAGTCCCAAACCTGGTGGCTTAAACTCATGCCCGGCACGTGTGCATGCGTGCCCAAGATCCTGAGAAGAGAATGGAGGAGAAGGGATTGTGGCGTGGCCATCCCCCTTGGGGGATGATTTCTCACTTTCTATCTCTCTGTCTCTGTCTGTCTTCCTGGCAAGCATACGCACCCTATAGCAAAAAAAAAAAAAAATAAAAAACTCTCAGAAAAAAAGTGAGTGTATTTTAAATTTAGTTTCATTCTGATTATTCTGAGAAACTATCTACTTTATTATATATTGAGATAAGACCTAGTGAGTTCGAGAGTGGCCGATCTGTATGTTCGTGTGTTTCCCTTAGATGGACGCTGCAAACACAGCCATGCAATTCACGTCACCTGTGCGTTTGAGCATCGCAGTGGCTAAGGCACACTCCTGGATTTCAGTGTCTTCGGTGGGTGGCTGCAGTTGTGTGTTCTTTGTAAAGCATGGTGAAATTTCTTACAGTACAGTGGAAGCACTCGCATTAAGGGCAAACCTCGCGGTGCATTGTGTATTCACGCAGGGTTTAAGACAGTAAGCAAGTGGCCTTGCCTCTGTATGAAATGAAGCCAGCATAGGTAGGTGAGTTCTTCAGCGAATGGCTGGGCCCTCTTTACTATAAATAGTTATATTTTTATAGAGTGAAAAGGGACACAGGGATTCATTCTCCAAGTCCTCAAGGACTTCCAGTGCCCACCAGGAGTCACAAGAGATGTCTCTGTCACTGAGAGCCCGTTGGTAGGATCCAGGCCCATGCCAAGAAGAGCTCGGTGGGTCTGTAGGAGGACTTGGACGTTACCCGTTCTCACGGTGCAGCCTGAAGGGGGTCAGTCTCCCCTCCTCCCCGACTCGCTGGCACCGACTTCTCATTTCCCCGCGGCACTAATCCGTTTCCGTGTGCACCCCAGGTCTGCGTGGTGTGGGGGGCTTTCCAGTCAACAGCAGCTCCTCTGTGGGCTCACCTTCCGGTCACCTGCTAGCAGGCGCCGCACCCCTGCTCATGGGCGTGCCGTGGCAGGCAGGTACCTCTGTCCTGCGGCTGAGTGGACGAGGTGGAGGGCTGTTTAGGGCGGTTTTACTCACTGAGGAGACGGTAGCCATAGGAGCGTGCCAAGGTGATGCTAAGAGGAGACGCTGACTCTGGAAAGGCCGTCGGTGTGAGGGGGAGGAGGCCGTCTTGAGAACATAACCATCTACCTGCCG
Organism: Tupaia belangeri chinensis; assembly: GCF_000334495.1. Taxonomy (NCBI): domain Eukaryota; kingdom Metazoa; phylum Chordata; class Mammalia; order Scandentia; family Tupaiidae; genus Tupaia; species Tupaia belangeri. The sequence goes on along the minus strand of NW_006159826.1, from coordinate 2,652,254 downwards.
TTGTGGTGTTTGCTGGTATTAAGACCCTGTGCTGGGGTCAGCAGGAGGCATGGAGGTTAAGGTGGCTGGATCCTATACAGCCAACTCCACAGTTCGAATCCCAAACACACCGGCTAGAAAACCATCCCCAACACAGGTGCATGTATGCACAAAATCCCAAGAGGAGAATGGAGAAGGGATTATGGTGTTACTCCAACCCTGGGGGAGTGAGTTCTCATTTGCCCTCTCTCTCTCTCAGTCTCTGTCTCTCTCAAAGAGTGCATGCACCCTATAGCCAAAACTAAAAAAAGAAAGAGAGACCCTGCGCTGCAGTGTTGTCTACATGCATTGTCAACAACTCCTGTCTGATTGAATCCTCTCACAACCAACCTGTAACAAGGTAGAATTACCTTCTCCCTGTTTGGAGTGGCGCCTGAGGCCCAGGGAGGAACAGAGCCTGCCCAGGAGGCCCAGGTCGGTGGTGCACCTCGGGAGAGCAACGCCAGGCGGAGTCTCCCGTGGGTGACAGGAGGCCTGTGTCAGACGCTTGCCTGGGAGAGGACTTTGGGACTTCCAGGTCGAGGGGAGCAGCTCGCAGGGCTAGGAGATTGGAGGAATCGGGGTTAGAAATGCAGATCTGGTGCTCCTCACCCTCGGGGCCATGGACAAAGGAGTCCAGGGAACAAGAGACCTTTCAGGAAAGGTCCTCAGGCCCCCCCACACACACACACATTGTGCCCTTCTAGGTGAGGGAACGTGCAGTTATGTGTTTGCATTCTTTTCTGAGGCATTCAGATTCAGTGTACTATGAGGGGGTCTGCGAAAGATTAATGAAAAAAGGTGTATGATGGGGGCCAGCAGTTAGCGTAATGGCTATGTCGCTGGAGTCCCACGTAGCTGACCGCGGTTCGAGTCCCAGACCTGGTGACTTAAACCCACGCCGGGCGCGTGTGCGGGG
>NW_006159826.1:2634050-2650861 GCF_000334495.1 Tupaia belangeri chinensis | reverse complement strand
GACTTAAACTCACGCCGGGCGCGTGTGCGTGCCCAAGATCCTGAGAGGAGAATGGAGGAGAAGGGATTGCGGCGTGGCCATCCCCCTGGGGGGTGATTTCTCGCTTTCTGTCTCTCTGTCTGTCTGGCTGGCTGGCGAGTGCACGCACCCTGTAGCAAAAACCTCTCCAAAATAATAATAAGAAGAAGAAAGAAAGAAAGAAGATTAAAAAATAAAGAAAAAATGTGTATCATGAAAAAGATCTCCATGGATTTCAGAAATTTTTGCACTAAAATAAACTTGTCTTTCAATCCCATTTTCCCATGAACTTTTGGGAGCTACTGCTAAATAAAAGGCAAAGGCTGCTAAGTAGTCACTGTTGGCTGGAGTGGGGTTAATATCCGTTAAATGAGATCCGAATGGAAGGGCATGGGTTCGCTTCAATGTTTTTACTTACGAAACCACACAAAGACCTTGTATCCGTGATCAATCACATGATTTTTAAAAACAAAGGCCAAGAGCTAAGGCAGACAGAGAACTGTCCGACACCTGGAAGACTCACAATTATCCTAACCCTGGGACTGAGAGTCTGAGATTTTTGGATAGATTTCCAGAGATCCCTGAAGCCGGACAGGAGACCAGGGGAGCGCTACCTTCCGTTGGGAATGCTGGCGAGAGCGTCTTTAGACGCACCTGCGCCTCGCCTCGTCACCAGCACAAGTGGCAGATCTTGCATCGCTTTGCACTTACCAGCAGCTGGGAAGTCGTCCGCCAGCGCCACTGCCAAGCCCAAGGTAGACTTTGGCTCTGGGTCCGAAATGCACTAGTAAGGGGGTGTCTGTGCCCGGGACTGAGCCGGTGGCCGTCCTTACCAGCCCCTGTGTGAGGCAGGAGGACAGCGCCGGCTTCCTGTTTCTGTGAGCATCACCCCAGCAACGGTGTCACCCCGGCGGGGCTGCTGGTTCCGCTTTCAGTGTTTTTCACACTCCCAGAAACCACCCTGCGTGAGCCCTGTCTGAGCCTGGGCTCAGAGCTCTGGGTCCCCCAGGCCTTTGTTCCCCGCCCTAGCTGTTCTAGAAGTTTCTGCCTCAGTGTCACCCGAGGCCCCTTTGGCCTTTGCAGTCACCCAATGCCTGTGTAGCAGGTGCCCTGTATTAAATCACTTCTGGGGAAACAACTGCTGTAATTTCTTTTTTCCTACTGGACTCTGACACACTGTATCAAGATTTTAACATTTATTTTGATGTGTTTCAGAATGACCCAGTTTTCTCTGTAACTATATGTATCTTGTGTCACGCACCTGAGAATACTCCGAGAGCAGAGTACAGGCTGCACCGTCCTGCCCGGGCTGAGGTGCACCGTCCTGCAGGGTCGGGGACCAGGGATCCACCACACAGGGCGGGGAAGAACTGAAAGCCGTCTGCAGCCTTCTCACTGCAGTTTCCTGGGCTGGGTTTAAAGGCCTCTAGGAACACAAACAGCTTCCTCATTCCACTCTCCATTCCTTGCTTTGCAAAGAAAGTGATGGAGGAAGTGAACTTAGCCCCTGTAATCGCTCCCACGGCCACTGCGAAACACGGAAGAGGAGGAAGGAGAAAGTCCTCTGTATCCTCCTCTGGCCACACTGGCTCCGCACCAATCCGTCTCCCTAGGGTCTTTGATGCTGTCGTTTGGTTTTGCACAGATATGGGTGCACGTGTGTGTCCACGCACCCAGCAGTGTCTCGAGTCTCTCGTGCTCTGTTACATTCTTGTCATAAACATCGTTTTTATAGCTGGGCGGGATGCCACAAAGCATTAGGGCGACTTGGCATTATCTTATCACACAAAACTTTTAGCATACACTATTTTGTATTGTGGTAAAATACGCATAAAAGTGACCAGTGTGACCACGTCCAGGTGCATGTTCGGTGGTGTTAAATACCTCCTCGAGCAGCCACGATCGCCGTCCCTCTCTGACCATCCTTCCTCCACCCCCACCCCCCCGGGTTCTGCACACATGGAACACTAACTCGCAGAGCCTCGGAGACAGGAAGCTCAGTGGCGCTGCCTCCCACCCGTCTCCGGCAACCCTGGTTCTGCATCTGTCTCTGTGAATTTGATTAGCATAATGTTTTATTCCTGTGCTTTGCTGTTCCAATAAATGTCCCTGGTGAGACGCTTCAAACCTCTGTGCCTAGTGTAAGCAGTGCCGTGTGGCACCTGCCAGCCCGCCTTTCCTCCTTTCATTAAATTCACACCTGCCGACGGGAGTGCCATCTTGCCAGGCCTCAGATGTTTTTGGCGACACTGGAAACCCTTGTAGAGTCGTGAGAACTTTCTATTCCTCTGAATTCCAAGTGGAGGGCTCACACAGGGAGGTGATTTTAGAGCAGAGATGTCTCCATCCCAGGCAGGGTCTCCTGGCATCACACTGTCTCGCCTGCTTTCTGGGAAACCTCTGTGCTGACTTCCCTCTTCCTGCTTTTGTGATTATTATATAAACAAAACACGAAATGGCTTTTTTTTTAAAGTTTCATTACGGTAAAATAAACTCGACTGTCTTACCCATGTACGAACATCTCAGCGGTGTCAGAGATGTATAATTATGCGCGACTGTCCCACTGCCCGGCCGCAGAGCTCTTGTCATCAATGCGAGACCAAGACTGTCCCCTCGAACGCCAGCTCCCCGCCCCCCTCCTCACAGCCCCTGCAGCCTCCGTCTGCTTCCTGTCTGCGAGGTCGGCTACTCTGCTTCTTCCTGTGACAAGGATCCTACTGTATTTGGCCTTCTGTGGCTGACTTATTTCACTGAGCAGAGTGTCCTCGAGGGCTGTCCACACTGCAGTGTGTCTCACTTCTAAGTCTGAGTGATACTCCACTGCCTCGGTACACCAAGTCTGTTTATCCATTCATCCATCAGTGGACACTGGGCTGCTTCCACTTGCCGGAGTAAAGCGGCCTTTGCACTGAATGTGAAGGGGGCTCTAATGCAGTCTCTTATCGTGTCGTCTGCCACCGAGCCACTGGGAAACCATCGGCACAGCCTGCCTGTGGCCACCAGGAGCAGTTGCTGGAGCTGGACACCCCCAGCCAGCCGCCCTCCTGATGGACATGCCCCGGCTATCCCCCAGGGATGAAGGTGCGAAGAGCTACCCATGGCTCTATCTGCGCTATTTCCCCCTAGAAGCAGAGCTCCTGCTGTTATTTATTTAAGGTTTTTGCTATAGGACATGTGAGCTCACCAGAGAGACAGAGAAAAAGTGAGAAATCACCCCGGGGGATGGCCCCACCATAGTCCCTTCTCTTCCTTTCTCCTCTCTGGATTTTGGGCACGCACACACACGGGCCGTGAGTTTCCGGCTGCCGGGTCTGGGACTCAAACCGCAGTCAGCCATGTGGGAGTCCAGTGCCTTAAATACCATTTTACCTGCTGGCCTAACATTTTTATCTTTTTTTTCTTTGTATGTATTTATTTATGTTTAATCACATGTCATTACAGTGTACAATATTTCTTTTTCCAGGGAAAATACCATGCATGTGAATCAAGACAAAGCTATTACTCTCTACCTTATCATCAGCAAATAGCTTCGCATTTTTTGTCAATTAGGCATACTTTCACTTGTTTTTTCCTTCCCCTTTCCTCTCCCTCCCTCTCTTCCATACTAAACTTATTTTTTCACATTTTATTGATTCACAAAATATCTTAAACTAAAAATATGGACAAAGCTGGAATCTAGTGACAAGTGCACTGTGATTGTCTTCTGAGACATTTTTTTTCTCTCTCCATTCCCCCTTTTACTAAAGAGAGGGATAAATTAACTTATCTGCAAAAAATTATGTTAATCTCAATTTGGTCTGTTATTTGCACAAAGCTTCATAAGAATTCAATTTCTGAGACCAGCAGTTAGCATAATAGCTATGTCACTGGACTCCCTTGTAGTCGACCGCGGTTCGAGTCCCGGACCCAGTGGCTTAAACTCACACCAGGTGTGTGTGCGTGCGTGCCCAGGATCTCAAGAGGAGAATGGAGGAGAAGGGATTGTGGCGTGGCCTTCCCCCCTGGGGGGTGATTTCTCACTTTCTGTCTCTCTGTCTCTCTCTGTCTGTCTGGCGAGCGCACGCGCCCTATAGCGAAAACCTCTCCAAAAAAATAATAAATAAAAGAATTCAATTTCTGATGCAAGGCAACAGATACGATTGTATCATTGAACTTATGCAAATAACCATTCTGCCACAAAATGAGAATGCTCACAAATATTTTCCAATTGCAAAGGGGTCAGGAAGGGAGGAAAGTTTACGTTTCAATTAGAAAAAAAATTAACAAATTTCTGAACCTATTAACAACTCACAAGAGAACCAAAATCATTAAATCTGGAAGACAAAGCATAGAAGAAAATCAGTAATGTTTTAGACAAAAGTCATAGAATTCTATTTCATCAGTTCAGTCTCATGGAATTTCTCTTTTGTTGAATTTGCAGTGTTACTGTGGTCTGATCTTTCTGTTTCAATCCTGGAAGTTAACATTCAATATTATTTTTGTTATTTCCAAACTTGTCCCTATAATTAAGTTGGCCTTTTTCTTGGTCATTTTTGTTCTCTTATCTCTGTCTTTAGTTTTCCTTCTCAAAGAGCTGGTCTGGTGGTAAATTCTTTCAGGTTTTGTTTATCTGAGAATGTTTTGGGCTTTTCTTCCCATATGAAGGATAATCTTGCCAGATATAGTAATTTTGACTAAAATTGTTTTTCACTTAACACTTTGAATATATTTTCCCATTCTTTGCTTGCTTGCATTGCTTCCGATGAGAGGTCTGATGTTAGCCTGATGGGATATCCTTTGAAAGTAATTTGATGTTTCTCTCTTGCCAATTTTAGTACCTTGCCTCTGTCTGTGGTTTTGGTCAATTGGCTATGATGTGCCTTGGAGAAGATCTTCTTGGGTCGATTCTATGTATGGTCCTTTGTTTCTTGGGTCTGGATATTTGAATGCCTCTCTCGGTTTGGAAAGTGTTCTTCCGGGATTTCGTGGAATAGATGATCATTCCCCTGATTAGTTTCTTCACCTTCTGGGATACTGATTATCCAGATGTTTGGGTGTTGAATAGTATCTAGTATTATTCATATATTATTCTCATTTGGGGGGTATATATTGTTTCAGTCTTTTTGGTGAATTTTTCTAGATCAGAGGTTCTTAGATCTTCTGCATGATCTAACCTACGTTCAATACTTTCAAGGGAGGTTTTGATTTCCTGTATTACAGCCTTCATCTCTGACTGTTTTATTTGATTCTTTTTTTATGGTGTATATTTCCTCTCCAAATCGTGCAAGAACTTTCTCGCCTCCTGGAACTTACTGTCTCTTTTCTCCTGAGTCTTCTGGAGTTTGTTATCTCTCTTCTCTTGCATGTGTGTTAGCCTTGTCACTATGAATATTCTAAATTCTTTATCTGACATTTCCACGAGTTCCATGGTACTGTCTGTGGAAGGTGAAGGGCTGTCCTTTCCCCGTGAGAGAGACATTTTCTTGCTTTCCCATATTTCTCGTGTCTCTGCAGTGATTGCTTGTCATCTGATGGATTTTACGCTACTCCTTACTTTCTTGGAGTAAACTCCGAGTGTTAGAGGCGTGTGAAAGGAGACAACCTGCAATATTTCTGCAGTTCCGTTTCCCTGCAACCTGCAGGGAACTGGACGTTACAAAGGCCTCACAGTTTCTAGGGAATAGGTGCACCAGGGCTGAGCTGCAGGGTTTTAACTAAGAATCCAGAGGTGTGTGGGAGGAGATGAGCCACGCTCCCTGCAGCCCCGTGTCTCTCCCCGCTGCTCCCCTTGCAGGCTCCCCTCTCTGAGTTTCAGTCATTTGGTAGCCTGTTCACATTTGGCTAATTTGTTGGAGATTTCTGCTGCTCTGCTCATATGCTTCACTTAACCGTGAGGTACTTCTGTGCCTATTTGCCTCTACTACTGTGTTTTGCAATGAGGAATCCACAGAAAGATATTTGAATTCGGATTTATGAAGATGAGTTTCTCCCTTTCCGTAGCAGTTCAGTGGGAGCTGAGGTTTTCTAGGCCCCTAAAGGTATTCAGATGTTTCCCTACTGTGCACCTAGACCTGTCTAGACACTCAATGCATGAAAACTGAGAAGCAAAGTGAGAAAGTCAAGTAAAAGAAAAGGGGAAAAAGAGGGAAAGACAAAGCAAACACACACACACACACACACACAAAATGATTAGAGAGAAAAAATTTTTCATAAAAAAAGAAAACCATGCAGTGCTCTGAGCCACATGAGAGGGGCAGAGCTGGGCCCACCTCAGACGTGCTTGGGTTCTGAAATTCACAAGAGAAAGGAGAGGTCAGAGACAAGAGACAGTAGTGACAGATTTTTAAAAAACTTATATACACACAAACACACACACACACACACACACACACACACACACGTGTGTGTGTAAGTTCCAAGAAAAAGGGAGGGGGAGAGATACAGTCAGAGAAAGAGAGAAGACAGAGACCAGCCTACCTCGCTTTGCTAGGAGTCGGACCGGAAGGAGAGCTTTGGGGAAGAGGCTTAGGCTTTCCGGTTAAAGGGGCAGAGCTGGGCCCACCTCCGGTACACATGGACTCTCGCTTTGCCAGGAGTTGGGCCCATTTTTATCTTTTTAATGCCCTGAATTGCCTCACAATGGCAGATCCCTTTTTTAAATTTTATTTATTTCCAGATTAATTTCACATTTTATATTAAGTTCCCCGTCACAATGAATGTACACAATATATATTTTTCAATAGAGAACTTCACTTTTATTTATTTATGCATTTATTTTGTCTGTTAAATATTTCTCCCCTTTCTCCCTCGTGCCCACCTTCTACCCCCCATTCTCCACGGTCCACTCCTCTCTCCAGACTCTGGTGTCCACTCTTGTCCTGCCACTGTCACGTCTACACTCGTTCCACCCCTGCCACTCAGAACAGACTGAGCGGGACACACAGTGCGTACCCTTCAAAGCCTTGCTCACCGTTTCCCTTGTCCTAAAACCTGTGCCATCCCAGAGCCGCTCTGCCCTGAAGGAGAAATCCACACATTCCCCTTGCCGGTGTTCGGAGATACGGTCATCTTCTTATCTGGCTCTCAAAGTTCAGACCCAGCCGTCAAGATCCTAACCCTCAGCCAGGAAGTATGAGTGTCTTACAGAAAATGACCGTGGCAAAGTGCAGGGCTCCTCTTCTAGAAAAGCCATGTGGTCACTCCTGCCAGAGCACACGATTTAAGCCCCGCTGGCTGTTGAGTCTGTGTGTTTCCCAAGCCTGTACCCCCAGGACCAGGGTGAGGTGCTGAGCTGTACCGAGGACTCAGGTAAAAGCCTCCTGAGTGCGGCAGGAAAGCGGCCAGGGAGGGGCAGGCTTGTCTGGGGCAAATGTCAGCTCCCATGTCGCTTTGTAAAGTGGGCTGTGACAATGGTCCGGAATGAATGTAAATAAATGAATTAATTTAAAATGTTTCAGAAGAAAATTATAGTGCGCTTATAACTAGAGTCTGGCTTTGTCCGTAGTTTTAGTTTAAGGCATTTTGTGAATCAATAAAATGGGGGAGGGGGGGAATGTGACTGGGGTCGTTACATTTACATGAAATGGTCCCAGAACGGTTTTGTAGCTTGTAGTCAGGGGACCAAATGTCTTCACTGGATTTACATTTGGCATTGTGTTGATTTAAACAATGAATCTGAATAACAACTCATCTTTATAAACCCTGTGAGCTAGAGGCCTCCTTACACCACTTTAGAGATGAGACAAAGCGAGGCACACAGAGGGGACGCTTCCCTTACCCGGAGGAGAGGACTCCCGCCTGGCAGGTCAGCCTGGGCCTGAGCACTGCCATTACTCTGCCATGGCCGCCCTCACGCCTGCCCTGCACAAGGTAGCTGTGGCCACGCCTGCCCTCACGCCCGCCTGCACAAGGCGGCAACAGCAACACTAACAATTAACTTTTCACTGACCGAAACGTCGTGCCTTCTCCATGTTGCTTTGCCTGTTTATCTTTCATGGGTCAAAATTAATTTCTAGCCAGTAGAGAAGAGTGTCTTGTGAGACTGTAATTTATTTCCTTCCAGGTGCCTCAAGTGCTCTTCTCTGTTGATCCTACAGGCGACTTAAATGCCATTTAAATTCTAACAATGCTCTTGTTCCACACGCGTTATTAAGGTCCAAGCACTCACTCACAAAGGTGGCGGGTCCACTTACCTTCCTAATTACAGCGTGTCCAGTCAAGAAGGAGCTGCTCCACGAGGCTGTGGTTACGTTGTAAGGGCCACGGGAATCGTGATGTTTAGCGCGATGAGGAACCAGCAGGGGCTACGGAACGGGAGGAGGTAGGCGTGTGCCAAACCAGAGGGCTCGGGGGAGATGGTTTGTAGTCTTCCAAACAAAACATCCACACCATCCCTAAATTCTACAATAACGATGATGTTTTAAATAATGAGAAAATGTACAATTCCACTCAAAATAGTATATAGGAATAAAGAAAGAAATACGAAAGGCTCATGTGAAGAAAACTATTAGCAATTTACTGAAGGACAGAGTAGATTAAAAATGGAGAAGACTTGTTTTCGAATGGAAGACTCTAGGCAAAAAGCTGAGCCTCCACCCCAGTAACCCATAAATACAAAGCATTCTAATAAAGGGGAGGGCTTGGTTTACGGCTTAGCAAACAGACCCTAAAATCCACCTGGAAGAAGAAATGGCAAGGCAGCCGAGAAATGTCTGAACATGAATAATGAAGAGATTTTCTAGTTTTTAATAGCCTACAGGTTCTCATTCAAACAAAATCTGACCTTCCCTATTCAAATACGTCCGTGGGTCCTTAACTGCTTCCTGAGTGAAGTCCTGTCCCTTAACCTGCAGAGAGCACTGACAACACCTGGGCCTCCTCAAGGCACCAGACGCCGAGGAGCCCGGTCCCAGCACTTGACCGGGTGGCCTTTTGTTTTTTCTGTGTTTCCACCCCGTCTGTCTGCAAGCACACGCTTTTTACACGGTCATATTCGTAATGCACTTGTGTAGGGACCAGGGACACCAAAAGCCCGGCCATTGGGAACCATTCCTGGGCTCAGAGTGGGCAGCTGCCTGAGACAGGTGATGCGGTTGGGAGCCTGGTCTGGGCGCCATGGGGCACGTTTGCTGGCTGTCAGACAGGGTTCATCTGCATACCTTAGTAAGGCAAAGCACTTCCACCATGTGAGCACCTGGGAGCAGGGGCAGGCCCCCCCAGATCAGGGGTTCTCAACTGGAAGTCACTTGGCAACTTCCGGAGACACCAGGCTGTCACAGGTGTGGGAGAGTGCGGCTGGCATCCAGCGGGCCGGGGCCGGGTGCTGCTGGCCGCTCTGCGGTGCGCGGCCAGCCGCCCACAGCAAAGGAGCATCCAGCCCAGACGCCAGGACACGTGTGGGACTGGGGTCCCCCAGAGAGGCTAAGACGGCCTCGTTGAATGCAGATGCCGCCGCCCCGGTGCAGAGACAGGGAAGGGGCCTCAGTCTAACCGGAACTGAAATCCAGCCCGCTGGACAGGAGAAGCATTTGGAAGGCCTCCAGTGGGCCTAGAGGACCACGCCCTCCCCATTATGCAAAGGCAGCTGCCCGAGCGAGGTGCAGGATAGAAGGGTGACGTGTTCAGGAGTGGCTATTTGATCTCCAGTTATTCCAGAATTTCCACTCTCATGTTAAACATGTCTCCAGACTGCTGTTCTGTGCTGTGCCTTCGACTGCCCTGCAGGTTCTTCTAAAATCTTCCTTTTCCAAGGTGAGGCTTTTCTCTTACACCTGCGTGAAGTCTAACCTGAAGATACCTGGCTCGTAGGCACTGCTGAGGAAGAAGTCCTCATCGCCACCTGTCTTGTCTCGGTCTAACAGCGGGTGACTCTGAACCGTCGGTGGCGATCACAGGGCTGCCACAGAAGGGGCAGGTGCGACTTAGGGTGCGGGCGCGTTCTAACATCATGCTGAGGTGTGCTTTCCAAGCTCATTTTTCCTTAAGGAAATTCATTTTCTTGGAAAGATTGTTTTAGGGATGCTGTTTGAGGAGTTTCTGCGCTCAGGTTGGAAGCTTGCTCGCTTTTCTGATATTTCTGCCTGCCGTGAATCGGGTCATCTGTAAGCCAAGCTGTCTGGCAGCTGTGCCAGCCTGGAAGCCTGTGCATCCACCTTAAGCAGCCCGCACTCCCCGCTTGCCAGAGGACTGCTGAAGTCTGGATTATAAAGTCCTTCGCCCCCGCACTTCCTTCCTGTGAATGATATTTGTCAATTGCATCTGTAGCATGTTGGGTTTCTGGATTTTCCGGCTAGTAGGGTAAACATTTATGACTCTGATTGCTAGGAACATTCTGAATTTTCTAGAATGTTAAACTCACAGGCAGGGTCACCGAGGCAAAGCCACATAACCGGGCGCCTGGAAACGTGCTTGTTATCATCTCCTCCTCCTCCTTCGCCGTATTTTGTTCCTAAGGATAAACTGAAATATTTGAGCTATTCTGTTAGTCGGTGAGTACCGTTGTTGAGATAAAGCTTATTTTCCCATGCCTCGTCTTTTCTGGTGAAAAGTTTATAAAACGGGCGATTCTGAGAACATATTCAGATCATTGTTTCTTTGCTTCTCAGAGCTCATTCTTATATGACTGAGAAATACATAATGAATTTTAGCTGTCTGGTTCACAATATTTTTAGAAAACAATCAATATCTGCAGTGGGTTGGCTCATGAAAGACGGAATTGGTTTTTAGAGATATGCTTTATTGGGGGTGTCTGTGGCCATCCCCTTCGTTACCTTCTGTGTGGGGGAGGTCTTTCTTTTTTTTCTTTTTTCTTTTTTTTTTTTTTTTTTTTTTTTTTTTGAGAGGTTTTTGCTATAGGGCACGTCTGCCAGAAAGACAGAGAGAGAGATAGAAAGCAAGAAATCATCCCCCAGGGGGAATGGCCATGCCACAATCCCTTTTCCTCCATTCTCCCCTCAGGATCTTGGGCACGCATGCACACGCGCCCAGCGTGAGTTTAAGCCACTGGATCCAGGACTCGAACTGCGGTCAGCTACATGGGAGTTCAGTGACATAGCCATTACGCTAACTGCTGGTCCCAATGTGTGGGAGGTATTTCTGTGGTTGCTCAGGCTCTCAGGGTCAACAGTTCTGAGAGGTAAACTGGAAAAATGAATCCATTTAGGACTGCCATGGACTTACGCCTGGATATTTCTGGAGAGGAATGTAACCAGGGAGTACAACAAACGAGAGATCATTTTAAGTGTGGACCGGATTTTACGCCGAGGCAGCATAACGAACTGGACAGAGCTCCGCAGAAGGGCTCTGTGCTTGGTTCCCTAACGGCATCCCCCTGGCTGGGCCAGGTCTGGCTGTGGCACCCCCCCCCCCCCCCCCCCCCAGCCGCTGTCCCTGCGCCAGGAGCAGCTGCTCCTTGTTATCTGCCCCACCTGCTGCTTCGGTATTCTCATCCCCCTTTAGCTCAGAGCCAGGTCAAATGCCACTTCCCCACCTGGCGCCCTGGCCTGCAGCTCCCCCAGCCTGTCCCTTAGCACCAGCCCCTCCGCACCCCACACCCAGCTCCAACTTTTCTCATCTCGGCCTCCAGATATGCTCAGGTCTCTTCCATCCCTAAAAATCTATCCACAAATGAACAACTCTCCCCACCCCCTGCATTTTTTACACCTGAAGAAAACATCGAAGGTGCTATAACCAATAGTTTCCCAGTTGCAAATCAAAGATTTTTGTGACCTCACCCCTTGCTCTGCGGCTTCTAGGAGATCTCTCTACCTGCTGTCTCTCCAGCTGCTCCTCTTCCTTAGCACATCCTCCGCGCACCTCTCATCCGTTAAATGTAGGAATTGCAAGATTCCACCCTTCAGTTGTGTTTGTTGCTGTCATAGGACGCGTGCACTCGCCAGAGAAAGAGATAGCAACCTCTCGCCGGGGGTGGGGGTGGCCACGCCACACTCCCTCCTCCATTCTCCTCTCAGAATTCTGGCAGCACACACATGCTCCCAGTGTGTTTTTAAGGGGTAGGTCCGTAACTCTCACTGCTGAGTCAGCCGTGTCAGACCCAGCCCCTTACTCGTGCCACCACCGACCCCCGGCCTCTTTTCTGTTATGTGCACAAACCAGTTTTTACCATCACCTTTAATTCATCCATGCTTTCGTGGCAAAGTACTCATTAGAAAATTCTTTTGAGGCTTTCTCCCAGCACTTCAAGTTCAGCTCAACCAAAATCGAGCTCATCACTTTAGTGGAATATCCAAAGGGGAGAACAAACAAACAAATCCAAAACCTATTACAGGTAGAAAAAAAAATCCTAAAGATATGTCTTTTTTTTTTTTTTTTTTTTTTTGAGGGTTTTTTGTTAGCGGCACAAACATCTCCCAAAGACAGAGAGACAGAAAGCGAGAAATCACCACACACACACCCCCCCCGGGGGATGGTCACGCCGAAATCCCTTTTTCTCCATTCTCCTCTCGGATCTTGGGCATGCATGCACACATGCCTGGTGTGAGTTTAAACCACGGGGTCCAGGACTTGAACTGCGGTCAACTACATGGGAGTCCTACAACATAGCCATTATGCTAACTGCTGGTCCCACCATTTTTATTTTTTAATTAAAAAAATGGTTAAGTTTTATTGTTCCTATGCCCAAAAGCTAATGCAGGTGAGATAGAGGAGAGGAGGTACCCTCCAGCAAGGCCTGGTCACACTACAGTCTCTTCTCCTTGAATTTTTTACCCCAGCACCTCGGGCATATGCACACACCCAGTGTGAGGTGGTGGGGCTAGGACTCAAACCTTGGTCAGCCCTGTGGGATCTGGTCTCCTCTGTGTATGCCATGGAGCCCAGCCTGGCATGTCATGTTTAAAAGAGAGTTATTATTCCCATTTGCTACAAGAATATAAAATATTTCTGATCAATGAGAGTTAATGAGAATGTATGGAAGTCTTACGTTGTATCAGAACCACAATCCGTCCATCCATCTGTCCACCCGTCCATCCATCTGTCCACCCTTCCATCCATCTGTCTGCCCATCTGTCCATCTCTCCATCCTTTCATCCATCCATCCATCCACCACCCGTCCATCCATCCACCACCCGTCCATCCATCTGTCCACTTGTCCACCCTTCCATCCGTCTGTCCACCCTTCCATCCATCTGTCTGCCCATCTGTCCCTCTCTCCATCCTTTCATCCATCCATCCACCCACCACCCGTCCATCCATCTGTCCACCCGTCCATCCATCTGTCCACCCGTCCATCCATCTGTCCACCCATCCATCCATCTGTCCACCCTTCCATCCGTCTGTCCACCCTTCCATCCATCTGTCTGCCCATCTGTCCATCTCTCCATCCTTTCATCCATCCATCCATCCACCACCCGTCCATCCATCCACCACCCGTCCATCCATCTGTCTGCCCATCCGTCCATCTCTCCATCCTTTCATCCATCCATCCATCCGTCCATCCATCCACCTGTCCATCCATCCACCCATCATTATGAAGTGCGTCTCACACTCCAAGCAGTGAGTACAGGCTCCCTTTCAGAAGGGTCCACTCCTAGTCTGGGGCTGGCAGAGGCAGGGGAGAGACTAAGCCATGCTCAGGTCACAGGCGTCTGTGAGAATGAAGACGCCGTGGTGTGGCGAGCCCCGCACAGGACCCGTGTGGACTGGACACTAGCTCACGGTCAGTCCAGCCACTCCCTTCCACTGGAAGTAGTCAGGACACTAGTCCACAGGCCAAGTTCACTTTGGGCCTGAGCTGAGCTGGCAGACCATGGGCACTGCTCTCTTTGCAGACAGTGGGCAGCAGGCAGGGTCTGGCTTTCCCCAGTGCGCTCAGTCCCACGGGCGTTGACCTGGGTGTGTGCCAGTAACCTGGAATGAGAGGCGGGATGCCGGTCCAGGCTAAGCTCGAGGGTAGCTAAGGACATTCGCCAAGACTGGCTGATGAATGCTGTCCCCCGCAAGGTCCCCTGGGTGGCCAGGAGGGAGAGCGCATCCCTGGCACTTCCAGAAGAGCAGGCCACGGGCTCCCGTGGCACTTCCCGATTCCCCGCTCTGCGGACACACTGCGTCACCTTCCTGAGTCTCAGCCCAAAGGCGCTCTGCAGTCCTGGGCGATCATTCCATGAGCAACATTTATAGTGAGAAGTATTTTTAGAAATTAGTCAGAAGGATCCAAATCAATACCATAAATGTAAGCACACCGTTTGTACAAGGAATTCGGAGACGCTTACTTTGCTGCAGTCAGCGTGGCCCGCGATTCATTCAGGACAGCTGCCATGAGGGCCGGGTTAGGGCAGATTTCGTGTCAGTTCCCTGACTAATGGAGGCCAGGGGCACTCTGTCTTCCCGCCTGCCCTCTGCCCTGCGCTGTCCCGCCCGTGGATTCATCTCTGACAGCCTTGCACTCAGAACCAAACCACAGCACAGGCGGTGCCGGACCAAGCAACAGACTGCTGCCATGGAGCCCGAGCAAACCCCCCCCCCCCCCCCCCCCCCCCCCCCCCCCCCCGGTGGTTCCCACGGTTACAGACTGGCATTGCTGGCCAGCCTGATTCTGTTGTTCCGGGAGCAGTTAGACCACGCTGTTTCCCTTTCGTCCTTTTCTCAGGAGCCCTTAATATTAAGTCCCTTCACATACTCCTATGTCTGAGAGTGATGTTTAGATTCCTGGCATTTACTTAATGACATCACAGGCAAGGCGACTTCTAAGCATGCCAGGGCCAGCCCCGTGTGCCTAGTGGTTAAGGAGGACTGTCCTGCATGTCTGCCGGTGTGGTTAGAACCGCAGTGGCTTGAAGAACACCCTGGGCACATGCATATATGTGCATACCTCAAATCCCCACAGGATGGAGACAGGGAGGAGGGACTGCAGGGTAGCCACGCCCCATCGGGGCGCTTTCTCCCACTCCTTCTCCCCCCTCCTCTGTCTCTCTGGCAAGTGGAGCAAGGATGTAGTAAGCACCCAGTCCCCGTCTAGACTGCCATTTGCCCTGGAGCTGGGATGGTTTCAGGACTGGCACCTCCCAGGACTGGCTGGGCAGAAACACAGGGCAGAGTGTGGAATCCTCCCATCCAGAAGGGCGCTAGGGTGGCGGTTTGCTTTAACACGCTGCCATGTGGTTGGGCCAGAAGTGCATGTATTCATTAGTGTCACTGCTGAATGTGAGGCCCCTGGACTAAGGGTGGTCACTCCTTGCTCTGCGTCCCAGGGCGGCATCCCTGTGGGGATCTGCGCTGACCTTCTGTGGCTGGTCTCCTCTGCCTTCGTGGGGGTTTGTTCTCAACCCTCAGCTGCCAGTCCCCATGTGGCTCAGGGCAGTGCCCAGCCATTTTCACTTGTTGTCCAGCCTCATTCCTGCCGTGGAGGAGCCTGGGCGCCTACCAGGGCACTCACTCTGGCGACAGAGGGGAAAAGAGGAGGCTGAAGAGGCAGCAGGATGGCACCCATTTGACTTTACTGGACTTCCTGGACACCAGTTTTATCATTCTCATCAGCCAAGCTGTTTCCACTTAAAATCAGAATAAGAATCCTTTTCTATGATCAATTCCATAAATCCAACAGTTGTTTATGTAGAGCAATCTTAAAGTATTTCTCCAATTCACTGAACTTTATGTCTTTCACAGTGTTATACTAAGAAAACAAGCCATTTAAAGAGGTCCCTAGGAGCCTGACCAGAGGCCTGTGACACAGGTCATGTACTGACTAGTTACCAAGAAGTAGCCGGGTGGCAGAAATGGGCCAGGACTAGAAAGTGGTTAAGGGCACTGGATTCCCATAGGGCAGATTGCGGTTCGAGTCCTGAGCCTGGTGGCTCATTCTTTTACTTGCCCTCTCTCTCTCATTCTGTCCCTCTCTGGTAAAAGAAAAGAGGAGGAGGGGGACCAGCAGTTAGCATAATGGCTATGTCGCTGGACTCCCACGTAGCCACCGCGGTTTAAGTCCCAGACCTGGTGGCTTAAACTCACACCAGGCGCATGTGCATACGTGCCCAAGATCCCCAGAGGAGAATGGAGGAGAAGGGATTGTGGCGTGGCCATCCCCATTGGGGGGTGATTTCTCGCTTTCTGTCTGTCTGTCTTTCTGGCGAGCACACGCGCCCTATAGCAAAAACTCTCCAAAGAAAAGAAAAGAAAAGAAGAGAAAAAGAGGAGGAGGAAAGGAAAGGGAAGAAGGGAAGGGAAGAAGGAAAGGGAAGAAGTGTGAATTCCTGGTCCCTCAAGACTGGGACGGCCTATGCAAAGAGCTAGGCCGAGAGACGGTGTTGGAGACTCCAGCTTCACCAGAGGTGGCCCTTCGAGGAAGGCCTGGGAAAACGTGTGCCCGGACCTGGTCAGGAGGGACCTTGACCCCGTGAAGGAGGTGCACAGGGCGCAGGAAGGCCAGGACAGGGTGACGTGGTGAAACCCGTCCCGTTTCCATCCTTCAGCGTCTCCACTCGATGAGGCCAGGAGTCGCGTACCGTTTCCTAGCCCCCAGGACTTCTGTTTTAATTTGCGAGGGGCGCGTACTTGGTTGGTGGCCGGAGGAGATCTGTGCTGGGGATCGGGCCACTGTCCCGGCCAGGGACCAGCTTCCTGGCGCACCCTGGACGGTGCCGACCAGACCAGAGATGAATCCGCGCGGAACGACTCGCTGCCTGTTCCCATCCCGGCGGCCGTCTGCGCGTCACTGCGTCGTCCTGGACGCCGGCTCCTTCTCGGGGTGACGCGTTCACGGGGTACTCCGCCCGCAGGTGCTCCTAGGCTCAGGCGGAGTCTTCCGCATCCGGAGCAGCTTGGCTCCGCCTGGGGCGGGGGGGACGACTCGACCCCCCCCC
>NW_006159826.1:2615732-2633477 GCF_000334495.1 Tupaia belangeri chinensis | reverse complement strand
GGATGGCGCGGCGCTGACCCCGCGGACCCTTCGCCCGACTCGTGCGCGCCTGTCCCGGAGTGTGAGAAGGTGGCTCTGCAGCCGGCAGGATGACCAACCCCGCGGCCGCGCAGAACCAGGAAATAGACTGCCTGAGCCCCGAGGCCCAGAGGCTGGTAAGAGGGACACGCGTCCCCCAGACTTTCCTTTGGGACTGCGAACGGCCCGGTCGCTGGGCTCCGACCGTCCCAAGGGCAAGGCCAGTGGGCACCCTCCTCGGCCCCAGGAGGAGTGGGTGGGCCCCGCGGGGCCGGACCTTCGGAAGTTTAGACTGTCCCAACAGCAGGGCCGGGGAGCAGGCTCTGCGCGGGGACGCGGTCGCGCCGCCCTGGCCGGCAGGAAAGCGCGCCTCGTAGTAGGGCGCCGTCCGCTGGCGGAGCCGGGATGAGGCCTCTGCCCTCTGCCCAGGCTCTGCAGGCTGGGTGGCTGTGGCTTGGGTCAGCCGAGGCCCACCTGGCACCTGGTCTGCAGTTTCCCACCGCTGCTCCGTCGGCTCCGAGGACCTGGCGCCCAGGGCTGGCGCGCACCTCCAGCTCTCAGCGCAGCGGCCAGGGGCGCCGCCCCTGCCCCCGCTCCCGCCCCCGCTCCTGCTGCTGTTCCCGACCTTAGGGCCGCCTCCCCCGGACCGCTGGGGCTGGTCTCCCGGGTCTTCCGGATTCCCGACAGGACCCCCATCTGTAGGAAGCCCCTTTTCTCCAGCCCAATTCCTGATAGTAGGACCACGGATGTCAGATAGTTTGGCGTTAGAATGGGACAGCTGATGGAGAACAAGAATATTTGAAAGTGAAAGGGTGTACTTTAGAAAAGAAGTGTTTTACGGAATTAGCACTGCCGGGCCAGAGACCTTAGATTTCCACCGCATCCTGTCTCTGGGACCTGGACAGTGTGGGCCCCAAAGGAGCCGTCCTTCAGGGGTGGGGATTAGTCATCCAGGCGGGCATCTGTGTGCCCGGTTCAAGAGAGGAGGCCCGCCCTGCTAGGAGTGACAGGCAGAGGAGTGGTCCTGACTAGCACACCCTGGGAAGTTCGGGTCCTGGCTGAGGACTGTCAGGTAGCATTTTTAAAATGTCCATTTCCTGTGGTTTTCCTATGAGCTCATTTCAAGTTCCAGCAGCCGGCCAGACTTCTGGAGCTGGTTTCTGCCTTTTAACCTAAGGCCTGTGACCCTGCAGGGACCCCAGAATCACCGTCAGGAAAGGTTCTGGAAGGAAGGATGGGAGGCTGCTGATCCGCAGTGTTCAGGGAAGCAGCCTGGCAGGCCACAGATGGCTAGGACAGGGTGGGCCGTAAGAGCCAGCAGCTGGCTGAGCCCTTGGACAGGGAAGAATGAAAAGGGACATCAGGAGGTGCCTCGGAACCTGTGAAGGAACTGGGGTGTGCTGATTGAGGGATCCGGGAGACACCTCCCCGAGAGGTCACTCCTCCTCGGAAGGAGTGACCGAGTCTGCCTGGGTCAGCCGATGGGCCCAGCCCACCATCCCTTGTCCCCCATTCCGGAATCCAGTGAGCACTGAAAACCGAAAGGCTTGTGTGTCGTTTTGTTTTGTTCATTTTGCTTTTTCTGAAGTTTGGCGGAATTCATTTTAGGCTTTATGTAGGCCTCCCTGGGAATCTCCACCTTTCTCTGCAGCCTCGTCACTGTATTTGATTATGGGCTGCTCCTCTGAGTTACTGGAGTATAGTTTTTGCATCTCATTACTCTTACAGAATTAAAAACAAAAGTGACTTCTGAAGCACATTCGGTCCCAGGGCTTTCCAGTTAGAACTGAGCACCTGGGGGGACGGGGCCCAGCAGTAGAGCCCCTCATTTGGAGACCTCCACGTGGTGGCTGGCAGTGGGTTGTGGCATCGCGCCCTGCTGGGGTGCTGTCTCTCTCATAGAAAAAATAAACAAACTAAAAAGAAACTGAACCTGTAGAATCTTTTTTAGAAAAAAGTAGCAAAAACTTGGTTAGGGTGGGCCGTGGACTGCAGGGGTATTATAAACCCTGGGTCCTGGCTATGGGGTTATGGTCTGCTTGGCAGGAACTGCTTAATGGCGGGAGGTGCTTTCGAAGGGGAGTCACCCCTGCCCTGAGTCACAGGCTAGATATGGCAGCTGGAGACCGGTAGTGGGTGCTTCAGACTGGTCTGTGCCAGTGCGTATCTACATTAAGTGAACCTGGGTCCTGGGAGCTGGAGCCTCCAGTGGGGAGGAGGGGCTGGGTCCAGAGCTGGGCAGGAGGAGGAAGCCTGGACCGCGCCACCTCTCCTAAGGAAAAGAAAGGCAGGACCCTCAGAGAGCAGAAGTCGGCACCCACGGCTTCTTAGGCAAGTCGGCACTGGCCCCGAGCTGCAGGAGGGATCGGCAAGGACAGTGCAGAAACCACACATTTCTTTAACTTTGGTAACTTCCCCGTGTTTGCGACAGGTTGTGTCATCTCTGGCCTCTTTCCACATACCGATTAGCGCCCGGCCCTCATAAATGGCCCGTCCTGTCCCCAGGAGAGGCTGTCAGGGTAGAAGGAAAACACACCTTCTCCACAGTCCTGTGTCACTGTAGGTTCTGGGCCAGGTCCCTAGGTCTGAAACAGGTGGGGGTGACCTCAGTGGGAAGACAGCTGGCCCTGCTGTCCTGCGGTTGGAGATGGGCACCCCGGACCACGTGGTGGGGGAGCTGGTCATCTGCCCTGTGGGGAGGGCGCAGGTGCCAGGCCGCGTCTCCCTGATAGTGCCAGGAGTGTTCTGCTGGGTGAAGATGGAGACTCAATTTCCCCTTTTCTTTAACAGTGAGTTTCTGTTCAGCTGAACCAATATCGCTCAGCGGAAGCCTCCTTAGCAGATTTCAAAAAGCCCTGCCGTCTCAACTGCCTCTTATACCGAGCACAGGAAACCCAGTTATTTATAGCTGCAGAATTGCTTCGGCAAAGCCAAACACATCGGAGTGTTACCTGGTTGGGTGCCGATCCAGTCCCTACAGAACTGTCGGACTAAATGTTGGTATAGTGGGTTTGCTCCTCAAAAGGCAATGTTCGAGAGGAATTTCTTATCCTGAAAAATCAGGCTTTGTGACTCAGCGAAGGAATTGTTTATGACTGGTTACTCATATGCCAGCGTTTCCAAAGTATCCGTTCCTGTTTGAAAGATTAACCGTGCAGCCCCAGAGGCCAGCAGTGCTCAGAGTATGAACCTGGCATCCAGTCAGGAAGCCTGTACTCCCACCGCAGTTAGACCCGCGTGGGCCGAGAGCAGGTTTTCTCACCTTGCTGTTTTTACCGGAGGCCTCCAAGATTGTAGTTTCTTTTTTTTTTTTTAAATAAAGCAGCTCCTTTTCATGGAATGGATTGACAAGAATTTCCATTACTCAGATTGTCTAGATAAAAGTAAGGAAATTCGCCTCTCCCAAATTAAAGCATTATTTTGACTACACCCAAGGTTTAGTAATTCAGTTTTGTCATGTTTGATCGTGATTTATTACGAATTTCCTCTCCTAGGCCATATTCCAAAACAATAAAATAAAACAAAACAGCGAAACACCCAGCAACACAAATGTGTATTCTGGGACCCATTCATTCATTGGGGAAGACTGGAGTTTTCGTGGTTTCACCTTAATACTGTTATCAGGGTAACAGGTATTAATGCCAGGGAAGTTGTTTGCTTTTGAATCTAAAGTGCAGTTGCTTTGTAGTAAAGAACTAATTGATCTGAAATTAGTGTAGTGAAGCTGGACTTTTAATTGTCATGGAAATGTTTCATTTACATGTTTGCATAATGGAGATTAGGATAGCACTATCCTCTGCTCTCTCTGTCTTCCTCATTACCTGTGGCACACGGGTGTGTGGTTTTCCTAGGGAAGAGCTGGCGTGGGCCTCGGCGTGTCTGGGAACAGCCCCGCCTCCTCCGCAATGTCCGGGTGGTGCTTTTCCTGCCACTCTGCTGGGTGGCCACTGGCGGGGGGGGCTCCCCTGCTTTTTCCCCCCCCCCCCCGCATGTCGGGGGTGTTCTTCCCCCTGCCACTCTGCTGGGTGGCCACTGGCGGGCGTGGCTCCTGTTTGTGCTTTTTTAAGCTTAACCTGCCCTGAATGCTCGGCCAGGCCAGCGGCTGTCCTGGGCGACGCTTCGTGAGCAGTTGGAGGAGCTGGTGTGACCCAAACTCCTGCTGAGTTGGCCTGGGAGAGGTGTTGTAGAAGTCTCCCTTAGGGGGGCAACAGGGGGCATGGTGGTTAATGCAGCTGGTTCCCACACGGCCAACCATGCTTCAAGTCCCAGACCCAGTGGCTTGAACATCATGCCAGGCGTGGGTGCATGCGTGCCCAAAATCCCTGGAGGAGAATGGAGGAGAAGGGATTGTGATATGGCCATCTCCCTAGGGGCGGGGAAGTTCTCACTTTCCCGTTCACTGTCTCTGTCTCTCTGGTGAGTGCATGCGCCTTATGGCAAAAACCTGGGGGGGGGGGCTTTCTTAGCCCTTGCTGTGACTTGGTGGGGAGCAGATGATTGTACTCCCTCTGTACAGATAAAGAGGAGACCCAGATTCAGAAAGGTCGGGGATTTCCGAAGTCCCCGCAGGTAGTGGGCAGTGGACCAGGTCAGACCCCGGCACACTGACTCGGCCCGGGGCTGCGAGCTTTCTCCCCTGGCGATGCTCCCGGCGGCCAGCAGTCAGCCAGCACTGTGCAGCAGCGGCCGCAGGTGCTGAGGCTCTCGGCAGCTGCTCTCGGCAGCCCTGGGGTTCACACCCCGATATCTATCAGGGCCGAAAGGTTTCTTCTTCCTACGGCAGCTTCTCAGGACACAGTCCCTGCCCCTGGATGCTCACTGAGAAGGCCTCACCTTTGCCCTCTGTGTAGTTCGCAGACCAGAGAACCTTCAGTGGACTGTAGTTTTCTAAATATGGAAAAGAGCAGTAATGCAGGAGCTGCGGAAGCGTGTGTGCCACTCTTCCGCACTCCTAATGTGGCCGTGGCTCAGGTCAGCCAGACCTGGGACCGCGGCGACCTAAGCCTTTACCCCCATGTCTTGTGTGGGTTCTCCCCCACCCCACCAGATAGACAGGTTTACCGAAGAGGGGACTGGTGGCTTCTGCCTGTCTTAGAGCTGGTCCCAGGATGCCAGACGGTTGGCAGTCGTGCTCTGCCCGAGGAAGGAAACGCGTTGCTGCCGTGGGTTCAGCCTCGCTCTGAGAAGGAAATGCAGCTGTTTCCTGAGACCGTCAAGGCGTGGCCATGGAGCATGCTCCTGAGGGCCTGCACAGGTGAAGAGAGGGGAGCCAGATGCACTGGCTGGAGGGACCCATCACCTGACGACGAGGTGGCAGGGTGGAGGCCCAGCTGCTCCTCCGTCAGCCCCACACCTGCTTCTCGGTGGCAGTCACAGCTCTTGTTTGCATTTCCAGCAGTGTGGGCTGTTGAAGGAAATAAGATTCACTTATCTCAGAAAAAAACAAAAATGTTTTTCTTCACAGCAAAAGTGGAGCCTTATTTGCCTGGAAGAGACTGTGGTATTTCTGTTCCTCGGCTCCATTATGGGCGGCTGCTGAGCCGAGACTGCTGTGAGGTTTGGAGAGTTAGACGTATGTTAGGCGGGTCTGGCAGGTGGTGTGGTGGTTAAGGCAGCTGGACTCCCACATGGCTGACTGCTGTTCATGTCCCGGGCCTGGCAGCTTGCTTTCTCACTTTCCCTCTCTCTCTGTCTCTCTCTGGTCAACTTAAAATAAATAAATAAATAAAGGGACCAGCAGACAGCATGGTGGTTAAAGCTTTGGATTGCCACATGGTCGACTGCGGCTCAAGTCCTGGACATGGCAGCTTGCTTTCTCACTTTCTCTCTAGCTCTCTCTTTTTCCTTCTTGGGTCAAATGGAAATAAACAAATGAATAAATAAATAGAGTTAAATAAAATAACTCTAAAAAAAGAAAAAGAGAGATGGGGAAATAAGCACCCTCAATTGGGTCTTTAAAAATTTTTTTAAAAATAAAATAATGACAATAAATAAAATAAAATAAGTTTAAAAAACGTACATTAGGCTTCACACTCAATAAAATAATAGCAGTCTCACCTTCCTGATTAATTCTGTCTTAGTCCGTTTCCACATTCAAACACAGGCCTGGGACTGGGCGAACCTACGCGAAGAGGAGTTTATCTTGACTCCCAGTCCTGGTGTCAGGGAAGTCCGGCGGAAACACCGTGGACAGAGCAGAGCCTGGTCTGTCGGTGTGGCTCTCACTTTGCCTGTCTAGTCTCTTCTCTCTGCGTGGAAACCCAGCAGAATTCAGTGCTGGAGGCTTCGCACTGTAACATCACACCTAGAAGCTCCAGCTGGGACTGCATGAAGGAATTCAGTGGGGCCTTGATACCTTTATGATAGCGTCAGTCCGGTCCAATCCCGACACTTGAATTTCTGGGGCACATGCAAGAATACCACCGACTGAGACCAAATTCCAAAGTGTGAAACTTTTGGGAACAAATCATTATCCCAGCCTAATCAAATACATGTGTTATTTTAGTATGCGAAGCACTTTAAAGAGGTTTATTACCCTCAAGAGCAAAGTCAGGCCATTTCCAGGAGTAGAATGGGGAAAAAGAAGTCTTTGGACATAGTCAGTATGCAAGTAATAACCTCTCGTATGGATTGGACATAGTCTGTGTGCAAATAATAACCTCTCGCATGGATTGGACATAGTCGGTGTGCAAGTACTCACCCCTGCTATGGATTGGAAATAGTGTGCAAGTACTCACCCCTGCTATGGATTGGACATAGTCAGTGTGCAAGTACTCAGCTCTGGTCCGGATTGGACATAGTCGGTGTGCAAGTACTCAGCTCTGGTCCGGATTGGACATAGTCAGTGTGCAAGTACTCAGCTCGGGTCTAGATTGGACATAGTCAGTGTGCAGGTACTCAGCTCTGGTCTGAATTGGACATAGTCAGTGTGCAAGTACTCAGCTCTGGTCTGGATTGGACATAGTCGGTGTGCAAGTACTCAGCTCTGGTCTGGATTGGACATAGTCAGTGTGCAAGTACTCAGCTCTGGTCCGGATTAAACATAGTCAGTGTGCAAGTACTCACCTCTGGTCTGGATTGGACATAGTCGGTGTGCAAGTACTCAGCTCTGGTCTGAATTGCACATAGTCAGTGTGCAAGTACTCAGCTCTGATCTGGATTGGACATAGTCAGTGTGCAAGTACTCACCTCTGGTCCGGATTGAACATAGTCGGTGTGCAAGTACTCAGCTCTGGTCCGGATTGGACATAGTCGGTGTGCAAGTACTCACCCCTGCTATGGATTGGACATAGTCAGTGTGCAAGTACTCAGCTCTGGTCTCGATTGGACATAGTCAGTGTCCAAGGTCTCAGCTCTGGTATGGATTGGACATAGTCGGTGTGCAAGTACTCACCCCTGCTATGGATTGGACATAGTCATTGTGCAAGTACTCAGCTCTGGTCTCGATTGGACATAGTCAGTGTCCAAGGTCTCAGCTCTGGTATGGATTGGACATAGTCGGTGTGCAAGTACTCAGCTCTGCTATGGATTGGACATAATTTGCAAGTACTCAGTTCTGGTATGGATTGGACATAGTCAGTGTGCAAGTACTCAGTTCTGGTCTGGATTGGATATAGTCGGTGTGCAAGTACTCAGCTCTCGTCTGGATTGGACATAGTCGGTGTGCAAGTACTCAGCTCTGCTATGGATTGGACATAATTTGCAAGTACTCAGTTCTGGTATGGATTGGACATAGTCAGTGTGCAAGTACTCAGTTCTGGTCTGGATTGGATATAGTCGGTGTGCAAGTACTCAGCTCTGGTCTAGATTGGACATAGTCTGTGTGCAAGTACTCACCCCTGCTATGGATTGGACATAGTCAGTGTGCAAGTACTCAGCTCTGCTATGGATTGGACATAGTGTGTAAGCACACACCTCTGCTGTGGAGTGGACATAGTGTGCAAGTATTCAGCTCTAATATAAAGAGCAGGTTTCAGAGGGTGTAGAAGCTCTTCGTCTATGGAGCTATAGTTTCAGAGAAGGAGGCACGTAGAAATTGTGCAGCCTGCCCCCGTTCCCCACCTCTGACCATTTATCATGAAGGCCAATGTACAGAGCTTATTCAGATTACCCAGCTGGCAAGCCACACTGGCACCTATGTCTGCAGCCTCTTTTCCAAACCGTCTCCATCTGCACACAGAAATCTCGATCCCTATGGATAAGTCTGCAGCCATGGGCTGGTGACACTGTCAGTGGCACCCTGTGTCTTTGGTCTTTTTTTGGGGGAGAGCTTTTTGCTATAGGGCGTGTGCGCTCACAAGAAAGACAGAGAGAGACAGAGGGATAGAAAGCGAGACATCACCCACCAGGGGGAATGGCCATGCCGCAATCCCTTCTCCTCCATTCTCCTCTTGGGATCTTGGGCACGCACACACATGTTCCTAGCATGAGTTTAAGCCACTGGGTCCAGGACTCAAACCGCAGTCGGCTACATGGGAATTCAGCGACATAGCCATTATGCTAACTGCTAGTCTACCTCTCTGGTCTTTTTCACCAGGTCCCCCAGAACATAGGGCAGGATGCCAGCTCCTCATGGCCTGCGGGTCCAGCCTTACCAGGCAAAGGCTCCTGTCCCTCCAGTGTCCTCTGATCACACAGGGCACCCCAGAGCCCTGACCTTGCCACTGAGCTTGATCTCTGTGCACTGGTCTGCAGCCCCACCAATCCAAGTCCACACCCAGAGGAAGCGGTTCTTCACTCACTTCCTGGGTGTCACTCGCGCTCTCCACCCCAGTTCCTGCTCCGCATGTTTCTAAAACAGAAGTTCTGTTCTCTTTGTTAAAGCTTTTGAGTTGGGGGCCAGCCCATGGTGTGGTGGTTTCAGTGGTTGGATCCCACATGGCTGACCCTGGTGTTCGAGTCCCAGACCCGGCAGCTTGAGAAACACACTGGGCATGTGTGTATGCGCACATGCTTGAAATCCTGAAAGAAAGAGTGGAGAAGGGACTGTGGCGTGACCGTGCCCTGTGAGGGGTGCTTTCTCATGTTCTCCCTCTCTATGTGTCTCCAGCAAGTTTAAGTGCCCTCGGGCAAATTTTGTTTTTTTAAAAAAAAAAACCTTCAGTGGCTCCAAATTCCTTCCAGACAAGATTCCAGATCTGCCAGCTGAGAGCAGGATTCGCACAGCACTTTCCCGCCCTCGGGGCCACCTCTGTTTTTATGCCTCACACCCAGCCCTGGCTCTGGCTCCCTGCCCTTTGGGGTTCCTCTTTCCCCATCTCCTCACACGTCCTCACCCGCTGTGGTGTTCATCACATCCGTCACCGATTGCTTTGCCTGTGTCCCTGGAGACTGTGACACCTCTGGCGGAGTACTGTGTGCAGTGGTGTGGCCCTGAGGTGGGGGCCCCTGCCGAGGTGGTCGGAGAGCTGCCCTCAGCCCTGCACTGCGAGGGGAGGGGCTCTGGAATGCCTGGAGCAGCCTGACATGCTGGAACGTCACACATGCCGTTTTATGTTTTATGGAAGTATCAGTTCATAAAAGATTTGTCCTGAGCCCTAACGCACTGATCTGGGGTTCCCCGAGCCCCAGGAATTCCTCCCCAGACAATAAGCAATTGAGGACAGGCCTGGGTTTCATGCCAGATATTTAAGGTAAAGGAATTCCTGTTTTTCTTTTCTTTTTCTTTTTTGAGAAGGTTTTTGCTATTGGGCACATGCCCTCACTAGAAAGATAGAGAGAGGGAGAAAACTAGAAATCACCCCCAGAGGGGATGGCCACACTGCAATCCCTTCTCTTCTATTCTCCTCTTGGGATCTTGGGCATGCACGCACAGGTGCCCGGCGTGAGTTTAAGCCACCGGGTCTGGGACTCGAACCACTATGTGGGAATTCAGCGATGTAACCATTATGCAATCTGCTGGTCCCAGAATTCCTGTTCTTCTGTTGCCATGGGGGACAGTAGCTTTCTGTACTCTGCTCACCTCGTGGCTCGTGGCTCGTGGCTGGGGCGTGGTAAGCGCGTCTTCCTGGCGCCCTGCTGGCGATACCCGCCTGTGCTGCCCCACCAGGCGCTTTGTGCTCAGCAGCTCTGCTCAGGGTGCCCGTCTCGTGGGGACTGTGGCTTTTCTTTCATGCGTCTCAGGCTGTTACGGGTTATTCTGGAGGCTGGCTTCATAGCACAGCAGTTAAACACTACTGTGCAGAGGAAGCCAGAGTCCACGGGGTCGACTGGGGTGTGAATCCCAGCTCAGACAGCGACACGCGACATGCAGGGTTCAGGCGTGCCCAGGTCTTCACTGAATGGAAATGGGCGGGAAAAGGACTGCAGCATGACCAGGCGTTGGCATGTGTGTCCTCACCATACGGGGTAAAGCGAAAGCCAGTCCCAGTGCGATGAGAGCCTCCCTCGTGAGGTGGCTGTCTGTGGGCTTGTGCCTACTAACTGGCTCCTGTGCGCTGGGTTTTAGTTCAGGCGGATTCCGAGAAGCTAGACGGCTGCCGGCCGCTTGCTGTGCCGCAAGTCTTTGCTCCCACACATGACTGGTGCGAGGCTGATGCGGATCGGACCGGGTGGGAGCACAGGTCTGAAGTGTGGAATCACGCATCGAGCTTCTTTATGAATCTCGGGTAAAAGTGTGCATAGTTGAACCGCCTCTGAGGTTGGCTGGTTTGTGTATTCATAAGGCATTTATTCTAGAAGGTTCACGTGTTCCTATGTTCCTCCCTCCCAGCCCCCAAGATGTCAGAGAGCACATGTGGTCAGAGGGGAGCTATGCACATGTACCTGGCACGCACTTTAAGCCTCAGGGTGGGGCCATGTGGAACCTGGGCCCCGGGCGCAGTGCTGGCTCCCAGGGCCCCAGGGCTGGCTCTCAGCACTTCCTTTATCAAGGCAGGCCCCTGTCTGGCAAAGCAAGGGTTGTTGGGTTTTAGGCTTTTATTTTTGGTTTGCTATAGGGTGTGTGCACTTACCAGACTCAGAGCGAGAGAGAAAGCAAGGGAGACCCCCCACCCCCCCCCCCCCCCCCCCCCGGGAAACAAGCACGCCACAGTTCCCTCCCCAGCCTCCTCGGGACGTTAGGCATGCATGCACGCGTACCGGGCATGTTTTACGCACCACCAGGTCTGGGACTCTGCACTGTCAGCCTTGTGCAATCCAGCTTCTGCAACCACCAGGCCACTGGCTAGCCCGTGTCTTAAACTTCCAGTGCCATTGTCCTTAAGGATAGGGCACACTGTGATGATGCCTCTTCCTGGGTGGAGGGCAAGCCCCGCAAGAGTCGCTGAGGTCTGACGGGCATTATTTTGAGGCCTAATGGGGGGGGGACATCTACGGGGACGCCTCCGGGTGGCAGGCACTAGCTCAGAAAGGTGATCCCCTCAAGGATCTTTTTATTTTTTAATTTTTTCCCCTTCAGGGATCTTTCGCCTGTCCCCAGCAGAGCTAAAGCAGAGTGGGATGAGGGCTAGATGGGCAGGCTAGGAGGGAGTTGGCATGCCAGTCCTCAGTCCCTGCTCTGCTCACAGATACCCGGACTGGTCAGCTCAGACCGCAGCCCTCCTGGTTACCGGCTGGTATGTCCCCCCCCCCAGCCGCCAACAACACACAGGTGCTCGCGGTGTCTGTCTCCGGAGTCAGCATGGCACGGCCAGTTCTCGGCTTGGGGCTTCACAGGCTGCATTAAGTGTCACCAGGCCAGGGTCCTTTTAGGGCCCAGGGTCCTCTTCTGAGCTCACACAGTTCATGGCAGAACCCAGGTCCATGGACTGAGCCCCCCGGCCCTGCCAGCTGTCTCCCAGGGGTTGTTCTCAGCTCTTGGAAGCCACATGGCCCTCACAGGCTCGCACCCATGACAGCATCTTTGAATACTAGACCCTCTTTAAAGGGGTCACCTGATCAGGGCAGGTCCACCCAAAGCAATCTGTGTCTTTTTTTTTTAATAGACTTTTTCACAATGATTTTTTTCTTGTTATTGTTTAGAATTATTTATTTAACTTTATTTATTTTAACTTGACCAGAGAAGGACAAAGTGAGAGAAAGAGAAAGAAAGTAAAAAGCCAAGCCACCAGCTCCAGGACTCAAACCTTAGTCGGCCATGTGGGAGTCCAGCGCTCTTAGCCACCACGCCACCTGCAGGCCCAAGCAACGTGTGTTTTCATCAACTCAAAGTTAACTGATAAGGGACTGTAAATACTTGTGCAGTTCTCCTTGCCACCTGATCTAATTAATCACAGGGATGACAGCGTGACCCCGCACATACTGGAGGGGAGGGGCCGTACGCACCTCACCGACAGTTAGAATCTGGTAGAAATCTGGGGACTTGTTCAGGCGTATTCCTCCGCCCACACCCGTCTCTCCCATCCCTCCAGGGCCCTTTGTCCCCCAGCCCTCTTGCTGCTTACCTCTCACTCTGCCCCCCTCTCACTTTCTCCTGCTGTTCTCTCCCCAGTGCCTCCTCTCTGATCCTCCCCACCCAAGTGGATGGGCTGAGGCTGTCGCAAAAACTCCTTCCTGGTCTACACAGTCTTAGAATCGGAGCCAGCGGGCATGGAGCCACGCGCTTCCCCGAGAAGGGCTGGCGTGAGCTTGGTGACCTTGCTGGCCTAGTGGGGGACGTGGGAGGTGCACATGGCCAGATGTGGTGAGAAGCCTTGCAGAGCCTCCATGGACCCACAGAGGCACTTCGCTTAGTGTAACAGGGTCTCGAAAATGGCAACGAGGTAGCAAGTCCCAGCACCTTTGTAGCTTTTGACTCCTGTGGGCTCGTGGGTTCGGGAGACATGGAGTTGGGTTGTTAAAGGAACTGAGTGCCGGCTAAGTTCTGTGAGGACACAGCCAGCCCGAGACAGAGCCAGCGTGGCCCGGTTCAGCTAAGACTGGGGCTCAGAGAGAGCAGGCCGGTCCTGCAGCCCCGTGTTTGGGCGGGCCAGATCCCGCATGGCCGACCCTATTTTGAGTCCCCATCATTGGCAGTTTGAAAAACACCAGGCATGTGTGAGTACGTGTTCAGGAAGCTAAGAGGGTGGAGAAGAGGAGAAGGGGCTGTGGCACCACCACGCCCATGGGGCACTCCCCCCTCTCGCTCTGTCTTTCTCTCGGCATGTATCTGTCCTCTTGTAATTAAAAAAACAAGAACCTCAGAGGCACGTAAGTGTGTAATGCACTAAAATACAGTGTGGAGTTGGGGAGGCGGGCGCCCTGCCATCCGACCCCCGTCCTGATGGAAGTCACTGTACAGGCTGACCAGCCCTTGGGGAAACTGGAGTCGAGCCCTGACCCCCTTGGCACCGGCAGCCCCACATGCCCCCAGGGCTGTGTCTGAGGCCCGTTTTCAGGTTATCTGGGAGCAGCAAGACCCTGAGCACTGCGCCTATAGAACTGTTGGCAGGAGCTTGACAGGCGTCTCCCAGGAAGCCTAAATGGAAAGAAGGCTGGGTCTGTCTGACCCCAGGGCCCCGAATCTGGACGGCTGCATCGCCTGGCAGTTGCGTTGCACGAGTGGTGAGCGAGGTGAGGCATGTAAACACAAAACATGCTCAACTCCAGGCTTGACTGTGCTGGGAGACCTGGGCAAGCATTTGAAATGCTCTCTGGGGGCCAAACAGATGACATGATGGTTAAGGCACTGGACTCTCACACGGCTGACTGCAATTCAAGTCCCCAACCTGGCGTCTTGAAAATCATACCAGGTGCAAGTGCATAACGTGCCCAAAATCTCAGGAGGAAGAGAGAGGAGAAGGGGTTGTAGAAATCATGGAAGTGACTTCTCACTTTCCCACTCTGTTTCTGTCTCTCTCTGGCAAACGCACACACCCTATGTCAAAAAACGTTTAAGAAAGAAAGAAGAAAGAAGAAAGGAAGGATGGAAGGAAGGAAGGAAGGAAGGGAGAGAGAGAGAGAGAAAGAGAGGGAGATAGAGAGAAAGAAAGAAGAAAGAAAGAAAGAAAGAAAGAAAGAAAGAAAGAAAGAAAGAAAGAAAGAAAGAAAGAAAGAAGAAAGAAACATAGAAAGAAAGAGGGAAAAGAACAAAAGGAAGAAATGTTCTCTCTGTAGAACACAGCAGACAGCTTCAGGAGAGGGAGAGAGAGGTGCAGGCGGGACTAACGGCCTGACCGGTCCCACACTGCCCCTTTGAGGTCTTGGGTGGAACAGGCTCCAGCACCGTGGGGGTGTTTGCTGAGGGGAGTTGCCAGTGGAAGAAAGTGCTACAAGACATTCTGGGGAGGGTGGTCAGTCCCAGCCTCATGCCACCATCCTGTGACTCGGACGGGCCTGGCAGCCTCTCCAGGCCCTGCTGTGGCTTCCACGCTAATGATCTGTGTGTCTCCTATAGCTCCAGAGGGAGACAGCCTGCCCAGCCTGGCCACGTCCGGGCTGTGTGACCTTGGACAGGTTACTTAGCCTCTCTGTGCCGTCCCTCTCCCTCCTGTATGCACTAGGATGGTAGCAGTGGCTGCCCCACCTGGCCGCTGGGAGGAGCCCCTGCACCCTGGCGTAAAGCACTTGGAATGGTGCCTGGCGGCATCTAGCCAGTGCCTGCTCAAGGGCCTCCATCCGTTACAGAGGCTGTTCTGACTCCCTGCAGCCCTTCTGCCCTGACGGGTCTGCGACTCCTCACCCAGTGTTATTACACTCCAGGCCATAAGTCCTTCCAGCAGCGTCGTTGACCGTGTCCTGGGTGGGTGCCGGTCAGTCTGCCCTCTAATAGATTTCCTTGTCTGTTTCAGGCGGAGGCCAGGCTTGCAGCGAAGCGGGCGGCCCGTGCGGAGGCCCGGGAGATCCGGATGAAGGAGCTGGAGCGGCAGCAGAAGGAGGTACCTGTGGGCTGTTGGGTTTCCCGGCGTCTGGCGTTCAGGACGCTGTGTGACCGCAGAGGCACCTGCTGCACGCCTGTGCGCTGCACATCGCTCGCGGTCCAAGCACATTTGCACGTGTGGCCGTGGTCGCCGGTCAGGCGGGCATGCACATGGCGTGTTGCCAGGCATGCCTGCCCCACCGCTCGGCGGGTCCTGACACCAGCCCCAAGCCCTCGCCTGCGTAAAGCTTCCTAGCCCAGCTCTCTAGCCAAGAGAAGCCGAAGGTGCTGGCTTGTGTGCAGGGTTAGCGCTTGGACTGCTGCAGATCTGGCTCCTACCAGCTAACATGGGAAAGAGAGTCATGTTTTTAAATGTCTTAAAGATATGTCCCCCGTAGCTTTCAGTGCTGACCAGGTTTCGGGGTCCCTGTGGCCCGTGTGAGATGCTAACAGGCAAACGCCGTGGCTGAAAGGCGCGCGGCAGCGGCTCGCAGAGCAGACGGGCGTACATCCCACACCTGTCTCTGCTCGCCCCCGCAGTCTCGGGCTGGAGCCAGACAGCGTTTCTGACACCGGGGGGCCCTAACATGCCACCTCGGCGGCAGCAGGGCACACGAGGCTGCCCTGCAGTCTGTTCTCGCACGACCCATGCCCAGCGTCAGGCCAGGGACGCTCCCACGGGCCTGCCCCGAAGGGCTCTGCTTTGAGAAAGTTGGAGTTTATGGTGTGCACAGGGAGCTGGTGCCTCCCCACGGCTGAGTTTGCAAGGAGGTTCTCTCTGTCTCATGTCGGCAAAATTAAAAAGTTAGCCAGTGTTGGTAACTTGTGAAATTTCACATAAAATCGGGACTCCAAGTGTCTCAAGACCATTACAGACTCCGCCACATTCCTAGCAAGGACTGAGCTGGTCACATTCCCCATCCGCACGCGGCTGGCCACCAGCCTGAGGTGCTCACTGCCCTCCCTGCCTGGGGAGGTGCCACTCAGGGACAGTGTGAACAGGGGCGGGGCATGACCGGGGAGCCACGTCCCCCGCGTGGTATGAAGACCGGTTGGTGGTTACGAGGAGCTCAGGCCCCAGGGGTTGGTTAGGGAAGTTGTGCCCCAGTCCTCATGGCAGGCGAGAGAGTGGCCACCGAGGCAGTCCCAGCAAGGGGACATGGCTCCTAGGAGAGGTCCCCACACCCCAGCGGCTACAGGGCCATGACCGGAGCAGCCAGAGTCACACTGTCAGTGTGTTCTAGGCCTCGCTCCTCCAGGTGCCACTATATGAGACCGCGCGGATTCTTGAAAGCTCACCGGTGTGAGCAAGGACAGGTGGAAAGTTCTAGATCTATGATCTTCTCTGCTCGGAATCCAGTGCCAACATTTTGTGTGCTTTGAAACTCTTTAGTTTACTCAAAGAAGCACAGGGTAAGCTCTTCCCAGCACACCGCCTGCTGGGGTCACGTGTATCGCTGGAAAACAGACACTGGATTTCCAGCGAGGCGAGGTTTGGAGGTATCTGGGCTGGAGCCTGGTACCCCCGCAGTACGAACCTGACCGCGTGGTCTTCCAGGGCCATTCAGGAAGCTTCTTCAGGAAAATGGCCAGAGACAGGTTCGGCCCTGGAGATAGAGAAGGAAGAGCGCTGTGCCGCGGGCCGCTGTCACACACCACCGTGACGTGTCCCCGTGCCGGTGACTGTTCTCTCAGTGTAAGCAGTGGTCACTGGGGGCCCCTAATGGAGGAGTTCTTTAATCGTTTTATTAAAGTACACACGTCACACGGCAAAGCCCCATTGCCTTTCACAGTGCCGGTGCTCATTTCCCCTGAGTGTCCTGTCCCTGCAGTGACACTGCGGCCTGCCACCCCTTTCTCCTGTTTCCGAAACCTCATGGCTGTGGCCGTAGGAAGGCAGCGTGGGGGCTGAGAGGTGGGCAGTGGTGGGGGCACCGTGCGAGGGGCAGTTACGTGGGCAGCCATAAGGTGGGCGGCAGCGGGGACCACGACCCGGTCATGGTTTGCAGGGGTCACAGGACAGGCCTGCCTCACTCTCGGGCCAGAGCCCTCCAAAGCCACCTCCGCTCACTGCCCGTCCGGCTTTGACCTCCTTCCCCTGCTTCCCCGATTGTGCCTCGTCTTTTTTATTAAGGTTATAAAAGAGTTATAAGAAGAATTTCCCCAAATATTCTGTGGCATTGCTGGTTTCGCCACAGCTGACTGGGTTTTAAATCCCCCGCCCTATCAGCGCTCCTGGCCTGTGCCTGCCGACTCAGCTGCGGTTGGAGCCGACCCGGGCCGGGAAGAAGGCGGCAGGGGCTCTGGCTTGGTTTCTTGGGGGCATGAGTGATCGCGTCCTCACCTCTCACGTGTCAGTCACAAGAATACATGTAAGGCGTGTGCAGGTCAAGGTGAACACGAATTACACCGTCTGTCCGTGCCCGTCCACCTTCCGAGTGACACAGGTAGATAAAACGTACTTTATCCTTAATTACGGGGCAGTTGACTTAAATATATACATGACGGTAGGAGCCTGTTGCTCACAAAGTTCTTTACCAAACGTTCTTAGAAAATAAAAATGAACAAGAAATAAGCCAAGAAGTCCTCTGTTAGAACGCCCCTTTACGAGCTGCGTGTTCCTTCCTTCAAGTCTACGGCAGCCCTCTTCCGCAGCAGTTTAAGTCTGCAGCCAGCGAGTAACCCTGTTGCCGACCTGCATTTGAGTTGCAATCTTACAGGCTGCCAGGGGAAAAAAATAATAATAATAAGTTTCTACCAGAGACAGGAAACTCAGTCTTGGCCATTTAGTTTCAGCATCATAAAGCAGGTGTTGGGTGAGGGGAGGTGGGGATGGGCCTGCCAGGGGGCTTCTGCTGGCTGTCAGCGCCCCTCCTGGCAGCCCTGCCAGGAGGCCCCGGAAACCCTCGGAGTAAAGAGCCACCGGGCTGCAGGCTGCTGGCTGCTGGCTG
>NW_006159826.1:2609743-2615087 GCF_000334495.1 Tupaia belangeri chinensis | reverse complement strand
GAGCCGCGGTCCACAGAGCTGGGCTTGTGCTCGGGCAAGACTGGTAGAGCTCCCGCCCTGTGCAGAACGGCCTCCGGGGGCTTTGCAGAGAAAACCGGCTACAGCCTGGGAAGGAGTGCGGACGCCCCAGCTTGCCTTCTGGGCACAGGCAGGTGTGACTTGGCCAGTAGGTCACGCTACAAGTTGGAAGCCCTTCACTCTGACAGCGTGTCCCACTGTCATCTCGGAGACATTCCACAGCTCACAGAGACAAGAACATCTTGTCATGATTCAAGTTCCTTCTTCTCAAGTTTATTTATTTCTTGAGGGCCAGAAAGAGAGAAGGGCATCTTCAGGCCTCTCGCAGCACAGCCCACCCCAATCCCAGCGGCCTGGGCATCCGGTGCTCTGGCGGGCCGGCTGTGAGCCCAGGACTGCCCCCACATGGGTCTGGTTGTTATCACTGTGCCACCGCCTGGCCTGTCACGATTCACATCCGTGGGACCTCTGCCATGACAGCAAGCTGCTGATCGCGTGCCCTCTCGGACGTGGGTACTCCCACTTACTGAGTGGCCGGAGGAAAGTTTGGCGTCGGGGCGAGAAACAGCTTTGGTAAACGGCCCCTTTTGCATTTATCCTCTGTGGATGTTGAGAACCTCTGCTCTCTCGCTGTTGACCCTCTAGGCTGTAATAAAGTGGGGCCGGCCGGTGTGAGGCCCTGAAGCCTTCCAGCTGTGGGGAGGCCTGAGGAGGCGGAGGCCCCAGGAAAGGAGCAGGGCAAGGGACCAGGGCCAGAGCAGCAAGCTGGAGGGGGGAAGAGCCGTGCTCTGTCCAAGCAGGGGCAGGCACGCGGGGAGTGGGCACGGCAGGCCAGAAGTGAAACTGTCCAGGGGAGACCAGGGAGAGCCAGAGGGAGGAAGTGGCAGGGGTGCTGCTCACTGTCCTTCACACTGTGGTGATCCAGCCAGCCTGGCAGCAGCCCTTTTATGAAAATGACAGCGTCACCACCCCAGCTAGCGTCTTGGAAATGCGTGACGCATTACTACATGTGACAGAGACAGAGAGAGGGACAGGACCCCCTCATGGGCTTGACATCATGATCCCCCTGGCCCCAGCCAGACTCAGATCATGGACATGCACACGCCCAGGGTACTTGGGAGGTCTCTGGACACAACCCAGAACCTTCCAGGTGGGTGGGCCCCTGGGGCAGCATGTTCACCTGCTATGCCCTGTCCAGCTGTGCATTGCCATCGGGAAAGTCATGATGCATTTTGCATAGAAAAACAGAAAAATATGCCATGGCTTTCCTGACGACCCAGTGTTTTAAAAAGGATTTGAACAGTTAAAAATAAAATACATGCGTATGTATGTATGTGTGTACATGTATATGTGTATATACCTATGTGTGTATGTGTGTATACCTATGTGTGTATGTGTGTATGCCTATGTGTTTATGTATGTGTATACCTATGTGCGTGTATATATGTGTATGTGTGTATACCTGTGTGTGTATCTGTATACCTATGTGTGTATACTTACGTGTGTATGTATGTGTATACCTATGTGTGTATATATGTGTGTGTACACCTATGTGTGTATGTGTGTGTATACTTATGTGTGTATGTATGTGTATACCTATGTGCGTGTATATATGTGTATGTGTGTATACCTGTGTGTGTATCTGTATACCTATGTGTGTGTATACTTATGTGTGTGTATGTGTATACCTATGTGCGTGTATATATGTGTATGTGTGTATACCTGTGTGTGTATCTGTATACCTATGTGTGTGTGTATGTGTATACCTATGTGCGTGTATATATGTGTATGTGTGTATACCTGTGTGTGTATCTGTATACCTATGTGTGTGTATACTTACGTGTGTATGTATGTGTATACCTATGTGCGTGTATATATGTGTATGTATGTACACCTATGTGTGTATATGTGTGTGTACCTGTGTGAGTATGTGTGTACCTGTGTGTGTGCGTGTATACAGGTGTATAAATCCTAGTCAGACAGGCTGGGAGGGTGCATATTCAGAGGCCCTGGCATGCGCCATTCTGGGCCTGCTTTCTGGCACTTTACCGTCTGTGAGGGACAGCTCCCCGCATTCGATGGATGAGGAAAAGGAGCCTAGCAAAACCAGGCTGTTTCCTGGAAGCTGAGAACGTGGGTGAGCCCAGATTCAGGTCTCAATCACACTGACTACAAACCTGGTATCTTCCTCTGCTTCCAAAGCGGGCATAACCCACACAAGCAAAAACAAAGGGTGACTAAGTCTGTTCACAGGGTGAGCTAGCTCAGGTTGCAGCCAGATCGCACTGGCTGACCGCGGTTTGAATCCTGGCCCCTGTAGCTTGAAAGACATGCAGGGCATATGTGTGTGCAGGCCCCAAATCTCCATAGGAAAGAGAAATGGAGGGAAAAGGATCGCAGTGTGACCACGCCCCACTGGGAGCTCGCTCTCTCGCTCTCTCTCTGATTCTCTTCTGGCAATTAAGGAAAAAAAGTTTAAAAATGAAAATGTTTCTCTTTGATGCTGAATTCAAGACAGTGGAGCAAACATAAAGTAGCCAATTTTGTTAGCAAGAATTTTACAGAAAACACAGCAGCAGCAGTAGCTGTTGGTGTAGCGTCCCTTGATTTGACCCGAGAGGAGGGAGAACCTGTGTGTGTGTGTGTGTGTGTGTGCGTGCGCGTGCGTGGCCATCTGCATCTCTCTCTACAGAGAGGACTGAGCCAAGCGAATGTGGCCAGAGCATGAGGCTTTACGGCCACGCCTGAAGGCATTAGGGAGGTGTGCAGCAGCACCTGCTGGGGCCCTTCGCATGTCACTTCTCCGGGCCTGGCTATTATTAGAACAGGTTCCCCCAATCTGGGGTTATACCATCCGATAGCCTGCGCCGCTGGCATTTCAACTTGTTGATTAAGGGGAAATGAATATGCCCAGTGTTTAACTAATAGGGTTTATATTTTGGTGTAAAAATTGAGAAACACGATCCCTCTTTTCATCTGGGTAGCCAGCCAGCCAACTTGCACCCAGGAAGCTAGTGACACGGGGTTGGGATCCCCTAGGAGAGCCCGCAGAGAAGAAGGGGCTGGGAAACACCAGGTTGGAGGAGAAGATCTGTCACCAAGCGGGGGCAAGGGCAGGGGCCCCGCAAGCTGGCTGCCAACCTGTGCAGACCCTGAGGCCGGCCCCAGCCCTCCCCTGCCACCCCCACTCTGTAAGGTTCTTTTCAGCAGCACAGATGAGAACTGCAGTGTGTGTTAACTGTGCTTTGGGGCTGTTTACGAGGGTGTGAGTAGATCAGCCAGGGGCCTGGTGGTTAAGGTGCTGAGTCTCACGTGGCTAACGACACAGTTCAAGTTCCACACCAGGCAGCTTAAAAAACACTCCAGTGTGTATATGTGTGTGTGCCCAAGATTCCAAGAGGAAGATAGAGGAGAAGGGACTGGGGGGCGGACATCCCCCTGGGAGTGCTTTTTCTCTTCCTGTGTCTCTTGTGAGCTCACTCACCCTATAGCAGAAAATAAAAGAAAAAGGCATGAGTTCCTTTGTAACATTTATTGAGCTCCTTGTAATATTCATTGGGGGATAATATGTAGCTATTCTTTGGGAAATCCAAGTGAACCTTGAACTTCATAGGAAAACACACACTGAGCAAAAACCACGTTGGCTAGGTGCCATTGCTGTCGCTGCCGAGGTAGACATTGTGTTCGGAGAGCCTGAGTTTATCACCACGGTGTCCAACAGTCACCTGGGCTCTCCCATGCAAGGCGAGGAGACCGGGTTTCTGGTCTCCCAGTTTCGGCAGGGCCTTCAGCAATACCTAACACAGCGATGTTTTTTCAGATGAACGAACAGCTCAGTCTCACAAAGTTAGGAGAAACTTGCAAAGCTAACTAACGTGTCGATGTATAGTAGCGTTGTTTTAAACACTTCGCTCATGTCCTAATGCTCATTCCGTGTGGCGGATTTCCTGGTGTTCTGTGTGGATCTGCATGAGTCAGAACGGCAGGGCCTCTTTCTGCATCATCTGTGAATTTGGCAGCTGACTTTCTGATGAAGTGTTAAACTTACTGGTTCAGCTTTTATTATTATGCAAAGAAGTGCTGAGTTAAAGATGGAGAAGTGCTTTTCTCATGAATGGGGAAGGTTACACACCTCCGTGTTGGGGTGATAGGGTTCTGCCGAGTTTCACCAATAAATCTGAAGTGGAATGCAAAATAAATGATGAAATTACAGATTCCTTCACTGGGCCTTCAGTTCATATTTAACCAGTGTTCACTCCCCCCATGGCTTTTATTCATATTTCTAGTTACTTATAGAACCTTTGTTTCTGGTATTTCTGCTTCTTTAATTGAGCTTTACATTTATTTCTCTTTTGTCTTTCTCCATAGATCTATCAGGTTCAAAAGGTAGGCTCTCCCTCCTTTATTTTCTGATTTGCATGTGCTGTTTTCCCTTGCCTTGGGCCTGGTCACCTTTCAGAAATAATGCCTACAAGTTCTTACCACGTCTTCACGGACTTGAACGAGAATGCTCAGGTCCCTCGCCTGCCCTCACGCAGAACAACAGTTAGGGAGTTCCTGAGGGCTGTTTTTGCCAGTTCCATTTTCCTGAAGAAATGAGAAATGTTTTTCTTTGAGGGAAAAATAAAAAGCAAGGTCTAAGACAGAGTAAAATCACATTTTAGATTTGGGATAACCTTTCAACGATCTATATTGAAAGCAAAAGATTATCTTTCTAGTTGATTTTATTAGCTAAAAAACAAGGAAAATTCTCACACATTAAGAGATTATTCTAATAGTTACCAACTTTTTAAAGCTGAGTAAAAAAGACAAAGATGACATGACAGTAAAATCCACTAGCTTAAAGTAAACCTGCCCTGTACCCCAGGATTCCGCATGCCACAGACAGACGGGCACCCATGTCCTAGTACGAAGTAGCAGCTGAAATTTCCAGACAGACACACTGAGCAGGCCAGACTCAGCAGACAGACAGAAAGACGGCCTTGTCAGTGAGTCCCCAGTCGGCAGCCGGGTCCCCGAGGGTTGGTAGGGTTCCTATACAGTGGGCTTTTACCATGACTCACTTGAGTTTCTTACTTACAACATCCGTAATAGTTTTTCTTTACAACTTTATTTAGTTTCTAGATAAAGAACAGCCATCACGTTTCTCTCCCAGAGCAGCTCAGAGAACCAGGATAAGATGCGAACTCCAGAGGCTTGTGCAAACCCCCAGGCACAGTCAGCAACTTCAGGGTGTGGGTGGGACCCCTGTGGGAGCCGCGGCCACCCTGCCTCCCCCACCCTCTGCCCTGCCGGACTGCCGCCTTGCAGGGCACGAGGGCAGCAG
>NW_006159826.1:2608588-2609668 GCF_000334495.1 Tupaia belangeri chinensis | reverse complement strand
CTGCTGAACTGCAGCCTTGAAGGGCACGAGGGCATCAGTCAAGAAGACCCCAGCATCTCTCTGTACGACGTTAGCCTTTCGAGGGTCCAAGAGTTGAAATGGGTGTGGAAGCCCGAGTCGAAATCGTCCTCAGAGTCCTGGATGGATGTTCCAGGTTTCTGAGGACAAGGCTGGGCGCCCCGGCGGTCACGGACGGCCGGGACGTTGCTGCCCCAAACCTGGCACAGGGCCTACCTGGTCATTTCCACAGCATCCCTTCCTTCCTTGTTCTAGAGCACCCTGACTTTCTTTTTCCTAACATGCTGACATGAGCTGCTGACATGCTCAGAGACCCGTGCAGGACCGTGACTTGACCCGGTGGAGGAGCACAGCAGTGTCGTCATGGCGCTGTGTCCCAGGGCAGGGCAGGGAGGCGGTGCGGATTCTCTCCCACCGTGGCTGTCTCCGTGTTGGTTTCTCTGGAATCCAAGCTATTTCTGAAAGCCCAGCACCGTCTGCATTAGCCCGCCCTCGCTGTGCCCTGCATGACTCACTGGCTAACCGCCCGGTTTACCCTGGGGAGTTTGCCCTGTCCGAGTGTCGTGTGCTGCCGCGCTAACCCTGGACCTCCTGGTTCCAGCACTTGCTTCTCTGGGGCTGCATCCCACCACCTCCCACCCCCACCCCTCACGGAATGACCCGAAAATGCAGCTGGAGTCACAGTGGCTACTCAGAAGGCCACCATGGGAGTCCAGCGACTTAGCCATTATGCCTGCTGCTGGTCCCGGGGACAGCTGTTTAGTGACAGCCATTGCCATTCTGAGCCTGCCTGCGAGTTAACCAGCAGCACTGGGCCCCGGAGGCACTAGCTGAAGTCCACCGCGCATGTGGCCCTGCCCCCTTTCCCCTGTGAGGCCGAGGTCATCATTCATTCTCAGAGGCTAGAAGAATGCCCAAGTGGCACGAATTGCCCTGGCCTGACTCGGCGCAGCTGGGGGTGGCTGGGCAGGTGTTCCAGGGCTGCCGGTCAGCCCACACACCCTGCGCTTCCTCGTTCCCGGCCGCGGCTGCAGTGGCTCCCCCCCCCCCTCCCTCGCGCGC
>NW_006159826.1:2556107-2606693 GCF_000334495.1 Tupaia belangeri chinensis | reverse complement strand
AATGCTTTTGCCCTGGCCAGCAGGGGTGGAGCTGGAGGGGAGGGACCTGTCTCTGCTGTCCCCGTGGCCGAGCCTATGCTGGCCTGGCGTGTGGCTTTACCGCGCAGCGCAGCGTGGGCGGCAGCAGGGAGGCGCATGTCCCAAGGCTTGTTCCTGCGGTTACCACTTCACTTCTTGCCTAATTTTCTCTCTCTTCTGTCTCTAGAAGTATTATGGGCTGGACACAAAATGGGGTGACATCGAGCAGTGGATGGTAGGCCTTGACTACAATTTGAAGACTTAAATGGTTTACAGTTCAATTGAAATGCAGTTTAATTATAGAGATGGGCTCCTGGTGCACGGTGGTAATTTGATACTGAGAGCTTTCCTCCCGGCATCTGGCCTCTGATGGGTCACTTCCTACTTAGAGCCCTCCTGGCCAGGCGTCCTCCCTTGTCTGTTTGGTAGCTAGTGGTGGCAGTGTGTGGGGGTCGCAGTTCACCTCAGGCAGAGGACCCCACTAGGGACTTAGGCTGGGCATGTGCCCAGAGTGAGAACATCCCTCCCACCACACTGCTCGCCAAGAGCTAGCTGGAGCCGGCGGCACGCGGTCCACTTCACTCGTTGCCATGCAGCCTGCGGCCCCATCAGTCACCCTCACCCTGCTCTCCACCCACCGCGGCTGTGGGGCCTCTCCTCATCACATCTACTGTCCCCCCCCAAACCACAGTTCTTTGGTGAGAAAACCCCTTTATCTCTCAGCCGTTCCCTTGGACCACTCCGCCTTCAAAGGCGACTGAGAGCTGGCTCGGCCCAGGCGGCCCCCCCAGCACTCTAGCTCTCCAGAGGGGCCGTGCAGCCTCGGGGAGGGGCGCTCTCTGGGCTTCCCTCTCCTGGTCATGTCCCACCTCTTCCTGCCCGGCCGCTTCACCAGCTGGCCTCCAGGACATCCTCACAGCCCAGCATCCGAGAACCTGGCCAGGCTGGCTGAGTCCGACTAAATGTTTCTTATATGAGACGAGAGGAAGGTAGAATTATCTCCTGACATCTTAGAGACCGTATTTAATAGAGAAGATCCGTGCTTCAGATATAAAGAGCCCACACTTCTCAGCGGAGAAAAGGGAGTGAGTCCACTTACCTGCAGAAGGCCTCCTTTCAGGCTTATACGGCCAGGCAGGTGCAGGTCTGTCAACACTTGAGACATAGCTGAAAGGCATGCCATTGTTTCATGTCCCGCTGAGAAACACTGCTGCTAATTACATGTGTGAGCAGCTTGGATGATAACTGTGCCCCAGCGTCAGCAATGTCCACTCCGAAGAAGCGTAAAAGCGTGC
Organism: Tupaia belangeri chinensis; assembly: GCF_000334495.1. Taxonomy (NCBI): domain Eukaryota; kingdom Metazoa; phylum Chordata; class Mammalia; order Scandentia; family Tupaiidae; genus Tupaia; species Tupaia belangeri. Next base: position 2,605,380 of record NW_006159826.1, on the reverse strand, counting down.
AAGTCTTGGGACGTACAAGGTCAGGTGGACCGGCCTGCAGCCTTATTGGGTCTTCTGCAGAAATGATTTATCTTCCAATTCCCAAGGAAAGAGAATAAATTCTGTGTGGGGCGGCCGGGGGGCGGGGGTGGTGGTGGTGGTGACTTAATATACTGCATTATAGAGGTTAGAAAAATTGAGGCCTAGTTGCTGCCCTGACACGTTTTTCGAGCCAGTTATTTGCCAGTTATTTGTGTGCTTAGTAACTGTCTCCCAGAAGAAAGCATCCCCACCCCAGTGGTTTTTAATTGAACCTTTTAAACAAAGGCGAAGCAAATGTTTATTGACTTTTAGATCGGAAGTACGGTGTAACGTTGCAATGGGACTATCTAAAGCTTCACTTCTGTCTCTAACCTGCTAACGCGTTTCCTCCTTGCCTTGCTAGGAGGACAGCGAGCGCTACTCCCGCAGGCCCAGAAGAAACACGTCGGTCAGTACCGTGTCCCTCGCCACCTGGGCACGCCCGTGAAGGGTCTTTTGTCCTTTTAGCGGCTGAAATACATACATCATTTCTTAATATTTGCGAAAGAAATTAACTGCACTGATATAATACTGATAGTGTTACCCAAACAAAGACTTTGGGCTCCGTTTTTAGCATTTTGCCCTAAATTTGGTGAGGAAAGTATGTTTGAGAAATTGGGTATTGCTGTATTCATGACCATTTTCGTGCTGTTTCTGCGGATGTGCTTTTGAGTATTTGTAATGTCAGCCAGCTGCGGAGGAAGGAGTACTCCCGTAATGGAATTCATTGGAATCCGTATTATCCATTAGTCCTGTGCAGACCGGGGCTCGCAGAGCCCGTGCTGCCGAGGACAGAGGCTCATGCCCGAGGTGTTCGGAGGCGGCTGGCCCAGCACTGCCGGGGCGTCGACCAGCCGCGTCCCTCGGAGACGTGGGCCTTGGCTTTGTGCGTGTGCTGTGTTTTCACTTCATGGCTGTTTCCTCCTCTCTCTCCGTAGGCCTCTGATGAAGACGAGCGCATGTCAGTGGGTAGTCGTGGAAGCCTGAGGGTCAGTAACCAGGACGACCGGGTTTGCATGTGCAGTTCACGGTCCGAGTCCTCCGCTTTCTCATCCCTGCACTCCCATCGCTCACCCTTTATCCTCAAAGCTCCTAGTCAGTATCTTAGTGGCAAGAGGCTTATTTTAAAATCTACATTCTCTTGGTTGTTGTAGGGAGATTATTTATGTGTGTAGATACTTTTTTGTGTTGCTTTCCTCTCAAGAGTGGAAGTCATCATTTTCTTCCATTCGTCCATGTCACAAAGCTGCCGAAGCTCACCAGCTGCCCAGCACTGTCAGGATGGACGGGGACGTGAGGCCCGGTCTCCCCTGAGCTGGTCTGCGTGCCCATTTATTGCATGCGCCCCAGCGCAGTCAGACCTCAGCTACGTGCTGTACGTGAAAGCTGTGTTATTTGGTATGTGTTTACGTGACTGCTGTAGGCTGCTGCAAAAGACACCACATCAGCCTGCAGAAGCCTTTCCTTCCATCAACTGGAATGAAATTCTCCTTCACCCATGGCTTCAGGCTTGATAAACACAAATGTGTCATTTCTTGGGACCAGCAGTTAGCGTAATGGCTATGTCGCTGGATTCCCTTGTAGTTGACCGCAGTTCGAGTCTCAGCCCGGTGGCATAAACTCACACCGGGCGCGTGTGCGTGCGTGCCCAAGATCCCGAGAGAATGGAGGAGAAGGGATTGTGCATGGCCATCCCCCCTGGTGGGGGGTGATTTCTCGCTTTCTGTCTCTCTGTCTCTCTCTGTCTTTCTGGCGAGCACACATGCCCTATAGCAAAAACGTCCCCCCCAAAAATTTTTTTTTCTTAAATGTTCTCAAAACCTTCATAATTATACTTGAGAAAAATCATGCACTTTGAGAAGTAGAGAAGCAGTGATTTGCTTAGTGCATCATCAGTAAATGAATCTGGGCGTGACAACTGAGTTCACCATGGGGTCCAAATTGCATTAGATCCTAAAGCACCCACTCTGTTTTATTTAAGGACTGTCTAGAGCTGCAGACTCGTTTTGTCACTGTGACAGCTAAGTCATGCCACTCCTGGACTTAGTCGCGCACCAGTGTGTGCAGGCTGTTTGTGACTTGGAGATGTTAAGACGAGCCGCCATAATGCCACTAAATGACGCTGTAACCACTGTCCTTGTGGACCCACAGCAGACCCAGCGCAGTCATGCTGGAAGGTGTGGTTCAGCCGTGCTCCCCTGCTGTTTGGAACTCTCCGGAGATGGGGAAGCTCTAGTATTACGCAGTGATCTAAGATATACTCGGAACGCCTTCATAGACCCTCAGTCGTGATTCACGCACAGGAAGGAAGCTTCCTATAACCACAGTACCAAAAATTGAAGCTCAGTTTACAGACTCTGCAGGCCACACTCAGACATTACAGCCGTCGAGCAGGCCCAGGAGAGGTTGAGCCCCTGAAACCAAGGGAAGAGAAAACCGTTTCCAGGATGAGGGCGAGTGATCAGGTACACGGAGGACTGACGTTGGGTCTGGCACATGGAGGACGGGGGTGACTCTGACGAGAACTTTGATGGAGGTGGTGGAAGCAGAGCCTTGATTCGGACTGAAGGGAAAACGGGGAGACCGGCAGAACCCACATCTCTACCAGTATGTTCATCGTCGGAGCTGCCGTCCCCTGAGACCGTCTGCAGGGTGTTGTGTGCACTTGCATTTTTCTGGGAAAAGAATTTTCTCTTGTGATCCCCAGAGGTTTCCTGGCCCCGACAGCCTTAAACTGTTGCAGCGTTAATGAGCGTCTGGCTAGCACCCACATCATTTTCAGTGGTTTCATCAGAAACAAGTTAACTTTCTGTGCTGCATGGGGCTTTGCAGGATACCAAGTCTTTTGGTGTAAGTTATAAAAATCTTTTCTGGGGGGTATCCCCTGAGGATGCTAAATAAGGGGTGGGAGGTGAATGGGCTTTTCATTTGCAGCCACTTTGTGAAACTGCTCTTCCCGTGTTGTGCTTGATCTGAAGAAACAGACACTCTTGAAAAAACACTGAACTTTGGAACTTAGATCCTGGTGATGGGATTCAAACCTCCTTGTTTTTAGAGACACAGGACAAGCCAGTGGGGAGGAGGCCTGCTCAGGGCCACAGCTCAGTCACGGTGCTAGTGCCCACTCCCCAGGCTGTGGCTCTGTGCTGGCTAACCCAGCCTTCAGCGAGACAGCTCAGCTGCACTGCTGACGGAGGCGCATCTCACTGTGAGGGGGCAGCCCCTGCTGTGCCTATATGTTTTGATGAAGTTTTGATATACGATCATTTCTTCTATTTCCTAACTCCCGAAACACAGGCCTCTTTCGTTCAACTAGCAGTGGGGATAAACTCTAAAGAAGGCAGGGGGCTTTTGCAATCCAAATGTTTGTATAGACAGGGCCCTCAGAAAACCTAAATTTCGCACATCGAAAGTTTGTCATTTTCTCCTTTAAAACTTGACAGTTCACCTGTTAACCATTTCCCTAGTGCAGTTCAAATGTGTGGTGCAGAGGTGGAAGTAAGAGTGCTCAAACGTTTCAGAGTTCTTCAATTGTACCAGCCTTGACCATGGCGGTTTTATGTAATGTTGCTGGTTCTATGATACTTACCATTCTAGTGTAATTCTTCTCGTAAGTATATGCGAGATCCTAGGAGAAATTTACAAGTGTGTTTTTGTTCCGATTTTTACAATTGCCTGTTCCTTTGTTCTCATGCTTGACTCGACCTTTTACTTTGTCCTGGCTCCTCTGCTGGCCTCCTGCTTCTCCATCCTTATTCCGACAGTCGCAGCCCGACATGGACTATGGGGGTCCCTACGCCTGGGTGAGATGGTCGGATATGTCCACTGTGTGATCTAACCGTGTGCTGTGATGAGAATAACCTGTACCGTTTCCACTGATCTCATGCATGCTTTTCTAAAAAGCCAGCCCAGCTCTGTCCATCGCCGTCTTTCCTCGGGGACCTGCGATCAGAGGGCAGGGACACCCCTGCCTTCCTCCCGGGGGCTCCTGGGTACAGCCCTGATGCTCCCGTCTGGGCTCTGGACCCTGGGTATCGGAGTGAACCCTGACTCACCAAGTGGTTTTTGAGCACCAGCTGCTGGTCACACATGGCACCAGCTATGCCTACCGAGATGGGAAATCGGGCATCTTGCATTCAAGGAATTCCCGTCAGAGCAGGAATTCCCAAAGCCTCTCCATTTTTTAAAAAGAGCCACTGTGAAGTCTTTGTACCTAGTTAAAAAACCCTTATTTTGTAACCGTCACTTATTCGGACTAAATACACGACCTGGCTCTTTGCGGAAGACCCCACGACATGCTGTTAAGGACCTTGGCTAAGTGTATTTTGAGCTTCACATATTCCATCACTTTTCAGAATTATTAGGTCATCGGAAAAGTCATGACGTACTTTTGTTTCTATACAAAAACATTTAGCAAGGTCCTGTTTTCAAATGCGTCCTCATAAGTCTGTGACTGGTAGTGCCGCGGTCTGCAAGGCTTCTGGTCCCCCGAGCCTCCTTAGCAGGGACGAGCCGGAGGGTGCAGCCAGTGTTCCTGCCGGTCCGTGCTGAGCCTGCAGACGCCTCGGGCTGCAAGCTCTAGCCCCTGTAGACGGTGGGCGTGCAGAGACACGTAATCACACTCAGAAAGTGCCCCTCACGGGAGAGCTCAGGCACTTGTGTGTGGGCACCCCGCAGTCGCCTGGTCCTGGAGAACGTCTCTGTGACACCGTAACTCGAGCGGCCTTTCTGCTCCCCGAGGAGTGAGGTTATTAGTAATGTGTTTCTAGATTGTTACCCTTTTAATTTGAAACTCAAAGTACACTTGCTGATGGGCCAGCCCCAGTGAGAGGCTGCAGTGTCCGCAGTGGTCAGGATCACAGTTTGGATCTCATTTCTATTTTCAATCACATTCTTTTTTAAAATTAAATGCAGCAAGTATCGCGCTCAAAAGCGCCGATGTTTGCCTTTGTGGTTTGTCTTCCATCTCTAACGCCACTTAGCTCTGTCCTTTGACTGAGGTAGAAAAATAGGCACCTAAGGCTGTCAATAATCGGGCAGCCGACTTCCGCATGGTCACACGGGAAGCTCGCCAGTGTGCTGGTAACACCGCGTGGCACCCGCTGGCCTTCTCCCCGGTCACCGTCGCTGGTAGTTGGTGGTTTCGATGGGCCCTGGCCCTTGGATCTCACGCGCTCTGTTCCAGTGCCAGCTCGGGAATGTCCTCCTCCCTCGCTCTCTGACTGCTCTGACTGCGGGGTTTCTCAGTGTTACAGTGTGTGAGATCCCCGCCGGGGCTTCTTAAGTGCATGCCCCCCAGGTGTTCCCAAACCTGCCAGGTGACCAGACGCAGGTGGTCTGTGCACGGATCCAGTCAAGCGCGCGAGCCTGCGTACGTGGAGAGCCAAACAGCCAGGAGTGTCAAGTCGAAATTTTCCATTGAATATTTTCAAACCACAACTGACTTTCAGATAAATTTCAACTGTGGAAAGTGAAACAGCAGATGAGGGGAGGTTACTGTGTACACTGAAAAGAAACGAATTCCGCATCTTTGGGCTCTAACTTTCAAGGGTTTGCCCTGAACCTAGAATGGACTCAGACCAGATTCCTCCACCCCACCTCCCACAGCCGGCTCCGCCTCCTCCTCCTCCGGAGCTAGCCTTTCTGCAGCACTGTCTTCAAGTGGAGACAGCCCTGCACTCACCAGCCTCGGGCCTCGCTCCCCAGGAGGGAATGGCGATGCCTTAAGACCACGGGCGGTGTGACTTGGTTAGCTCGCCCGAGTGGGTTCTCCGGAGATGTGGAGTGGGCGGGCGACCAGGGTGCTGGGACCTGCCTGCCCTGAGCTTGTCCTTTAGCTCCACCGAGGCAGCTCCGTGGGTCCCAGCTAACTCTTCCTTGCCGATTCTTTTTTTTTTTCTTTTATTTGTTTTCATTTCTTTTTTTTTAATATACATTCAGTCACATTAATTGTCTTACAATATTCAACAGGTGAATATTTCTCCCTAGTACAGTAGATAAAACTACAAAATATCTTCGACAGATCATACCACTCCTCTTTGTGCCATTAATGCTTTGCCTTCCTATTTTTCTCCTAACTGTCTTTCCTCAGACCCTCCTTCACACACTACACCTGGTATTTACATCTATAGCCGATTCTACCTGCCTCTTCATTCACGTGCTGACCTCGGCTTTTCTTTTTCCTTCTTTGAAACAGACAAATGGGTATGACGGAGAAGTGTACGGATCACAGTCCCTGCATGGAAGATCTGGCAGGGTTAGTAGAGTGAATCTGCACGGCACAACATTCTAACAGGGTTGCTTTGAGGCTTCTAAAGCATATTGCTAAATTTAGCTCCTTTGCTATTTTAATACTTTAATGGGTCTTTTAGCTCAAGATGGAATGACAGGTAAAGTTTTTCCACCAGTAATTCTCAGAATGTTCAAGTCAACCGTTGGAATGTTAGAAGACAAACATTCCAGGACTTCCTGTAAGAGACTGCTGTTGATAAGAATCTCTAAGTTAAAATGATCTAGAATTAAAGATTAGCTCCGTGATTATGTTATTGCCCTGGGCATTCCCATGTAGTGAGAATAATGAGGATTTTCAGCTTTCACTATAGCCATAAGTCCAACATCGTCACAGTTCTCCACATCTCTCCTCTGTAAATTTGGATGTGTACTTTAAAGACACCTATCTGAGAGCCTGGAGGGGAGGGGACAGAAGGCCAAGGCCTGGAATGCTCTCAGTTGAGGGCAGGAAGAAAGGAGCCAGAGAGAGGCGGGAGAAGCCTAGGAATGCTCTGCAGGGGAGGCGGGAGAAGGGCCACAGGGAGGCAGGGGAGGCCCCTGACCCCTGGAGGAGGAGGTCACAGCAGCTGGAACGGGAGAATGTTAGTGACCTTCAGGACCTGCTGTTGGGCTCTTCCACGTCGCACGTTCTAAAACCTTCCTTTCGGACGTACTGCTTCATTTCTTTTATTTTGGTGATATATTTTACTAATTGTACAGAATAATTTGCCTTTTCTTTCTTTTTTTCTTTTTTGCTATAAGGGAAGGGATGTGCACTCACTGGAGAGAGACAGAGACACACAGAGGGAAAGTGAGAAATCACTCCAGCCACCGATAGCCACGCCGCAGTCCCTTCTCCTCCCTCTCCTCTCAAGAGTTTGGGCACGCGCACACATGATTTTCACACCCAGCGTGATTTTCACGCCACCAGATCTGGGACTCAAACCTCCAAGCTGGCCATGTGGGAACCAGTGCCTTAACCTCTACACCACCTGCTGGCCTATTTATTTTATTCATTTATTTTAATTATGTTATACTGAGGTTTTATCTATACACTTAGACTATATTTTAAGATCTGAAGTCGTTGAGCCCACCCTTACCCCCCACCTACCCCACCTTAGCTCTGACATTTCGGCTGGCCAGGCTGCTGGTCACCTTGTCTTCCTGTTTACAATTGCACACACCTTTAATTTGTACCTTTCACTCCCACCATGTTTTATCTAAGTTTTTCTCATTCCTGATTTTAAAAACCTCCTACTCCAAAGGCTCTTTGCGCCCTCCAGCTCTGCTCTTCCCTCCTGGGAGGCAGCCCTGCCCTCCTGGGAAGCTCACCAGCTGTGCTCAGCATCCTTGCACATTGCTGCAGCAGGAGCCGCTGGCTTCTCAGATGGCCCCATGGCCGGGAAGTTTATGGACTAGTTTGCAACTTTCCCGAGTGTGTTGTTTTGCCCTAATCCATCACAAAGAACCATAATTTGGAGTTGGATTTTACAGGTTCTTCTGACGTGGAAGGGCCTGTAGCAGGGCATGGAGACCTCGGAAGGATAACCAGCGTAGACCAGTTTAGACGTGTTTGTGGCTGCGCAGGTGACCTTAAGCTCTGCATTGCACATGCATCCGTGGATTTGATTTAGTCTTTGATTTTTTGTAAGGTAGGAGAAGCGTGCCTTATGATTTAGTGAAGGGTTAAGTAACACCTCCAGAAATCAAATACAAAGGGGCCCGATTTTAAAACTGTTCACCACAGAGTGAAATAGGATAAGAATCAATTTATAAATAATCAGGAAATGCAATTGAAGAACAGAATCCTGTGTCTAAGTGCTGTGTAGGAAGACCACAGAGCAGAAAACGCAGAACATTGGGGAGCTTGGAGAAGAAGCGGGCTCTGAGTAAGATGTCGCTGTGGAGACCCTGTTTGTGGGGAAGAATAAATCCTTCCACACTGAGGGTCAGAGTTCAGTCCTGCCTGTCCCCTCTGAGGGAACCAGAGGCTCCTCAGCAGGAGACCTGTCATTTACACATCGCCTCTCTCTCTACCTTCTGGGGTGGATCTCACTTTTTTAGTATTTGTTTGTTTTCTTCGTGAGACAGAGAAAGACAGCACCCCCAATGGGGTCCTCTTACCACAGTCTACCCACAGACCCAGCCAGCCCCCGATCACAAATGGGAACCCGGCACATTCAGAGAGGTTCCAGACGTGAACCTGGAACCTTCTCCTGGGATCAGCCTCTGAGCCACTGTCTAGCCCTCGTGGAGCTGACACTTTTAAAGTACACACTCAAGACACAGTGAAGACGGCCTGCGGGGCCTCCGGGGTCAGTGTTCTCAGCGGGCAGGTAGGAGTGGCTCCCACAGGCTCCCACAGCCTCCTGGAGCTCCGGGACTGAGCTGAGGACAGATGGGAAGTTCTGCAATAAATAATCTTAGTTATCTGAGATCTGTAGCAAGGGAAATCCAGACTAGGAGGTTCTAGATGGTCTAGCATGAGAGCTATTAGTTACCAACCGCGCCAGAGACATGGAATCGGGAGACAGGAGAGGGTGAGACCACGTGGCGGCGGTGAGACGTGAACGGCCCAACGTAAGGGACGTGCATCTCCAGTCATCCAGGGCTTCTGCCAAGCCGGATGTGTCCCGGCGGCCTGGAGAAACCACATTTCTTCTGTTTATGTTGCTCTGGTTGTGTTGTTTTCCATTTGCCTTTTGGACGCGTGGGGCGGAGCTTTGGAGTAAAAAGGAAGTCCTCAGCACTTACATGGTTGTCTTCTTTGGTGCTCAGAATTCCAGCTACAGTGGCGACAGCAGGTGCTCCACGGTGTCGTCCCGGGACGAGAAGCTGGTTGGTTTCAGTTACACTTTTCACATCCTCTCTTCAGAAATGGCAGGTTTTGTAGCATGCAGTCGTGTGTGTGCTTTCGGCCCTCCTTCCCCCTCTCCATGTCTAGTTTGCCAGCATTCATTTGGGTAGATGGTCTGCCACAGCACATTTTTGAGCAGCAGTTAACCTGAGTGACTTCATCCAGACTTACTCCATTATCCTGCGTCCAAGTAGGAGTTGCATTCCGTCGCCACGAGTGGCAGGATGCGTCGTGTGTGTATCATTTAGTTGGAGTTCACGGAAAGTGACAAGAAGACTGCCTTGCAGCTGTCCTTGAGAGTCTGCACAGTTACTTTGGAGGGTACATGGTAAACGTCATGGCAGTTCTCAGGAGGGATTAGACCTGGCACAGAAGTCCAATCCAGTCCAAATCCGGACGTCCACACCATGGAGCACTCTCCTGTACATTGAGAACAGGCATTGACCATGAGCACCTGGAGTCTGATAAACTAGGCTTGTTTGTCCTGGTGAAGATTCGTGCTCACTCAGCAAAACTGGGGAACTGTCTGGTCATCACAAAAGACATGATACATTTTTCCATAGAAAAAAAAAAAGTCATGACTTTTCTGACAACCAATAGTTCGGTAAGGAGAAAATGAAGTGACCCTTGGGATCGCATATAAAGCTGGCCAGACAGGTGGTCTTGAAGGATTTTCTTCCAGAACAGAAGACAGACCAGCATACTGGACACTAGAGCAGCGGGCCGTGGGTGAGGAAATAGGGTGATGACAGGGAGAAAGTAATTTTGCCAGGAGGTGTCATGACCGAGGATGTGAACAGGCCTCAGAGAATCGCTAGCAACTCTGCAGGCAGAGCCTAGAGGGAGGCGCCTAAGGGCAAGGAGACCATGTTGGGGGGAGAGGCAGCACCGGGAGAAGCTCCCAGGAGGAGCCCTGCAGCTGGAGTACAGGGTGCTGCCTGGGCCTTTCGTGGTCGGTGAGCCCAAACGGCTGCACGCCCCTGGAGCCAGTAAATCGGAACACAGCAGAAATCCACCCGGTGCCTCTTCTAGCTCCTTTCCTTCCTTGCCCCTCGTTAAAACGCTTCTAAAATGCCTAGTAGCTAAGGGAGCCAGGTCCTACATGGCCAGCCAAGCGCCATTATAGTCCAATCCATGGTGTCTTAAGAAACACAAGTGGGCGGGATGGAGGGGGAAGGCAGCAGGTGGCATGGTGATTGAGGTGCTAGGATCCCACGTGGCCAACCGCAGTTCTGGTTCCAGACCTGACAGCTTGGAAATTACACCAGGCACGTGTGTGTGCATGCCCAAGATCCCAGAAGGAGAATGGAGGAGAAGGGATTGTGGTGTGGCCATCCCCCTTGGGGGGTGACTTCTCACTTTGCCTCTCAGTGTCTTTCTCTCTGGTGAGTGCATGCACCCTATGGCAAAACCCAAAACAGGAAGGAAGGGAGGGAGGGTAGGAGGGAGGGAGGAAGGAGAGGAAAGAAAAGAGAAGACCACCCTGCATGCCTCTGCATGGTGCCCACACTCCCAGCATGAAGGGTAGACAAGAACGGGATTGCAGCATGACTACGCCCCACAGGGGTGCTCCCTCTCCTCCTCTCTCTCTGTCCAACGCAGGCATCCTCTGGCAAATGAAAAAAAGGAAAAAGAAGAAATAGGTCTTCCCTTCCACTTTCTTCCCTGGTAGGGGCCACTTTCTCCCCTGCCACTGGCCCCTCTTCTTCACCTCTATCAGTCCACCTCCATCATGCCAAAAGGGGCCTGAGAAGGTGCAGTCAGCCCACACCCCCAGCATGCATGCCCATTCCCAGACCCCCACTGCTGCCCCCCCCAGCCCCATAACAAGGGCTCCACCCCTCAGTTGAGGCTGATGGCCCTTCCATCCCCTAATGGGTGGGTTTTGACTGCCTGTAAGACCAGCTGCAAGTACCAAATTATTGCTGGGATTGAGCGTTTGAAAAGGGGTCTGCATATACTCTCTTAATGCAAGGAGAGATTTTGCTATTGCAGAGATCACTCAGTCATTCGGGAAGCCTTCATTTTTTCCTCATTTTTTACAGGCCGAAACACTTGCTCTAAAGTAGACGGTGACGCTAGGTTTCTGATACTCAGATGGAAACTCACCGATTTCAGCCTGTAGTTTGCCCACAGTTAAGAGAAAGAACCCACATCCAAAGGGTTGAAAGTCAAAAAGTAGCAAGTTAAGATTGACGGCTCCTGGGAATACTCTCCGAGTCCTCTCGGGAGTCTCAGAAGCAAGCCCAGGCTGGAGGGCGCAGTCTCAGCAGGGCCTCCTCCTTCGGGGGCACAGCCCCCTCACGTCTCCCTTGGAGGGGCCAATGGGATGGAGTCTACATGCGGTGATTCCCCCTACTGGGCCAAGGTCCAGCAATGGTGTGAGATGTGAAATGTCTCCCCGTGCACCCCAGTATTCACCTGCCTGACATGTTGGGATGGCTTGGTCAAGGCTGAGCGGTGAGCAGCTCAAGCTCGGGGACCTTGAGGGATGGTGGAGTATCTTCTTCTTCTTTTTTTTTTTTTTTAAGATTTTTCCCATAGGGCATGTGTGCTTGCCAGAGAGAGACAGAGAGAGGGGGAGAGAGGGAAAGTGAGAAATCACTCCCCCCCTCCCCAGGGAATGACCATGCCACAATCCCTTCTCCTTCAGTCTCATCTCAGGATTTGGGGCACACATGCACACATACCCAGCATGTTTTTCAAAATAGATCAACAGTGATCACACTAGGGTTGAATGTTTTATTTTGGCCTTTATCGAGTGTTAATGAAGATATGTTTTCCTCTATTTATTTATGCTTTGTGTGTGTGTGTGTGCACGTGCACGCATGTGTGTATCCACGCCTATCATATCCTTTGTCTCATGTTCTTCACTATTTGAGAAGTATCAACACTTTCTCTAGGATACATGCTGGAAACATTTTCCAGAGTTGTTGCTCAGGTCTTTTGCCCATGTTTGCTGTATTTTATTTTTTGTATTTCTTAGAAAAGTTCTCCTAGTAATCGCATTTGAATCTATAACAGTAAAGATGGATTTCTCTTTTTATTAATCTTCAAAAACACATCACATGAGATCTGCTGGTGTAACCATTATTCTGGGGACAGCACAGTGGTGTTGACTGTATGTACCTTGTTGCTCAGCAGAGCTCTGGATCTTTTTTCTCTTGCAAAACTGAAACTCCACATCCACTGAAGACAGATGCCTGCTTCTACCTTCCCGGTAGCCCCTGGCAATCACCATGCTGTGTCCTGTTGCTAAGATGTTTTTCTTATTATTTAACATTCAGTTTCTCATCATTTTCTTTGTGGTTTAACTTTTGTGTACATAAAACAAAGATTTAACGTCACAGATAATTAGAAACGTCACCCATTCACCAAGACTCAGGTGAAGAAAAACACTGCTAGCAGCATCCTGGAGGCCTCCCACACCCCCGTTCCTACTTACAGCTCCCTCTGTGCACTCTAAGAATGACCACTCTCCTGACATTTCGGTGTCTACTCCCTTGTTTAGATTATCATCTAACTACCTCTCTAAACAATTCAGTTTAGTTTTGCCTAGTTTTGAACTTTAAATAGTAGTGCCATGCATTGATGCTCTGTTGAGACTTGTTTCTTTCAATCAGTGCTATTTGTAATATGATCCCAAGGTGTTGCATGTGACTGACGTTTGTTTACATTACTGTATGCTATTCCACTGTATGAACACACCCCAGTATGTTCATGCATTCTCTTATTATTGGACATATGATGTTGGAGGCTATGTGGCATGATCTTATGGGATCACTGTATATGTGGTCCATTACGATTTAGTATATGTTGGGTCTTTAGGAGAGTCATGACCCATTTTTGCATAGAAAACCTAGAAAGATATGTCATGACTTTCGCAACAGCCTCACACAATGCATGACTCTGTATGTGTGTGTATGTATATATATAATTTTAACTGTTTTCCAAATGAATGTACCAATTCAAACTTTTTTAAAGAGAGCGATTTTTCCCATAGGGCATGTGTGCTTGCCAGAGAGAGACAGAGAGAGGGGGAGAGAGGGAAAGTGAGAAATCACTCCCCCCCTCCCCAGGGAATGACCATGCCACAATCCCTTCTCCTTCAGTCTCATCTCAGGATTTGGGGCACACATGCACACATACCCAGCATGTTTTTCAAGCCACTGGGTTGAGAACTCAAATCATGGAGTCAGCCCTGTGGGATCCAGCCCCTTAGCCACCACACCACCTGGCTGGCCCAAGGAGAGTAAATTTCTCAGGTGCTGCTTGAGCAGAGCTGCTTGGTCTTCATGGGCTGTCCTTATGCAATTGGAAGGGGACTCCACAGACACGTAAAGCAGCTAGCTTCCCTTTAAAGATCTGTTGACTAAAACATTTTATTTGGGCACACGCTCATTTCCATAGTCATGTCCCCAGAAATGTTATGTGGACTGTCGGCTCAGCATTGTACCCTAAATTGACCGTGTCCTCTGTGGATCCCGATCACACCTTCATTGTGGAAATGCCTAACCAAGGGACCAACCGGAGGGCGTCTCCAGTGAAATACTTCATTATGTAGGGACGTCAGTCCCTATGAAGTTGTTGGTTCAATGTTTAATGTTTTCCCCATCAAACATCTAAAATAAGAACCAAATTACAGCCTTTCAGTGCCCCCCGCCCCGTGGCCTTGCTGTCAATTCAGGTTAAGTCCATATTGTCTTGTTGACGCTGAAGTCCTAATCTGGTCTTGGGTAGTTTCGTCAGCTAACTGGCCTGACCTTTATTTCCTTCTGATCAGCTTCCTTTCTCCTCCCCACATGTTTTTCTTGTCTGGATTTACAGTAGGGTGTGCCTTCCCAGTGACGTGCAGGTGTGAGCCTTTCTCCCTCCCCTCGTGCCCGTGTTCTCTGATTGCAGGGACCCTCCTCTTCCGACCTTGGACTTCCCAGTAGTGGTCTGGCTTCTAGACCCCTGTCTGCCCAGGATGGAAACCGGGTCAGTCCCTGCCTTTTCACGTCCTTTTTCCCTTCTCCTCTTTCCTCTATGTATTGTGCAATTGCTGATAGAATGTCGAGGGTACTTCAACCTCTTCTGTACGAAGTCAAAGGAGCGAAATTCAGTAGGTGTGGAGTTGGAGCACTAGTTTGCTAAGACTTTTCTTAGTCTCCTCACATACATATATCGAATATAATTTAGGGCCTAATATAGAAAAAAAGGATGCTTGGACGAGGAGTGTTCTATTAAGTGTATATTTTCAAAACCTCAAGTCCAAAGAATTGGTCTCTTAGGCCTCCTCCTTTTCCAGCAATTGTTCCCCATTTGGGTTTTCACTTGTTTCTTTAAAAATATTTTCTTCTCGTAAACGTGTCCAGGAAGCAATGTGGAAGGCTTCTGTGCACGCTCTGGCACTTCACGTTGAGCAGCGGGCAGGACAGCACTATTTCTTTGGCTCTCTGTCCCCTCTGTTTCCTGTTTTCACAAGGCTGGCCAAGCAGGGTCTAGCCCTCCTAGCCGTCGGCGTATGGGTATTATCCTGACTCAAGGAAGTCAGGGTTAGAGGTCTGAGCACACATCGTGTTTGAGGTTGAATTGTCCTCTCCGTTGCATGCAGATGCAAGGTGCTGAGTACTCGCCACCAACCGTGCACCTGCCTGACTCGCTCGGCATGCCCTGCTTGGGTCCTCAGTGAGTCACGGTTCGGTTTTAATCTGTGCTGGTTTCGTTGCACCCGGAGCTGCCATTGCATTTCAGCATGGCCCTCGCAGGTACGGCCTCACCCTGTTCTAGGCAAGGACTCCCTTTGCCTGGAGAAGCTGTGGCACTGCCGAAAGGGCTGGCCGGCCAGCCCAAGAAGCTTGGTCACCCCTTTTTGCAACCCAAAGGCTTCCTGGCGTCCTCCAATGGAAATAAATGCACAGTTTCTGACACTCACCTCCCACGTGGACGTTCGCGTGTGACATGAAAGTGCACTGTTTGCTCGGCCGGCCTGCGCTGCTCTCGTTGCCGGCTGGCCTTGCCCCACTGTTGAATTCCCCAGCCCTCCCTTCCAGGAACTCTCAACAAGAAATGACTACGGGACAGTCCTGCCGCAGAGCTGCGGAGAGGGTTACCTTTCTAAAGGGTAACGTCCTCTCATCCTCGCTGTCAGTTTTGGGTGTGCGTCTCTCAGACGTACTAGAAACGGGGCCTCGTCGGCTCTTGGGCCAGCCATCACCCTTGGCCGTCGCAATGACGAAACGTTGCCGTGGCCTCAGCACTGTTGTTCGTAGCTGTGTTTTCAAGGCTTTAAAAACCTGCTGTGTGCTTTCGTCTTCCAGCCCTCCTGTCTGAACAGCACTGCCCGGCCTGCGGGGCGTTACCGGGTGCGTGCCCTCCCCTGACCACGCCGTGTGCGCCCTCCCACTGCCTGTGTGCCCACATGTGCACGAGGAGCATGAATGTGCCCGTTTCCAGCCCTGTGGGGCAGTCGCATGTTCTCGTGGAGCTTACATGTGCCGTGGTGTCTGTCAGTCCCTTTGGCCGGCTCTGGGTTTCATCTCTCCCGGCTGCTGCTAAGAGCTGTCGCACAGCTCTGGCTCAGGGAGACTCGGGTGTGCACAGGGCTGTTAGGCTGGGAAGCCACGCTGAGGGAAGCCCTGTGGGCAGGAGCTATGCTTACCAAGCAGAAAGATGGCTGTGGTTGCCACGGCGATTTTAACACCATAGCCCGGTTCGTGGATTGCAGAGGATATTTCCATGATTAAATAGAGTGCAGGAGGGAACCAGCAGTTAACGTAATGGCTATGTCGCTGGATTCCCACGTAGTCGACCGCGGTTCGCGTCCTGGACCCGGTGGCTTAGAACTCACGCCGGGTGCACGTGCGTACGTGCCCAAGATCCCGAGAGGAGAATGGAGGAGAAGGGATTGCAGCGTGACCATCCCCCCTGGGGGGTGATTCTCGCTTTCTGTCTCTGTCTCTCTCTCTCTGTCTGGCAAGTGCGCGCGCCCTACAGTGAAAACCTCTCATTAACACCATAGCCCGGTTCGTGGATTGCAGAGGATATTTCCATGATTAAATAGAGTGCAGGAGGGAACCAGCAGTTAACGTAATGGCTATGTCGCTGGATTCCCACGTAGTCGACCGCGGTTCGCGTCCTGGACCCGGTGGCTTAGAACTCACGCCGGGTGCACGTGCGTACGTGCCCAAGATCCCGAGAGGAGAATGGAGGAGAAGGGATTGCAGCGTGACCATCCCCCCTGGGGGGTGATTCTCGCTTTCTGTCTCTGTCTCTCTCTCTCTGTCTGGCAAGTGCGCGCGCCCTACAGTGAAAACCTCTCAAAAAAAAAAAAAAATACATATAGTGCAGGAAACCGTGACTGAATCTTCAGAGTAGCTAGCTGTTCTGTGTACTAATGATTTCATAAGTTTTTATCAGATTACGAATTACATTTATAGATTATACACTTATGAATTAAATATGTAGAAGGCCGAGCAAACCAGGATGTCCTGGGGGTGGGGTAGGAAGAGTTAAAGTTCCTTTTAACAGACAAAGCTGGACATCGTCATTGCGGCACTGTAAGCTCCTGTTTCCCACAGGGATTGATTATGTAGCATTTTCAAGTTAATCAAACGTTTCAGTTTCCACTTAGCCACTTTCAAAGAAGTAGGAAATGTTCAGCATGAAAACCCTGATTGCCGTGTGTGGTTCCAGGGCTGCTTGATAGAGTAACCTCTTAAACATCAAGCATGAGGGTGCCGTGATAGAGCAGGCTGTCTGGGTTACCTGCTTGTTGTGAATCTGATTAATAAGTGTTTGCCAAGCATGGAATGTTTGTCGAGATACTGCACAGATTTCAATGACCTGGTGGAGAACCGAGCTGCATGCCGGTCCACAGCTGAAATCGCGCCCGACTTCTGCATGCACCTCACTGCGCTCCAGAGCTCTTTGCGAAAGAGCGAAAGGGCCGGGAAAGGTGGCCTCAAGCCTCTGCTGTACAGTGTCATTCGGGACCTGTTCCTGGCACGTGTCCATCTCCCTTAGCTTACGTTTCAGCATGTTGTGGGTTCTCTTGGAGAAAAGAAGGGCGCGCCATCCTGACGGTCTGTTTTGTCGCAGGCATCTGAGTTCGATGAGAGCAGCCTGGCGGGGGCTCGCCGGGTCAGCGCCTGCGGCTCCCGTTCTGTAAGGCACCTTCTGTCTCCCCTTCCCTTCCCTGTCTGCTGCATGACCCTGGAGGTGCTCGCTGGGCAGGGCTCCAGCATGGGAGAGGAGCAACCGTTGTAGGGAGGGAACACCCCGATTTCAGTTGTCCATCATGATAACATCGAGGGGCCTCGACTTAGCACGGTGTCCTCACACGCAGGCGTGTGTGCAGGTGTGTGCACACGTCCAAAGGAGACACCAGAACTTGACAGTTTCATCTGCTCTCTGCCCCTGCAGCGCACTGACAGTACTAACTAGCAGTGAAGTGGCCTTAATAAAAAAAGGGAAAGGAAACCCGGCAGACCATTAGCTATTTTTACCTCTGAATAACTGAGAAAATGAACAAATGTACAGACTCGGAATATTACACGCATTTCCTTTCTTTTTTAAATTTTGTGGTCTCTCCACCTCTTCAAAGGGTTTGAAATGCTAGACTAAGCCATTACAATAGGAGCGTAGTAGGCGTATTATGCATGTTTTTAAATATTTGTGAATGAATGAGTGAGGAAGGTAATAACATAGAACAATGAGGCGGAACCCATGGAGGCGAGAAAGCTCAATTGCCTGCCTTTAGGACCATGGGAATCGAGCAATCCATCCTAGCCAGCACTCCCAGTGGCAGATGGTGCTCCTGCACCCAGAGGTTCCTCCACACACCCAGTTTGCCAACCATCGTGGATATGTGTGAGTTCTTTTGAAACCATGCCAATCTACCTAGTTTTCTTTAACATGTAGTTTTTAAGCCCAATACTGAGTCCAGCAAGTGGCATATTGGTTAAGGTGGTGAGATCCCACATGACTGACTGCAGTTTGAGTTCCAGACCTGATGGCTTGAAAAACACACAGGGCATGGGTGCGTGAGCGCCCGGAATCTAGAGAGGAGAAGAGACTGCAGCGTGACCAGCCCCCGGGGGTGCTTTCCGACATTCCCTCCCTCCCTCTCTCTCTCTCTCTCTCTCTCTCTCTCTGTCTCTGTCTCTTTCCGGTGAGAGCTCACATGCCCTCTGGCAGATTTAAAAAGCAAACAAAGCCCTAATACTCAGTTGACAGAGCATTAGTTTTTGTTAACATCTAATTAAATACTTAGCAATTTTTGTGTTGCAGGAGTTGTTTAACATGGAGCCCACTGTAATAGATATTTTTCCAGTTCTTAAATATTGTTATAGGCCATTAGGAAGCTTGTAAACCATGCCTGGAAGAGGAGATAGCCCTGACCTATAACAGGATGGAAACAGTGCAGCTGCCTTTTTTAAAAATCAGAATGAGAGAGCATACTAATCCTTAAAGAGGAAGAGACTTTTTCCAAGCACTGGCGAGTTTTCTGGGGGCCTGAGTGGGGTTTCCAGCCTGTCAGGGTGGCGGGCTCAGGGGCTGCTCTTTGAAGCTCCTTGGAGATGAGCTTCCGGCCTCAGCTGCAGTTCCTGGCACTGCCGGCTGCTCCTTGGTGAGCAATGACTTCCGTGCCCTAGCCTCCCCCAGGGACTGCCTGGGAGCGATGGCCTCTGTGAGGCTAAGGAACAGAAGGCAATCTTGTCCTCGCAGCTCAAATGCCCATAGACGGGCCCGTGTCCTGGTTCCGAGGCACACACCTAACATCAAGCTCAGCCGTGTGGATCGGGTGAGCATGGAAGGCCGTGGGCCCCTCAGCTCTGCTTCGGCGGAAAATTAGCATCATGAGCTAGAGATGGAAGGAGCGAGGCGGTTCCTGAGTGTCCCGCCATGCCTATCTTTGAACATTCACGGTTGTCCTGAGTGGGGTGTACGTGAGGAGAGCCCCGACCCTCAGCCCAGCTGTGGTGGTGACCACTGGCCACGCATTCCTGTGGTGAAGGCTCTAGGGCTCAGCCCAGAGCCAGACAGGACCCAGCCCGCGGCCCTGAGGTATCAGGCCCTAGTGGCTGTGACCGCAGGATCCAGCTGCCCTCGGGTCTGCACCAGACAGTCCTGTGAAAGACTTTTTGGGAAGACTTGTTCCTGCCCCTGGAAAACCAGAATTGTCCCCCCATCGCCCCAGGGGAGGGCTGGGAACTGTGTGTGACGTGACCTTCTCGGTTGTTTCGACATGCTGGAAGTGGCCATGGCCATCACCAGCAATGCCACCTAATCCAGAAACTGGGAAAGTGGAAAAAAGCCCAGGATGCATTCTGGACCACCCTCAGCACCTCTGTGTGGGCTGAGCCCTGGCTCGGGGGGCGGGGGCCGTAGGTGACAGGCTCCATAACCTTTCCAAGGTCGCGTGGCCAACAGGAGGTGGCCTGATTCGAACTCAAAGCTTTCTGACTTCCATCAGCCCCGCCCTAGCCACAGGAGCCCTGAGTGTCTGGTGGCACATGCACTTGGTGACACGGACTTTTAACTTTCTCTCTTCTGCATAGTCAAGTCCGAGCGGGTGGTGAGCACTGTTTTGACCAGGGAAATGTGGTGTAGAATAAGCCCCACCAGCAATTCACCCGAGCTTTGCAGCCTAAGCCAGGGCACGCACGACGCAGAAGCAGGATGTACTATGGGGTGGAGTTTGCCTCGCTCTCCTGTCAGTAAACCCAGAGGCGAGATTTCTGCCTCACAGTGCTGACGTCAAGTGTTTTTCTTTGAGCAAAAAAAGCCAAAAGGTCAGGCTAGCAGAACCGACAAGTCTGTTACACGCTCCTGCCAAGGTCGCAGTGCTGTCTGACCGACGGTGTACACACACCAGTGTCACCGTGTTTACTACCGTCCTGCCCCTGCGTGCAAGTTTGTAATAAACATCTGTGGGGTACAGGAGTGCATGTGGGTGGGAGGGGTATGGGGAGCCTGCCCACCTGCCCAGAGCCCCACGGACATTTAAGAGCAAGGAGGCATTCTGTGACTGTTTCCTTTCTGAAGTCGAAGCATTCATTCATTCCCAAGAATTTCCTGCATACAGGCCTGCGTGCCGGGCCCACCTGCTCGTTGGAGCTTCACAGGGAACAGAACAGCCACAGACCCAGCCCTTGGGGGTGGCATCCTGGTGGGAAGGTAGACGAAGAGGCAGAGTCTGGGATGGGAATCATGAGCGCCCCTCCAGATCTGGGGCTCCTTGTACTGTGCAATGAGGATGCAGACGCGGGGCTCCCAGTGGGCCAGGAGGCCAGTGGAGAGAACAGCTGAGCGCCTGGCCCCGAGCGGGGCATCCAGGCGCTGGGGCAGAGGGGCCGCAGCCATGGAGGGGCTCACCGCAGGGTGCCACATGGTCCCTCTCAAAGAGACCCCTCAGGACGCGTCACGATCTGCCAATGCTCAAGATCCCCAGTGGTGTCCAACTCTTGCCTCCCTTTCTCCTCTGCCCTGCCTTGTTCAAGAGGAAAATAAGAGTTTTTAAAATAACACAAAAATGCATTTAAGACTAGAACCAGCAGGAACATAGGTTATGAAGGCATGACTCTCAGGGTAGCTGCCCGAGTTTCCTTTACCGGAGTGGACAGACGGATGACAGACGCACGCAGCGCCCCCAAGACAGGGAGCTTGGCCTTTAAAGAGGCCGTGCACGACCTTGTATTAACCCGAAGTCTTACTTTGTTTCCACTTGGAAAGATAGTCGAGAAGCAAGGTTTCCCGTTGCCGAAACGCCAAGTCCCTGTCCTAATCTGCGGCTTGTGCTCGAGGTCGCGGTTGGTGCCCTGCGGGTGACAAGCGCAGTTGCACGCCCAAGCTGAACGGACGCGTGTGTTCTCACCTCCTTACTAACTCAGAAGTCTGCATCCTCTGCGGCCCTGGTTGTTGCTTTCATCCTTCGTGGGCACCAACGGGGGCACGTGATGGACACAGGCCTCTCCCCCGAGCAGAGCCTGCCTCACCGCTCTCCTCCTCTCTGCAATGGCATGACTACCCTCCACGACTCCCCGGAGAGCTCGTCTGGCCTCTGCTGCTGTCGCTTCTTTGCTAACCCTGTTCTCTTGTTTCTGTCTGCGTGTCCCTGCGGCTGGCTGTGTGGGCAGCACTCGGAGTACAGCGGCCACCTCAACTCCGGCTCCCGCGCCTCCTCCAGGCCCAGCTCGGCGCGGGCCAGCCCGGTGGTAAGTCTGCCCCCTTTGACCGGCCTGCTTCCCTCTTCCCTCCTCCTTCCATCTGTCCTCCTCCGTCTCCTCTAAAAACTACCCTCTTCAAGAGCCAGAAACGTAGGACGCAGTCCGAAGGCTTTCCCGTTTTATTTCAGGTCTAAATAAACATAGGGCTAGGGAAGAAATGATTCCAAATTTGGAGTATTACTGTTTGGTGGTGTTGTCTGGACTCCGTTGCTAAATTTCTCAAGGAGCACAAAAGTTGTCGATGTTACTCAGAGATGGGGTCTGGAGGGCAGCCGTGAGTGGGAGGGAGAGTGCAGCTGTGTGCACAGGCGCGTCGTTTTTATGATTTCAAGGCCCGAATGATTGACTTTTAGCATTTGTTTGAAATGTCATGTTATCAAGCCCAGAGAATTTAAAATTAGGCCTGGGCCCCTGTACCTGTGACATTCCAGCTCAGCTCCATTTAGGCATTACCCCAGGGGCTCTCCCCTCCGGGGGTGTGTGCAATCCACAGCGGACACTCCCATCTGCCCCGCAGGACCAAGTTCTGCCTCAGAAAATAAGGTTCCACTCAGCTCGCCCCCACCCTGGGCGTCTCATCGCTGCGTTATCTTGGGCTTTTCAGGAGTTTCCACTTGGTCTTCCCTGACCTGATGCCTTGCTTAAGGCTATTCCATCATGCTTTTAACAGGGATGTGTCGGGGTGAGGGAGGGGGCTGCGGACCAGCACACCCCATGGCCATGGGTACTGTCCTTGGTAAACCCTGGGTAGGACAGAAGCAGATGGGGGAGGTCACGTTCTTTTTCCCATAGCGAAGCTCCCAGCCCTGGCAAACATGCACGTGGCTCTTCACTGAGTTGCCAACCCTATGCCTCAGTCTGGAGTTCAGGAAACCAGAGGAGGCGGTGGAACCGAGGGCTTCCCTACAGAGAGGTGCCATGTTGGGCCAGTTTGTCTTACCGTGCTGGTGACTTGGAGGTTAGAGTGGTTGGATCCCACATAGCCAGCTCCATGATTTGAATCTCAAACCTGGCAAAATCATGCCAGGTCATGTGCATACATGCTCAAAGTCCTGAGTGAAGAGGGAGGAGAAGGGACTGTGGCATGGCCATCTTCCCCAAGGGGTGACCTCTCACTGCTCCTGTCACTGTCTCACTGCCTCACTGGTAGCACACGTGCCCTGTGGCAAAAACCTGAAAAAGAACCGATCTTGCCCCAGAACTGACCACGCAGTGCCACTGAGAACTCGGCCCATCAGCCTCACGTAACTGTCCTTCGGATAATCAGAAAAGGTGCTTTTTGTGCTGTTGGCGGCTGCCTGAAAGGCAGTGGCTGTGAGTAAGGAAGTGTGGGCCCCTGAGCTCAGTGCACCGGGCCGGCCTCGGGTCCCCTTCCCTTCCGTCGGCTCTGCCGAGACTCCTGTGCTGTGATGGTCCAGCACACATAAACTAACCTATGTGATGCTGTAGGACCACTGGGAATAAACATGTCCCATGATAAAGCTGATAAAGGAATCACCCTTAGGCACAGTACTCTCCTGTGCTCTCATTTTTGGGGGGAAAAAGAATATTTACAACTGACAGAAGGCAGCTGTGGCTTCAGTTTTGAAGAATCCTGAACACGAGGGTTGTCCCTGTGACCTGGTGGTTAAGGAATCTGGATCCCACATGGCCAGTGGTATTAGTCCTGGCTCTGGCAGCTTGAAAAACATGCCTGGGCACATGTGTATGTATGCCCTAAAACACGACAGGATAGGAATGGAGAAGAAAGGTCTGTGGCATCACCATTTCCCACTGGGGGGTGCCTTCTCCCTCCCTCTCTTTCTCTGTCTCTTTCTCTCTGGCAAGCACATACACCCTCTATGCAAAACAAAACAAAACAAAACAAAACAAAAAGCAAAGACTCTTAATCACCCTTACTGCCCTCTGCCTGGTGTGTTTCAAGTGACAATCTGCAATCATAAACGTTTACTTTGGGTTCGTTCAAGCATCACGATAAAGTCAGAGAGTAGGGGCCTCGGTATCGTCTGTTAGAAACGATTGACTCCAGAGGCTTTGTCATATACTTGCTTTTCTTTTTCTTTTTCGTGTCCTATTGGGCACGTGTGCTTGCTGGAGACAGGCAGAGAAAGAGCCGACGGGCGGGTGAGAGAGCACTCCCCTTGAAGGGAGGCCATGCTACCGTCCCTTCAGCTCCAGCTCCCATCAGGATTCTGAGCACTCACGTCCACATGCCACTGAGTCCGGGACTCGACCCTCACTGCTGGCCGTGTGGGATCCAGTGCCTTTGTCACGTTTCTAAGTGTGTGACACATTCACTTCCTGAAACAGTGTTAGGCGGGGACCGTAATTAAGGAGCCGAGTGGTCGAAGCTCCCGGCGTCTCTGAGGCTGGAGAGAGGAGTGAGTGATCTCCGTAGCTGGGGGCCATCCTGGGGTGGGGCTGCTATTTTCTTCATGTGTCATCATGAGGAGAAAGCAGGAAGGCTCTCTGGGCCCTCCCAATTCCGCAGCGCTCCACTTTGATTCCTGGAGTTGGGAGCTGACGGCCCGGCCCGTGCTCACAGGCGCCGCACGCACTGAGCTGCGCATGGGGACGGCTGAGGACTCTGAGTCTGGGGGACACTCAGGTGCCTAACTGAGCTGATTTCTCTGTGCTTCACAAACAGATAAGTTGGATTTTCTCTGCCCTGAGTCAGCTGCTTGTTTACAAAGGTCAGCTGACTGCTGTGCTGTTGGCACATTCGGTGATAAAGGTCAGGGTCCCACAGCAGTATCTGCCACCTCATCCTGGAGACTTGCCTCGGCTGGGAACCACAGAGCAGACAAGATGTCCAGTGTGGGGCTCTTAGAACTGCAGGGTGTCTGCAGGGTGAGGGCAGTTCCCGAGGGACGTGGTCACAGTATCCCCGATCGCCTCGAGGACAGAGGGCACGTACAGTGTCCCTGCATCTGGAGCAAGCCCAGAAGGCAGCACGAGGCTGGCATCTTCTCCAGAGTCTTCTTTTTTTTATATTTGCCAGAGGTTGTATGCTCTCTCCTAAGTGAGACCAAGGAATAGCGAGGGAGCGGGGAAAGCAACCCCCAGTGGGGCGTGGTCACGCTGGTCTCTTCTCCTCCCTCCCTCCATCCTGTTGGGATTTGGGCATTCACGCACACACACCTAGGTATGTTTTTTTGTTTTGTTTTGTTTGTTTGTTTTGTAGTTTATGGGGCTGAGATTCGAACCATATTGAGCTGTGTGGACCCTGGCTTCCTTATCCACTAGTCCACAGGCTCTCTCAAGTTCATCATTTTCAAAATACATAGTCCTCTCCCCTTGAGTCAGTACTGTTTCTATTTCCTCAGTCCTAGGATGGCTGCATCCCTGGAAGGGCGCGGTGCACTGTGGGTGGGCCACATTTTAGGGGAAGGCCGTGACCTCAGAGGTGGAAAGGAGCTGTCTGAGCTCGGGCTCCCCTGACCCTTCTGCCTGGGAGGGAGGAGCAGCAGGCCCCGGGCAGTGCCTGAGGAGCGGGCCTGCACAGGAATGAGA
Organism: Tupaia belangeri chinensis; assembly: GCF_000334495.1. NCBI lineage: Eukaryota > Metazoa > Chordata > Mammalia > Scandentia > Tupaiidae > Tupaia > Tupaia belangeri. Next base: position 2,580,468 of record NW_006159826.1, on the reverse strand, counting down.
TTGGCCTCTCTCAGAGGGCCTGGGCAGGTGGCCTTGGGCAGGGAGTTATGAGAGCCAGATGCGGAGGTCAGCAGTCGCACTCTTGGCTTGGGACATCTGGCCAGGCACTGCACTTCTTGCGCTTCACCAGAAAGGGGAAGTGACAGCCTTAAAGAACCACAAGGACGTAAGCCAGTGGTGTGCTTCTGCTTGGCAGCTTACCCAGGGGTGTGAAGCAATGTTTGCCGTGTACAGTGGCTCGGGGGCTTGGGGGGTGGTGGGGATCCCTGGCGCGCACCTCATCGGACTGGCAGTGCTGGGCTGGGGTGCAGCCTGAGAGAGGACAGACAGGAGTCTCAGGGGAGGCAACACACAGGCACGGGGCAGCCCTGCAGGGCTCCCTGGGGAGTCTGCTCTGGGTCTGAGACACCACACAGGCGAGCCCGCCTCACCCGGTTACAGTGGGAGGAAGGCCAGTGCCGGGGAGAGGCGGTGCTATTAAAGATGGCAGCTCGTCCCACTTAAAGGACACAGCAGTGTCCGAGACCATCACCAGGGTCGGGCCCTACGCTGTGCCCCGCCTCACGGCCTTCCAGGAGTGTGCTCCTTGGGGAGCAGGGGGGGATGCCAACTCCCTCTCAGGGGCACATAGTGCACCTCCACCCCAGGCCCACTTCCCCAGCCTGTGGCTGAGTCGTGCTTTATCTAGAATCTTCTTGAGGCGGCCATAGTCACTCGTCACTCAGGGACTGTGTGCTGAGCACTTGGACCATCCAGGCACAGGGCCTGGAGTGAGCCTCACACACATGGCCCTGCCCGCGGCATGCACAGACCAGGCCAGCAGCCCGCCCAGTGATACAGAAACCTCAGCCACACTGGCTGCAAGGGAGCCAGGCCAGTGGAAGGAGCAAGAATCAGGAGCTCTGACCACACAGGCTCGACCACTCCTAGGCAGTGACGCCAGCGCATCTGTGTCGTCCAGCTTCAGAGTACACTGGGAATCCTCCCGCAGCCTCACGCTCCCCTGGTGACACCCCTGGAAACACCCCTCACGCACGTCTTAGGCAGCCGTGCTCCACACGATGCCTTCGTATCCAGAGGAAACGTGAGCGAGGAACCTGAACGCTGCCAGATGGGGCTAGAGAAACCGAGGCTGTGACCCATGTTTGTGTTGCACGAAGGGGCAGCTCACGTACACGGCAGCGAGCGGCACAGCACAGAGCAGGGGTGTTGAAGGCTCTTCCGCCCCGGACCAGTGTTTACCGGTCTGGATTAGATTCCTTCTCATCTCTCTTGGAAGAAGTACTAAAAATAAACCCTTCTCCTGTGGGCACAGATACCTTAGTGGATGAACATCATTTATTTCGGCACAGTATCCACTGCTAATGGCAGTCAGAAACGGCACTGACACGAGTCCCGAGCCGCAACCTTCTCCGTGGGGTCCTGGGGCCCCACCAGCCGTTCCATCATCATCTCTCCATTCTCACCTCACTACTGTTGGCTCTGTGAACAAACTCGTTCCAAGAAATACACCTCTTGAGCCCAGGAGAATTCACAAATCAGTTTCCCAGCAGACTGGATGCTAGATTTCACTTCGCCTTAGTTGCTTGAAAATTTAATTTGGAAAAGTATTTCAGGAATATGTTATTCCCAAATGGAGAGAAAAACCTGAACTACTAGTGTTCTCTCCATCTGAAATGCTGGAACATGCTTGCAAGTCAGAACACAGAGGTGGGCTCCCCGGGGCTCGGCCAGAGTAGATAAAACCCTGTCCATCGGCATCTACCTCAGCTCAAAATGTGCACAGGTGAATGTGGCATGCGCATCTCAAAAATGGGATGCAGATGTGCACTTGCACACGTGCTGAGCACATGCCAGCAAGCAGCAGGTGGCGTGGTGGTGGTCCGCAGTGACCATCTTGCCCAGAGTGAACTGCCCCATCCAGGAGGGAGCCAAGACAGTGCAGAGGGGCCACCTGCCGGCCAGACTGTGGGGACTCCTGTGAGATGCACCGGCCTCAGATTGACCCTTAGAGGGCAGCAGCTGCAGCTGAGTGGAAAGGAGGAGATCCGGGTAGAGGGAGCATCTGGATCAATGCTCTCTCCCACTCCTCCCTGCCGAGGGACGTTCTTAGCAAACCTGGGTCCATTTCAGGGGCTGAGGGTGATGACCTCTTCATTCTCGTTTCCTTCCCTGCTCTTAGAACACTCGGGAGATGAGTTAGGTGCGAGGAGAAAGTCCATCCCGAGGATTCAGGTGTGGCACGGGTGGGCGAGGTCGCGTGATGGCCCCGGGATCAGCGTGCAGGGTCGAAGGCAGCTGCCCTGAGCTAAGAGCTGGGTTCTTGAATTTGCCATCCTTTGAGTTCTGTCTGACCCTCTGGGTGGGCTGATTGGTTCCAGCTCTCGGCCCTGTTACTTTGGTGATCACTCTGTGTGTCCTGTCCTTGGAGAGAAGGCCGAAGGGGTGAGGCGTTCAGCGGTGGGAAGGTGGCAGTTAGCAGGCCTTCTCGGTGGGGACAGGATGGTGCAGATGCGGGCCTTTGGCCCAGACTGGGCTCGGGGCGGGCACGAGGCAGGCAGTGTTTGGAGACCACTGTCTGCCCTGACCTGGCCACGAGCTTGGCACCCGTGTACTGAGCTGCTGCGGGTCACAGACTCCAGAGCGGCTTGGTGTCTCTGAGCGCAGCCTCGGGTGAGCTCGATGGGTCTGAGCTGTGCTGGGGAAGGCCCCGAAGGTGACCAGTGTCCGGTCGCCTCCCAAAGCTGCCAGCCTGCAGCTGCAGTTGCATTTGCCCTGCGTCTTCTGAGCTACAGGAGCCGGAGGTAGAGGCATGGTGCTCCCCGGCAGCTTTTCTGGGGAGTTTGGAGACAGACAACCTCTGTACCCACCCAGGGAGTACGATTAGAAACCTCAGTGTGACAGAAAAACATGCAGAGCAAAGAAACCTTGGGCTTTTGTTGGATGCTGAGTAAAGAACAAAGGAACACCAGTGCCAGCCATGGCTTCTTGGCCCCAAGTCACTCTCAACACCCACGTGTCCCTGGGGCCTGAGGCTACTGTGCACCCTCCTGGTGCGCTGCAGGCCACACAGGGTCCCACTGAGATCTGGCCCGAGAGAAGGGGGTTCCCAGAGAGACGCCGGACAGGAAGGATGTGAAGACAACGTTTTTAGAGAAGCTAACGTTTTATTGTTTTTATCATCCTACCCTCTAAATTCATGTTATCATCATACCTGATAGAATGCATCAAGTGTATAATAGTTGTCACTTTCCTCTGCAGGTTGAAGAGAGACCAGATAAAGATTTCACTGAGAAGGTATGCAGTTTCCATAAACCTTCATATCATGCCATTTATAAACCTGGAGGTTCCCAAATCTCAAGGACGAAACTGACAAGAGATGCTGTTTGACCTTTCATAAAATCTACCAGTGAGTGAGCAGGACTAGGAGCCCACAGGCCTGGTGTCGCATCTGTTTAGGGAGTCCCTACTGTCACATCCAGCATGTGTGTTCAATACCATATAACAGTGCAGGCGTTTGGGAGGGGCCCCTCCATGAGCTTAGTGCTGACCCGACCGCAGAGCATCCGTGAGGCACCTAAGGTGAACCTCTCTCTCTTGCCTGCCGTAAGCCCGTGGAAGATTTTCCGGTTGGGAAAGGAATTGAAGGAAAGGCACAATCAGTCGGACGTGAATTAGGCTGTTTAGTCTGACACGTCGCCTTTGCTCTTCAACATCCCAGGGGCCGCGCAGCATGCCCAGCTTGTCCGCAGCCACACTGGCCTCTCTGGGCGGGACTTCCTCTCGGAGAGGAAGCGGAGACACCTCCATCTCCATTGAGACCGAGGCATCCATGAGGGAGATCAAGGTAAGATGCACACTCACTCACTGCTTGAAAGAACCTTTTGTGAAATCGGTCTTCAAATTAAAAAAGGGGTTAATTCGTAGAGTTCCAGATCTTTCTTATCACTCCTGGCTCCCCCACCTCCTCTAAAACACAGTTTTCTCATAACACCCAGGCCGGCTCAGGAGAGACCATGTAGAGACCATGCATGTAGAAGGCAAATACATGCATGGTCTCTCCTGCGGGAAGCCGACCCTGACCCGCCTGGCCCAGCAGGGCAGACGCCCATCAGACCTGGGTGGGCCGTAGTGAGCACACTCAGCGCCGTGTTGGCGCCACTGCCCTCTCTGTTCACCTGGCACCTTGGGACGTCCAGTCCGTTTGAGAACGTTGGACATCGCAGCGCTTCCAGCTCCCGGCCACACCGAGAACTTGCTCATGACCTCGCCCTCAGAGTATCTGCTCCCTCTGCCCGAATGTGTCCTTTCCCGCGTTCCTAAGATGCCTTGAGTGGGCCCCACCGTTGATGATGGTTTTCTCCCACCAAGATGTAGATACTATTCCCTGTAGATACTATTCCCTGTTACTTCCTTGGCACCCAGAACTGCCAGGCATTTGGTAACATTCTCTTGTGTGAGAAAAGGATACTGTTTGTTAAAGTAACTGGGGCCACTGCATCTGAAAAAGAAGCCTCAGAGGGAAGGTCAGATTCCCAGAAACACATGTCCTGGAGGGCAGAGCTGAGGCGACGGGGCTGCAAGGACCATGACTTGGCTTCATCTGGGGAAGCTCCACCACTTAACATGGGTTTACAGAGACCTGGTCCCCATCATAGTGGCTGAGCGGCTGAACGGCCGCCTGCCCTGGAGGACAGAGAAGGGACTTCATCTCTCCCAGGGGCTGGACTGGGTAACCTCGCAGAAGCCTTCCAAGTCCTTTGTTCTATGGCGTATGCAGCCAGCATGGCATCCTGGCTGCCTTTCCTGAAGTGCCCTCGTGCCTCACCCTGACTCCCTGCAGCCCTCACTCTTGGTTCAGATCTCTGTACAGAAGTGGAGTTTGCTACCATCCTCAGTCGCCTTGGCCCTCAGGTGCCAGGCACCGTTCATTTGTTCAGCAGATCCTTACTGAGAATCTGTCGCATGCCAGACACTGCCCCAGGCACCAGGAGTTTCGTGGTCAACGGGGCGGGCCACATGGGGCCTGGGAGCTCCATCCTACCTCTAGCATCTTTCTGTACCCTGCACAAAGCAGGAACTCCAAGTGCTTGAAGAAGTGTCAGGTAGCAGTGAAATAACTTGCACCATTTTTAGAAGTTCTTTCCTCTGTTTTATAAAACTGTAAAACCATAGGAGTACACCGACATTTTAATCCTTGTAATACTGAGTTTTTTCTTTAATATTTAATAAAAGAAAAAAGAAAATTGATTCCCAAATCACCTACATAATACAAACTTGCCAGAAGTATAGGGGTGGGGGCTTCAAAAGTTCATGGAAAGTGGAATACATGTATGGGTTTATTTGGGTGAAAAAATGGTTGAAATTCACACAGGTTTTTCATAATACACATTTCCATGAGCTTCTTAAAGACCTCCCCCTTCATGTAAAAGAAACTGCTCGCTGTGTGTGTGTGTATGGGGGGGGTCCCTGTCCATTGTTCCCCTGGATATCATTTGCCTTTTTGCCATTTCCCCCAGGAGCTCAATGAGTTGAAGGACCAGATTCAGGATGTAGAAGGCAAATACATGCAGGGGTTGAAAGAGATGAAGGTACCGGTTCCAGAAGTGTGGGTGTGCAACACTAACCCAACCTAACTTAGCAAAGCCCTAAAGAAGCAATGCAAAGAGCGTGCTTACTCTAGAGAGGCTCCAGGCTGGAGAAAAACTGCAACTGGCAGGAACTGAGCATGCATTGCACTGAGCATTTCCCCAAATGCAGTTTTTGAACCAAGACTTGAAAAACTGTAACCGTCCCGCCAGAAGAGGTTACTAACAGCCCCCGATGCATGTCTCGAACTCACCATCCTCCTCCAGGCTTTCCCACAGGCACTTCAGAAGAGCCATCGGTTTTCTTCACTTTTTATTCAAGCAAGGCTTCACTTGATTGGTTTTTCAAAATAACGGATGTCTCCCAGTACGGCCGTGCCAGCGCGCCGTGCTTTTGGAACACCCAAAGCATTTGCGTACTGTAAGATTTCACTAACTGAAGGCGAGTCTGACTGTGTCACCTTGGATTTTTTTGAGAATATACTTTTAGAATGTGGAGTCTCTTGGGACCAGCAGATGGCATCATGGTTACATCACTGGACTCCCAGTTGAATGCGATTCTAGTCCTGTACCAGGCGGCTTAGAATTCACACTGGGCACATGTGCGTGCGTGCCCAAAATCTCAGGAGACTGGAGAAGGGGCTGCGGTGTGGCCATCCCCCAAGGAGCGATTTCTAGCTCTCAGGTTCTGTCCAGTGCACATGCCCTATAGCAAAAATCTCTCTAAAAAAATTAGAAGAATATGACTCTCCTTATTGTGCCACCCAGTAAGTTGAGTTGCCATATTCCTTGAGGGTCAGGTGAGTGGACAGTAATCACCTTCACTAGCCACCTAGGGCTGACCTTGTGCCTAGCAATAGATGGTAAATCTAATACTTCCTTGTTGGAGCTCCAGAAAGTACCTGAGAAATAGTCTGAATTCAGATCAAAGGGCACCAAACAGAGGTGATGACATGAATCACACGAAGAACTCATCATTTCGTACATGTCACTTCTCTTTAAAGGGAGTGGCAATTTGAGACTCTGGCTTTCTTTCTCTTTTAACACTTCTTTCTTTTTTTTAACTACAGGGTATATGCACTCACCAGAGATAGGGGAAAGTGAGAAGTCACCCCCCAGGGGGGATGGCCATGCTGCAGTCCCTTCTCCTCCATTCTCCGGGGTTTTGGACACACATTTCAGGCGTGTTTCTCAAGGTGCCAGGCCTGGGACATGACTGCCAACTCAGCCATGTGGGACCCAGCACCTTAACCACCATGCCACCTACTGGCCAGAGACTCTGGTTTTCAGCTCCTGTAAAAGGGAGCCGCTGAACCAACCGGGACAGCTCTGGTCCTACCTGCAGCTGTTGCCAGTTCGGAAGTGCAGGACAAGGTGGCACAGGCTTCCGAGAAGCCTCCTGGCGACTCCTACGGCAGATGGCCATCCCGCCTGCTCTTCTCTCTTTAGTGTGGGCCGGTGTACACTCAGGGTTCCGCTCTCTGTTCTGGAATCCCGTTCCTGGGGATCTCAGTGCCTCCATGTTCACTCTGCAGCCTGACCTGCCAGGGCACGAGCCACAGGAGGGCATGGCCATGTTTATTTCTGGGCTGTCCTTTTGAAGGCATGACCTTTGTCTTTCCAGAACTTACCTAGTGAGACCTATGTACCATGTAGAGTTTTCTTGTAGGTTGAAAACCTACAATTGCCACATAACCCTTTCCCGGTCCATAGGCTGAAACAGGGACGCTGGGGGCTGCTTGTGGCAAGCGTGTTTAGTTGCACCGGCGTCACGCACCGATTCATCCCCAGATCCTGGGACATGCTATATCGGTTCCTCGAGAGGCCTATGGCCCAGCCTGCAGCCCTTCACGCCTCCTGGGAAGAGTCCCTGTCTGTGACTCCACTGCCTCCCTGACCTCACTTCCCACACTAGCTGTCTGTTTTGATGAGTGTGAAAACCACTTCCACCCTGGACACAGATAATGACTAATTCTCTGAATGATGTGAATTTGATCATTGAAAAGGGGAGATTTCTGTGCCTTCGAAGTCGCCACGTGTTTCTTAGCCTGACTCATTTACTCTAAGAAATAAAGTCTAAATTTGGGACCTAATTGATGTTTTGTTCCGTTTTGAAGAATACTGAACTCACCTTTTGTTGGTTTTCTTACTGCGACTATAAAAATCTGACCTGGCGTCTACAGGACTCTCTAGCAGAAGTTGAGGAGAAATACAAGAAAGCTATGGTTTCCAATGCTCAGCTAGACAACGAAAAGACAAACCTCATGTACCAGGTCGACTCCCTGAAGGACACGTTACTGGAACTTGAAGAACAGCTGGCTGAATCCAGGCGGCAGTATGAAGAAAAAAATAAAGTAAGCTTTAGCATGATTTTTTTTTAATGTTATAATAGGCATTAGGCATCCTTTAAAAGTTCATATAAAATGCATATCATGAGACAAAGTATGTATAGACTTCAAAACTTTTTGCCCCAAAATAAGCTTGTACTTTAATTCCATTTATATGAACCTTTTGAAGTCCCCTAGTATGTACTTGTGTGTGTGTGTGTGTGTGTGTGTGTACTAGATTTTTTTTTAAATATTTAATTTTATTTGATCATTCTTTTTTTTTTTTTTTTTTTTAATTTGACCAGAGAGATACAGAGACAAAGAGAGAGAGAAGGAAATTGAGAAAGCAAGCCACTAGGTTTGGGACTTAAACCATGGTCAGCCATGTGGGAGTGTCCAGCACCTTAACCATCATGCCACCTGCTGGTCTCTATTATATGTTTTTTTAAAACGGTAGTTTTAAACTTGTTCAGGAAATTGGAACATCTGAGAATAAAAATACCATGCTCTTGCTCAGTGGCTTGCAGGGTTAATATACATAACTCCAACATTTAAACTAGAGACAGTTATATGAGGACGTTACTATTTTGCGTGTAAGTGAAATCATCACGATGAAAAGCAGGCCTGTGAAAGAACCAGCGTACTTGGGTAGGGCACAGTTAGATGTTTCAAGGGTTTCTTGTTACTACGCATTTCCTGGTTTTTGTTTTAACACCTTAGGGAAACAGTTATAGATATCAAAGAGTTCAAGAAAACTATGTTCATTTATTTTCTGCTGATTGGGTCAGTCCACTTAAGAATGAAATATCTTCATTAAACTCAGAGAAAAAACAGAGTTCTGTCTGTGCTTTCACTTAGAGCCATTGGAATTAATCTGCCATTTATGACATCAGTATAAAGCATGACTGTGCTGAAGTGAATGACAGTCGGCTGACTTGGTGCAGTCTGGACGCAGATGTTCTTTGGGAGATACGGAGTAATAATGCTTATTTCTCACATGTTCAGGAATTAGCTAGTTTATCCAACACTAGAATATGAAACTTTCCCCGAGACTCGATGTCACGTGGGAACAAAGAGCAAGCACATTCTGAGCCCCTGTGGAGGGGAGGGCACCCTAATTAATGCCTTTGAACTACAAACTGTGCCTAGACTACCTTTGTTTAAGCTTCACCTCGTGGACCAAGAGCCCCCAGGGCTAACTCCAGAAAAGCTAAGTGGTCCTAGAATGTTGTTCCAGGGTTAGGGCAGGGGCCAAGCCTAGCTCAAAAGGAAGGCCCTTGTCACAGTTCAGCAGATACCAGCCACCCACAGACTAAAAACAGTGGGTGAGCAGACAGCACCAAGGGAAGCAGAAGCTAAGGTCAGATCCCAAGGGACCTACTCCACAGAGCCATGGAGCAGGTGTCCTGCTATCCCTTAAACTGTTGGCAAAGTTGCTCGGGTACCAGATCATCACAGGGGACAGTGCCACCAACTGAGCGAGAGAATAGAAAAGCCACGTGGCTGGAGTCCTGGGGTGATCACGGTAGGAAAGATGGACTTGGGAGAACAGCTTTGTCTTACAAGCTCTTTGCTTATGTCCGCCGATTTTTCTTGTTTTGTCTCACGAGTGGCAGCTCGAGAGTACAGAAGTGGCCATCACAGTGAATGAGAGATACTAGTGAAAAGCCATATTTATCTCCTTTTTATCCTGAGTATTTCTTGTAATATTTCAAATCAGGGATAGTTTTAAGTCCTTTGTTAGGCCTGCCTGTTGCATGCACTCTGTGTGGCCTCTGACCATGGCAGGCACCCCGAAGAGGAACCTTCCTAGAGCGCTGCTCCACTGGAGAGAGGTCAGGAAACACTGGTGACCTCAGCACCTCAGTGAGCGTTGCAGTAAGTCATCGGGCACCTCCTAGGAACGGAGAAACGGACTCGTGCAGTTAAAAAGGCCTTGAAAACTGTGAGGACAGCAACGGCTCATTGGTTCCAAGGGAAGGATAAATCATCAGAACGTGAATGGCATAAAAACGACACAGAATGACGGAAAACGTGACTCCACTGAAATGTGCTGTCTTCCTCCTCTGTAGGAATTTGAGAGGGAAAAGCATGCCCACAGCGTGCTGCAGTTTCAGTTTGCTGAAGCGAAAGAGGCCCTGAAGCAAAGAGAAGAAATGCTTGAGGTAGGAGCGTGCTCCTGATGTCCGCGTCCTTTCCTGCTTCGGAGCATTTGTGGGTTCACCGCCGTCTTAGCTTAGGCCGCCACAGTGGGATACACAGGCTGGGTGGCTTCAGGAGCGGAAATTTATGTTCTCACAGCCCTGGAGACTGGACGTCTCAGGTCAAGGTTGGCTCTGGTGAGGGCTCTCTTCTAGAACAGCAGGCAGCCACCGTTCTGCTGTGACCTCACGTGGTGGAAAGAGAGCGCAAGCTCTCTGGCATCACTTCTTATAAAGACACCAGTCCTACTGGACAGAGCTCCTGTGTCTCTTATAAGGACACCAAAGTCCCCTCATTCAGCCTTGGTTCCCTCGGAAAGGCCCTGCCTCCACAGATAGTCTTACGGAGTTGGAGGACACAGTTCAACCCACAGCAGTGACTGAAGTGTCCACTTGCCTAAGACTGAGCGGCTAGGCCAACTCCCCGTGCCTCACAGAAGGAAACGGTCGCTCTCCTTGGTGGGGATTCCTACTCTTTAGTGATCTTGTGTTTGTTTTGTGACGTGCAATAGAGAAAATAATGAAATAATGCCCCAACTGCAAGGATGTCCACATCCCAGACCCTGGAAATTGTAACTATGTTATCTCACGTGCAAATGGGACTATGCAGAGCCAGCAGGTGGTGTGGAGGCTAAGGTGCTGGGTCCCACATGACCAGCTTCATGGTTTGATTCCTGGATCCAGCAGCTTGAGACTCACGCCATGCATGTATGCATGTGTGCTCAAAATCCTGAGAGGAGAGTGGAGGAGAAGAGATTGTGTTGTGGCCATCCCTGCTGGGGGAGGCGAGAAAACGCCCCCTCCCACCCCCCACTCTATAGCAAAAGAAAGAGAGAAAGAAAAGAGAAGAGAAAAGAACAGAAAAGGAAAAGACCAGGACGGGCGGGCGGGGTCAGGTGTTGTCCTAGGTTTGTGGGTGGACCTGGTCATCACAGGGGTCTTATATAGGAGGGAGCCACACTGAAGGCAGAAGAGGGCAATATGACAAGAAGTGGGGGTGGGGTGGTATGAGGAAGGCCCTGAACCAAGAACGTAGAAGTTCTAGAAGCTGGAAAAGGCAAGGAAACAGAGTCTCCCCCTGGCCTTCAGAAGGAACCCAGACTGACCCCTGCCTGAATTTAGCCCACAGGGTTCCTTGTGGTTTTCAGACCTCCAGAAGTGTAAGAGAATAGATAGTGATGTTTCAAACCACGGAATTTGGGATAATTTGTGACAGCTGCAATGGGAAACCAGTACAGTGTTAGTTTTGATTTAAACCCAGTCAGTACTTTAACTGGTGGCTTTTAAGCAAGAATTTCACTCAAGTGGGCTTTCCTCCTGCACTTCCCCAAGCAGGGATAGAACAGGGGAAATAGTCCTAGAACGTGGATGGTGAACTCGGGGCCGATGAGGAAGAATGGCGTGTGTGGGCTCCTTCACTCTCTGGGCTCTCAGGAGTTCCAGCCTTGGGGTTTTCTTCCTGTCTAACTCTGTACCTGCTTTCTTTCCATCTGTTCCTTTCCTCAGGAAATCCGACAACTACAGCAGAAACAGGCGAGTTATATCAGGGAGATTTCTGACCTTCAGGAAACAATAGAGTGGAAAGACAAAAAGATAGGGGTAGGCTTCACAAGTCTTTGATAACCTATTCAAAGGTCAGGCTGCTTGGCAATTTTTTTTTTTTTCAGAATTTGGTTTGCAAAAACGCTTGCATGAGTATGCACATGACCCCCATGTGACACAAGGTTAATTATATGGTGACTGCACTAACTTGCCCAAATTGATAATGACCTTGGGGTTGGAGATGGTCTTCCAATGTGAGATTCCTGTTGTCAGTATAAGTGGCTCCCTCTGCCTGAGCTGAGTAGGCCAGCAGCATGTGGCAACTCCAGGGCAAGCAAAGTCCTGGGCAGGTCTTGTGTTGAGGGTCAAACTGTGTGTAGTTCCCTGCCTGGGTATCTCTTCAATGGAGCTGGAGGGGGAGCAGCAGGTGGCATGGTGGTTGAGGCACTGGATTCCTAAATGGCTGACCATGGTTTGAAACTCAGCAACAGCGGCTTGAAAATCATGCGGGGCACATGTGCGTGCAAGCCAAGATCCCAGAAGAAGAATAGAGGAGGGGTTTTGGCATGGCCATTCCTCCTGGTGGTGACTTCTCACTTTCCCTCTCTCTGTCTGGCAAAACTCTAAAAGAGAAAAGAAAAAGAAAGAAAGAAAGAAAAGCTGGAGGAAGCTGCAGGGGTGCCTGGGGTTGTACCTTTAGTACCCACCTGGAATCCTCCCCAGAGAAGGCCTCCTCAGGCCCCCTCCCTCCCTACTGCTCTCCATGGAGTAGAGAGTAGGAAGAAGGGAAATCCCAGAGTGACTGCTATGGTCTATAAGGACAAAGGTTTCCAAAAATAGCAACTCCCGAGACACAGCTCACAAAACTGTCTGAGCTTTCAGGTCTGAGCACGTCGGTGTGCATTCATACCAGGACATGCTCACACTACATGGGGTGCCCATGCTGATGCTCTTGTCCATGCTTAGGACCACTTTATGTTCACCCGTGGCCACAAAAGCCAAGGACCAGTGTGTAGAAGTGGGCTAAATTGTGAAAACAGTTGTCATCTAGGGGATCTTAAGCAGTCCTTTCTGTTCTTAATTTTTCCTTCACTTGAATGGGCATCTCTCTCCTGTTAACCGTAACATGATGCAGTGAAATCGCAAATCGGGCTGGCAGACGCAAGTGCGGTGGCCCGCCGTGCTCCATGTGGGGTGTGTGCTCGGGAATGAATGCCGATGTCCTCCAGGCAGCACAGCTGTAGCGAACGCCGTGTGGAGTGCATAAACCAAATTCAAAGCTTCATACTTGCATGGTGTCTGTCTCTCATGCGTCAGTCTGTGAGTGGCTAACACAGTCGTGGCCTACACTTGCTCCTGCTTCTAAAGTCTCCTGCTCACCTGTGCCAATCTTCTCTCCCTCTGCTCTGCCGCACACTCAGGCTTTAGAGAGGCAGAAAGAATTCTTTGATTCCATAAGAAGTGAACGAGATGATCTTAGAGAAGAAGTAGTCATGCTGAAAGAGGAATTAAAGGTATGAAGCCAACGTAGTTTTAAGAAATCTAGTTGTCAACAGCAGATTCTGGGGTTCTGTGCATATGTATGTCAATTCATTTTATGCCACTGATTTCAATTCTGGTAATAAATTCAAATCTTGGGGTGTTGCTACTGATGAGATGTGCAGAGTAAATGTGGATTTAGGGTTATGCCCATGGTCATTAGATGTTTATAAGCTGAGCTCATCCGGAAAAGAGCTCTGGTTTCCACAAATGTTTTGATGTATTATCTCAATTTTTTCTCATACTCTGGTAAGTTCTCCAGACACTACCCAGAGTTAGAAAATTTATTTCTTTGTTTTTATTACAGCCCCAAATTTCTGGGCACTGCACCTGTTCTTGGTACTTGGCATGAGCGAGCTAATTAGACTCCAAGACTCACTAGATCTTAGGGAGAGGAAAGCCCCATGTACTGCACGGGCCATGTTAAGGGGTCTCCAGCCACTGGCCAGACACAGAGTAAAAACTGATGACGGGTGGTGCTCCGAGTGGGCCTCAAAGCACCAAGGAGGGCAGTGCTGAGGGAAGGTGAGGCCACAGGGACATTCCTAGATAGTTGGCGGCAGCCTAGCGATGGGAACCGCTTATGTTCCAGGTGGAAGCCACAGCAGTAACCAGCAGGAACTGGCTTAGAGCTGAGAGTCCTAAGAGGTCCCCTGCAGAAGCCATGGGGGCAGTGTGGTACACCCCTGAGACACAAGGGGCAGGGCTCTGGGCAGAGGAAGTAGCAAGTGCTGACAGTAAGGCAGGGGCCCGCAGTTAGGGAGCAGCTGCTGGCCAGGCATCTCGATGCAGTGAGTATCCATGCTTCTCTCTGTAGAAGACACCAAGCATTCGAGTCGCCTCCTAATTTGTTCGGTAACATCAGTTTCAGTCATTCCTTCCAGAATAGGTACGTATTTCTTTCTTTTCCTCAGTCTCACTTTTTGAAAACTACGGCCAGTGTTTTAAAGTTTGAGGTCACTTTGCAGGGATTTTCCTGATGCTCCACCACATGGCAGGCCACAGGCCATCACTTCTAGTAGAAACATGCTGGTTGATGGTCTCTTGTCTCCGGCAAGTAAAACTGTGGACTGGCACACCCCGGAAAGAAGCAGCCTCGAAGGAAGGCAGCACAATTTGTGTATGTGCTGAGAGACACTAGGAAAGTAGTTGGACCTGATATCCTATGGAGGATTACGATGAGCTTGTTTTTGTTCCCAGAAACATGGGATAATCCTCAACTCAGAAACAGCTACCAATGGAGAGACTTCAGACACGCTAAACAACGTTGGGTACCAGGGTCCTATCAAGATGACGAAAGAAGAGCTAAATGCCCTCAAGTCGACAGGAGATGGGGCGCTAGGTAAGTACCTGCTCTCCTTCGGATTCTGTCCTCTTTCACATCAGCATCAGTTCACCCTTCATGCATTACTAGACTCGACATAATCATCACTGATCAATTAACAGCCACCAGCATGCCCTTTGTCCCATCACATCACAGTAATTTCCTTGCCAAACGAGTGCCCGCCCATGTGTTACCTGGCGCCATCTCTGCCTGGTGCTCACCCCTGACAGCTTGAGTTTCTTTGGTTTCGCCAAGCTACCAAGTGAGACTGAATGCAAAGACGGTAGTCTCAAGGTCTAGTGACAATGTGGACAGTACTGTTTGGTTGTCCTCAGATATGTACCAAGTATGGCTTTCTCACGTACTCTGTTGCAGAATTATTAAAAGACCAGAACAGCGGTGGCTGACAAATAAGTTAGCTGGCCCTGTCTGCGAGCCACCGTTGCCTGTCCTGTACAGCTTTTAGTGTTTCAAAGCCACAAGTGCCTACGGACAGTGGGTCAGTGCTTGTGACAGAGCACATCTTGGCCGCCACCCTAAGTGACCATTGGGTGGACAGGCAGCCCCTAGAGGTCGGTGTGGTCAGTGCTGGGCAGGGGGGCTCTTCAAGGGGAACTGCACACCTGCCTCATCAGAGGAGGTTCTCCGTAGGCCACGTTTTTGTTTCTGAAAGAATATAAAAGTGGGGGTTCCAGTAAATTGCAGGAATACTTTATACCATTTTCAGTGATCTAAAAGGAGCCACTGATGAGTATCTCTGATGGTATTTGGCTTTGAGATAAACCTCAGATTCTGGCACACACATGAAGCTGCAGCCCATGGTCAGGCCTCATCTGTGGCCTTTGAGCTTTTACAATGAGGCTACAGTAAGGCCAGGGCCTGCAACTTTTTAGTTTGATTTAAAAGCGTTCACTTTGTCTCTTTTTATTTGTGGAAATAGAGCCCTCTGGGCTGCAGCTTCTCAGACCTTACTTGCCAGAGAAGCATCGCATTATCTTCATGGCTCTTAAAGAAACACAGCTCTTATGACTGTGTAGAAGTTGTTGAAATAAAAGCAGTTGCTACCCATTACCTTTACTTTAGCCACCTGGACAGCTCGGAATTGGTCTTGCTGCTCTTGTTCAAATACACATTTTGTAACTGGGGAGTGCTTAAGGCGATCTTCTAAGAGCTTTCCAGTGTTCTGATGACATATCTCCCCACTCAGTACAGTTATGGGAATGTCTCAATATGCACATTTATTTTAAATGGATATATGTACTACATTTCATTAACGTAAATGTACAGGACAAAATAGATACAATATCTAAATAGAAATCTTATTATTTCCCCTACTTTCCCTGGGTAAGCGCCTCCCACGGTAGAGACCCAGGTTGTAAAGTGACCAAGCTTTGCCATTCAGTAGCATAATACCTAAGATGCTGGGGCGCCTTGATGTGGAGAAGCCCAAATACATCTGTGCATTCCAGAGCAGCCGTATCCTTTAACTGGTGGTAGCTTCCTATTTAATTAGCGGTCACCCTGACCTTGAGTGTCTGCCTCCTCCTAGAGCCCCTCCCCATTCCCTGAGGGAGTGGAGCAGAGCGATTTAGAGCACAGACCCGGGAGGCTTCCTCAGGAAACAATGGTTGAGTGGTGGGAGATGGGGTTTCTTTTCACCTTATTGGAACTATTTCAAAAGTGTCTTCCTTTGAGTTTGACCTTGAGACCTTGAGGCTATGTTTGGAAAAGTGGGCTGAATGTTCTTTTTTTTTTTTTTTTGGAGAGGTTTTTGCTATAGGGCTCCTGGCTTGCCAGAAAGACAGAGATAGAAAGTGACAAATCACCCCCCAGGGGGGATGGCCACGCTGCAATCCCTTCTCCCCCATTCCCCTCTCAGGATCTTGGGCACACACACACACGTGTGTGCCCGGCATGAGTTTAAGCCACCGGATCTGGGACTCGAACCACGGTTAGCTACATGGGAGTTCAGCGACATAGCCATTACGCTAACTGCCGGTCCCCTGAATGTTCTTTTTAAAGAGTATTTGAAAACCGCTTTGAGGGCTGTGTGATACGCAGTGAGACTAGACAGCTGGGAAAATGAGAGCCGTAGACATGCACATCTAGAGATGAGAGTGGGGAATAGGACCCTTAAGTCTGTTCTAAAACCCTTCATCTTGGATAGTTCGGCTGCCTGATCCAGAGCTCCTTTCAGTTGTTCAAACTTAACTTCACCCAGAGTGGCACCGCGGCCACTTCTGCCCACGAGACGGCTGCAGTGGCCTTCACTGATCAAAACATCACTAATGCAGTCGCTGCTTTGCCGCACACACCTGGCAAAGGCTCCTGTCTCATGCGATTCTCTGATAACCCTAGGAATAGGGGGGGTGGGAGTTAAAGCATGTGTTTACATTTTAATATTAAGCAGTCACCACATCATGGGGTCCCTTCAATTTTCTCAATGGTCTTTTAGGAAGAGCCAATGAAGTGGAAGTGAAAAATGAAATGGTGGAGAATGTGGGGAATACTGAGCAAGAACAGCACACAGAGGACCTAGAGGCCTTACATCCTGGTGAAAAGGCCGAGGACCGGGACGCCTCGGAAGCCCCATCCGTAGGACCCTTAGCAGCTGCTCAGTGTGAGGAGCAGGTTCAAAGCCAAGTTCTAG
Source organism: Tupaia belangeri chinensis (assembly GCF_000334495.1). Classification (NCBI taxonomy): domain Eukaryota; kingdom Metazoa; phylum Chordata; class Mammalia; order Scandentia; family Tupaiidae; genus Tupaia; species Tupaia belangeri. The sequence continues at coordinate 2,563,297 of NW_006159826.1, read as the reverse complement.
AGGGTACAGAGCGGGTTGACACGGTCACGGACATGCCACATGATAGGACTGGAGTGTCCCTCGAGCAGTCTGACTGTGCGAGTGGCTTAGATGGTGAAGTCTCAGGTCCTGAGAAGGGGCAGGACAGCTATGAGGCCTTTGAGCTAAAAAAACAAAGTACCAAGTCTGTGGAGAAGCAGAAAAAAGAAAAAGAGGAGTTTAAAACCAACTTAGAAGAGGTTAATCCAGAGCCAGGTCAGGGGCCTGTTCCTTTGCACACATCTGAGGTTGAAAGGGTGAGCAGTGCAGACGTGGAGGGACTGAGGGGGCACCCGGAGAATGCGATAGTGCCAGGGGCAAATAAATTTGGGGAGCAAGTGGGCGCAGTGACCCCAGGTCCTCTGAATAGTGATGACACAGTGAGTGATGATGAAAATTGTGTGGTAGGTGCACCCAAAGGGTTGGAGCCAAGCTCAGGGCATGGTTCAGAGAAAGAGCTTGCCAACCAGGAAGTAGCTGAGTCCCAGGAGGCTCCCGTTCAGAGCACTGAGGCTGGCAGGGAGAACAGCGAAGAGGACCGAGAAACAGAATCAAGAGATGAGAAACCAGCCAAGACGGAAGCCCAACCCGTTCCTGGCTCTCCAGCAGCCAGGAATGCTGATCAGGGAGCAGCAGGCCCGAGTGTGGGAGAGCCTGAAAGTGAGTCCTCAGGTGGGAAAGAACTCGCTGGATTAAAGAATGACCAACAGCGAGAGGCACCAGATTCAGCACAGAGGAAGGCAAAGAACAAGAGAAAGAAAAACAAGAAGAAGAAGCCACTTGCACCTGCAGAACCCCTTGAAGATGTTAAGAAAGAGTTAACTTATCAGAACTCAGATTTAAGTGAAGGTAAAGAAGAGCAGGTCCAGTTTATAGACCAGAAACCCGTCGTGGAAGCCCAAATCGAGGTGACTGAAAGTCCAAAACAGAAGATGGCAGCAGGAAGCAGTGCCGATGCTGATTGTCTGGAACACCCACAAACTGATCTGGATGAAAAACTTAGCCGAGATGGTATCAAAGCAAAGGCAGGGGGAGTAATAGCCGACGGAGGCATGTTAAATTCTGAAGATGACACAGTTGAGTCATCAGGCACTGATGCTGACAATATAGAGTTAGATCAAGGTTTTGCAAAAGATAATGCCAAAAAGGATGGCACTGCCCAAAGCCATCCTCCTGAACCAGAGAGCCAAGAGGTGTGTAGCAGCACCCTGCTTGAAAATAAAAGTCCCCCAGAGGACATCCATGATGCCACTCAAGCAGGAGGTACAGAGGGGCAGGTGCCAGCCCAACATGCAGGTCAGTCTGTCAAGGAAGTGTCAGATAGCATTAGTCTAGAAGATGACGATGATGACATGCCAGCCCCAGCAGGAGAGCTGGCGGACACCGGTGCAGAGAGCAGAGAAGATGACAGAGAATCCCTGGAGGGGAGCAAAGGCAAAGAAGACTGCACCCTGTCTTGAATGGAGGCGTCTGCCTCCAGGGTAGGGGCAGGCCAGATGCGAGGCAGGGTGTAGGGACAGCGAGGACCGGCACGGAAGTCTGACGGTAAGACCGCTTGTCTTTTACCCCCCTGACGATGTCCATAAAATGTTCTAAATTGACAGTGTGCCAATGAGTTCCCAAGCTGTCTACTACTACCATAAGTTACAGCCCGTTACTTCTAGATTTATTTTCATCGTGGAAGTTATCACAGATTAGAAAGACAGACACTTCTGTCCCCAGTGTCAGTTGTCATTGAGACCATTCCCACAGCATCACACCATCATGGAGTTGTCATATTCCAGCTTGCAGTAGAATATATTTGCCATTTGCCTTAAACTGCTATGAATGTGGATGTTCTCATCCAGATATATCAGCAGCTGCTTGCTATGACCGAATAAGCATTCCTACATTTCCGTATTGTAAGTATAATTGATATTTAAACTAGTATGTCTCAGTCATATAAATATATTTTAATATTTGATTTGTTATGTTCATTATAACCTGAACGGTATTTTATTTAAGGAGATAAACAGCCAAATAGCATATAGGTCACTGAGTGGTAAGATTTGCACCTTAGGACAGTAGTTCATCATTTTAAGGATAAGAAGTTGGAAGGCACTAGGGTGGTCTTGTCTGCCTTTACCTCATTTAAGTATTCTAGTTCACACCAATACTTTTAGACTTCACGGTTGATGACACCCAAGGTAACTTTGTAGGAGGTTTTGACTCCATGTTGATGAGGTACTGAATTCATTATATGCAAAAAAAATTTTGTTTTCATTTTCTGGAAGTGATATGTTGAAGTGACAAATCCTGTGGCAGTACTTGGGCTGGAGCAGTTACTTAAAAAAATTTTTTTTGGCCTAGCCATGGTGGTATGCACTGCTAAGATGCTTGTTCTGCAAGGTGGGGCTACATTGGAGGCCTGAGTTTGATTCCCAATCCAACCTACAGGCCAGGTGTGCAACTGTAATCCCAGCAACTCAGGAGATTGAGACAGGAGGAGCACAACAGTGAGATCCTGTCTTTAAAAATAAATAACCTTAAAATTACTTCCTCTGTTTGAATGTGTAATCATTATTCAGAAGAGTAATATTAAGGTTACTTATTCTGTGCAAACTACGAATTCAATTATAATAGGATATTTTAAAGAGTTGAGTCACTTTTGGTATCTTGGTATAAATGTTTTAATTGGTTGTTTCTTAGTATATTCTTATTGAAAAATTCTTGTTTTGATCTGCCTGAAGGTAATATATATTTTTTCTATATAAAGAAACATTTTAAAAATTGTAAAGTTAAATTAAAAAATCATTGTAAACTATAAACTCAAGGGACTGTACATTAGGAATGCTATTGACAATGAGATGATGTGAGTTCATATTACTGTTACAAGTACGAAAAGACCAAAACCTTAATAAAATTTGAGGCCAATGTGTTACTATGTTGTTGAAATAAAAACATTTATAAGTTTATAAACCTGTGTTTCTTTCCACGCTTTGGGCTACTTGGATTCTGACTCTGGCCACTGCCTTACAAATACCACCTTAATGTTTCTGCTTCTGCGTTGCTAATTCCCAACCCAGAAATAGAAAAGGGGGTTCTGTGAAAGACCCCGCACTTTGTGTCCTTTGTCAGTATCAAGCTTCTCACCCAGCATCCAGCCTGGCGCTGGTGTGGGGCGTCCTTGGGCGAATTGAGATGATGACCCCAAAGCCATCTCCTGTGAGCTGTAGTTCGATGGGGAGCCCTACTGATGAAGGATATGCTCAGGCTCTTTGAAGAGCGGGGGGTGGGTGGGGTGGGTGGGTGGATGGCAAGTAAACATTAACTGCTTCTGCGTAATTGTCTTGAGGTAGAGGATGATGGAGGTGATAAATCCTCTCCCCTTGTGCTGTAGAAATAGAAAGTTACGAGGCTTCCACAAGAATCCAGGAATTTAAAGGGTTTTAGTTTATGTCTCTGACGTCAGCAAAGTGGCAGTTACACTGGAGAACAGCTCGTTACTATTTTTCAAGATCTCTAGGGAGGCAAGTCACCAACCAAAGCCATTAAATAGTGGAATCATCAAGCCATTTTAGGTTCTTTCCCATGTTATGTTATTCACATGGGGCGTCTTTTACCCTCCTCAGCTCGGCCAGCTGGCCGGCTCCATTACTCACTCCCTCACTCATTTCATTAGTAAAAGGAAAAACAATTCAATTTGTTGTGGGGCTCATGCATTCGGGGAGATGAGAAAGCACCACCCAGGGAGGTGGATAACCACACCACAGCCCCTTCTCCATTCTCCTCTTGGAATTTTGGGCATGCACGCACACCCGTTTTTTAAACTGCCAGGTCTGAAACTTGAACTTCATAGTCAGCCCTATGGAATCCAGCTGTTAAACCACCATGCCGCCAGCTGGCCCAGGAAACATGTTTTTTCACTGTGAACATGAAAGACATTGCTCTGGGGAATAAGCAGGTAGGATCTAGCCCTGGACCAGGGAATGGCCAGCTGAGAATCAGGAATTGAGCAAAAGAGAAAAAGCTTCCGGACAGCCACACTATTTCTTGGTCATTTCAGAGCCTTCTCTTTGAACCTGAATTCTCTGCTCTGGAGGGGTCATGATATTATAGCCTAACTGATCCAGAGATGGTTAACTTGGGTATGTTCCATTAAGAAGACATGGGCAGGAGCAAATGGTGTAATGGTTATATCGCTGGACTCCCACATGACCACCCACAGTTTGAGTCCTAGACCCAGGAGCTTAAAACTCATGCCGGTCATGTGTGCTCAAAATCCCGAGAGGAGAATGGAAGAGAAGGGATTTGTGTCATGGCCATCCTCCCTAGGGATGGATTTCTTGCTGTCTCTCTGGTGAACACACATGCCCTATAGCAAAATCCCCTCCCCCCCCCAAAAAAAAGATAATAAGTAATAAGATAATAATTGTGCTAGATAGTAAGGTTACCTGCTTTATTCTTCTGATGAGAAGATGAAAAATAGAGGTAGAACTTTTAAGAAAGAAATTTTATAGCTGAATTGGAAAAGAAAGTTACAAGAAAATGGAAAAAGAAAAGAGAAAAAGAATTATAGGTGGTTATACTACACAAAGGTTGGAAATCAATAAAGCTTTTTCGAGGCTTCCACAAGAATCCAGGAATTTAAAGGGTTTTAGTTTATGTCTCTGACGTCAGCAAAGTGGCAGTTACACTGGAGAACAGCTCGTTACTATTTTTCAAGATCTCTAGGGAGGCAAGTCACCAACCAAAGCCATTAAATAGTGGAATCATCAAGCCATTTTAGGTTCTTTCCCATGTTATGTTATTCACATGGGGCGTCTTTTACCCTCCTCAGCTCGGCCAGCTGGCCGGCTCCATTACTCACTCCCTCACTCATTTCATTAGTAAAAGGAAAAACAATTCAATTTGTTGTGGGGCTCATGCATTCGGGGAGATGAGAAAGCACCACCCAGGGAGGTGGATAACCACACCACAGCCCCTTCTCCATTCTCCTCTTGGAATTTTGGGCATGCACGCACACCCGTTTTTTAAACTGCCAGGTCTGAAACTTGAACTTCATAGTCAGCCCTATGGAATCCAGCTGTTAAACCACCATGCCGCCAGCTGGCCCAGGAAACATGTTTTTTCACTGTGAACATGAAAGACATTGCTCTGGGGAATAAGCAGGTAGGATCTAGCCCTGGACCAGGGAATGGCCAGCTGAGAATCAGGAATTGAGCAAGAGAAAAAGCTTCCGGACAGCCACACTATTTCTTGGTCATTTCAGAGCCTTCTCTTTGAACCTGAATTCTCTGCTCTGGAGGGGTCATGATATTATAGCCTAACTGATCCAGAGATGGTTAACTTGGGTATGTTCCATTAAGAAGACATGGGCAGGAGCAAATGGTGTAATGGTTATATCGCTGGACTCCCACATGACCACCCACAGTTTGAGTCCTAGACCCAGGAGCTTAAAACTCATGCCGGTCATGTGTGCTCAAAATCCCGAGAGGAGAATGGAAGAGAAGGGATTTGTGTCATGGCCATCCTCCCTAGGGATGGATTTCTTGCTGTCTCTCTGGTGAACACACATGCCCTATAGCAAAATCCCCTCCCCCCCCCAAAAAAAAGATAATAAGTAATAAGATAATAATTGTGCTAGATAGTAAGGTTACCTGCTTTATTCTTCTGATGAGAAGATGAAAAATAGAGGTAGAACTTTTAAGAAAGAAATTTTATAGCTGAATTGGAAAAGAAAGTTACAAGAAAATGGAAAAAGAAAAGAGAAAAAGAATTATAGGTGGTTATACTACACAAAGGTTGGAAATCAATAAAGCTTTTTAGAGTTTTTGAGAATGAGATGTATCAGGTTGACTACTTTCTGTAGTTTTCCACTTTTCCAGTTAACAGAAGACCTAATGACCTGAGCATTCCAATTTGCAGAAATGCTAACACCCTGGAATGCTGCTTCTGGGGTTCCTGTGTTCTCTGTAGGAGCCCACTGTGTATACAGCACGCCCTAACGCTGCCACAGCTTGGGGAACTCAAGAGCAAGAGTTGTTTCAAACATCCAGGCCCAGAGAGGAGAAGGCTACTGGTGCGCATGCTCTGCTAAGAACATGCAGTTGCTCCGTGGGACGGCCATATCTGTAGACAACATTGTCTTTCTGAAGGAATATCCTTCCGCTTTTTGTTTTTTCTATGTGTACACACACACACACATTTTTGATGGTAGAGAGCACACACACGTGCATGTGTGAGAGAGAGAAGCACCCCCAGTAGGGTTTTGCCATACCACAACCCCTGTCCCCAGCACACCAGCTCCTCAGGATCCTGGGCATCAAGCACACACTCAGCAAGTTTTCAGGTTGACCCAGAGATTCAAGCCCACAGCGGGCCATGTGGCTCCCAGTCTTGCCAAGGTACTTGGAGTACAGGAGTTTGGGGAGTTCCACACTGGTTTGGTCTACCTCACTAATTTTCTAGACTGTCGTATGTTTTTCATGGATCTCTAAAATGCATACCAGAAAGTTTGCTGGAATATGTAAAAACTATAATATATAAAAACCAGACTCCTTAAAAATGTCAGTTTTAAACAATATTACTAAGCAACCTAAAGACCAACTAATATTAACTTTGCAGTATAAAGAAAGCACTGAATTAGGCAAGATATGACTTCATCTTTTTGAGGCCTCATTTCTAAAAATGGCAACACTGCCTTTAGATGAATATTTTGCTTCTGCTTATCAGTTGGGTTTTACAGACCAGTAACGAGTAGTGCTGCTTACAGGGCACGCGTGGTAACTGATCCTAGGTTTTCAGTACACAAGGGTCACCCTAAGTATCAGTGATGGACCCTTACCCCACAAACTACTCTTGCTGCTTTTTAAAGCTATCGAAAGCAAGACCTTTTTCTTCATATCAAGAATTTTGCTCCCTTCTTTTTCCATTTTCTTGTAACTTTCTTTTCCAATTCAGCTACAAAATTTCTTTCTTAAAAGTTCTACCTCTATTTTTCATCTTCTCATCAGAAGAATAAAGCAGGTAACCTTACTATCTAGCACAATTATTATCTTATTACTTCTTTTCTATTACCTATCTAGGACATTTGAAGCCAGGGCATGTGTGTTCACCAGAGAGACAGCAAGAAATCCATCCCTAGGGAGGATGGCCATGACACAAATCCCTTCTCTTCCATTCTCCTCTCG
>NW_006159826.1:2532119-2553094 GCF_000334495.1 Tupaia belangeri chinensis | reverse complement strand
ACTATCTAGCACAATTATTATCTTATTACTTCTTTTCTATTACCTATCTAGGACATTTGAAGCCTTCCAATGGGAAAAAAAAATAAAATTGCACAATAGAAATGTGAGTTGAGTTTCAAGATCACTTTCTGATGTATCCAGTGATAATCTTAAGATGCCTGTAATTCTGTACGTTATAAAATATATCTGATAAAATGAAAAGTGATATTGGATAAAATAGATGGATTTATAAGTACAAGAAGTTTTTGTTTCATTCTTAGGTGGGTTTTATGGAAGGGGAAGAAGAAAACCTGTCAGTGCAATTTGTATAAGAAGTAAAGAGAAATGAAAAGGATCATTAATTTATGTTACATTTACCATTCTCTGGTGTCTCTTACTTTCTTATTGTGCCTTTCTAAATAAGAACTTAGGGTCTTTTGAAAAACCATTAGAGAGCATGGAACAAGGACTAGAATGTGGCTAGATGACATTTTAAATGATAACAAAGATGTATTTTATATGCTATTTTTTTCACATGACAAGTCAAAGTTAATGTTCTACCTAAGAAGGATTTGAAGCTAGGCAGAGGGAAAGCCATGTTCCCTTGAGCCAGGAGTCAGGGCCTCACTCAGGTGTGAGTTTAGAGCAGGACCACCAGCAGAGTGCAGTAGTTAGGGATGCACCCTGAGCTGGGCTAGGAGGCCTTAACAAAAGCTGTTTCATCGTCTGGGCCTCCAGGCCTCATCTGTAGGACACAGAGACTACATTGACAGTCCTTCCATAGGGCTTCCCGGGCTAAAACGAGCCAACACTGGGGAAGCCCCTGAGACAGTGCCCATCTGTGTCACGACGTGCAAGACACATTCTCATCAGTCACCCTCTCATCCTTGGTTTTGCCTTTAAACTGGTGTGGGATTTCGCTCAAACCCCTAAACTCTCCCAGGCCCTCGTATCCCCCATGAAATTTGAAGATGGTAGTACTTGACACCCCTTCAGAGAGCTATTTGGGGACTTTAGACCTGCTTATGTGTGTGTGTATCCTTGCGTATCCAAGGCTGGAGGAATCACCGAAACTTAAACCATTGCTGCATTTCCCCCCAAAAGAGCAGCTCTAGATAGTGGGGTAACAGATGTGGCATCAGCAGCCTTGGGTTTTGTAAACAGTCAAAACTCTGACTCTGATCAGCCTGGGAGAAATGAGAAAGGCCAGTCTTCCTGGGATGTGAACCCTGAGGGGCAAGGCTAATTACCGTGGTGCCCCACTGAGCTGTTCATCCATCGGGGCGTCTACATTGCTAACGATGTTAAACCGGGAAGCCTGTGAGATCTTGTGTTGCAGTGTGGTTTGGCCCTAGCGTTCTTGCATGCTCGCTCAGGGTAGAAGATTAGCCTGTTTGCATGCAGCCTGCAGGCGGACGCTGCCTTGACGTGAAGCATGTTCTGGGAGCTTGACACACCCCTTGGCTGAACTCCTCCCCAGAGCTGTCGGGCCTCATTCACCGGGGTACGTGCATAACCCCCTTCCTCATCCATTTCACTAACCCCGACGGGCATTCTCCAGTTTAGCAATGCGCTGAACAGTGTGCTGCACGGACTCACCTAAGCCTGGATCTTTCTGATCTCTCTAGATACTAGGTTGAAAAAGCTTGTCGACGAACGGGAATGCTTATTGGAACAGGTAACTAACTTTTTATGACCTTATAAGTTCCCAAACAGGGAAACCACGAACTTCTCCATCCTTACTTCCTACTTATCAGAAAACCCCTAAATACACCATGCCCAAAAAGAATTGTCAAGCCAATGGGTGTTTGTAATATTTTTATCTAAATAGGCCATTTTTGGTCACAGGAGACTAGTGAGGATGTCTCAAGGACTTAGTTCCATGGAACAGAATTTGGTACATTCTGCATGAACTGCAGCTTAAAATTCATATGAATGTGGACAGAGGCCAAATTAGCCATAGAGAGGCAAGGGCTTACTGAGTCCTCCCAAACACCACCTCTTACTTCTCGTCCACGAAAGTCAGCTTTGTACTTATCTCTGCAGGTTATTTCTTTGTTGATCACGTTGTGATAACTGTGGCTTATCCTTAGCACCCTCACCTACCTCCAGAAATACCCTGCAGTTGTCCTTCTTTTTGTATGCAGGGTAGTTTTTATTTTTATTGATTTTTATTTTATGTTATTTTACAGGATACTTTTTAAATCATTCCATAACCACTTTCTTTTTTTTTCTTCTTAGAATTATTTATTTCATTCCCTTTGTTATTTTTCAATTTGACCAGAGAGAGACAGAGAGTGAGAGAGAAAGGGAAATTGAAAAAGCAAGCTGCCAGGTCTGGGACTTGAACCACAATCAGCTATGTGGGAATCCAGTGCCTTTAACCACCATGCCCCCTGTTAGCCCCTCCATAACCACTTTATAAGAAAATTCAGTTCCTCTAAAGTTCCTTCACAAGCCTAATCAAATGTATTAGCCTTACTGTTTAAATATTTTAACAGATTTTTAATTAATTTTTTGGGGGGGCCGGAGGCCATATGTGCTCACCAAAGAGACAGAGAGACAAAGAAGAAAAGGAGAAAGCACCCCCCTCAATGGGGCATTGGGGGCATGCACATGCACATGCTCAAAATGGTTTGTTTTTTTTTTTTTTTAAACTGCATAGTTCACCATGTGGGATCTGACTCACTTAAATACCAGGCCATTGGTTAGGCCAGCCCTTCTTTTTTATTTTTAAATTGTTTTTTCAGGACCACCAGATGGCATAGCAGTTAAGTCGTTGGACTTCCGCATGGCTGGCCACAGTTCAAGCCCCAGACCTGGTGGCTTGAAAATCACACCAGGCACGTGTGCATGCGTGCCCAAGATCCCAGGAGGAGAATAGAGGAAAAAGGATTGCAGTAAAAGAGCAGCTCTAGATAGTGGGGTAACAGATGTGGCATCAGCAGCCTTGGGTTTTGTAAACAGTCAAAACTCTGACTCTGATCAGCCTGGGAGAAATGAGAAAGGCCAGTCTTCCTGGGATGTGAACCCTGAGGGGCAAGGCTAATTACCGTGGTGCCCCACTGAGCTGTTCATCCATCGGGGCGTCTACATTGCTAACGATGTTAAACCGGGAAGCCTGTGAGATCTTGTGTTGCAGTGTGGTTTGGCCCTAGCGTTCTTGCATGCTCGCTCAGGGTAGAAGATTAGCCTGTTTGCATGCAGCCTGCAGGCGGACGCTGCCTTGACGTGAAGCATGTTCTGGGAGCTTGACACACCCCTTGGCTGAACTCCTCCCCAGAGCTGTCGGGCCTCATTCACCGGGGTACGTGCATAACCCCCTTCCTCATCCATTTCACTAACCCCGACGGGCATTCTCCAGTTTAGCAATGCGCTGAACAGTGTGCTGCACGGACTCACCTAAGCCTGGATCTTTCTGATCTCTCTAGATACTAGGTTGAAAAAGCTTGTCGACGAACGGGAATGCTTATTGGAACAGGTAACTAACTTTTTATGACCTTATAAGTTCCCAAACAGGGAAACCACGAACTTCTCCATCCTTACTTCCTACTTATCAGAAAACCCCTAAATACACCATGCCCAAAAAGAATTGTCAAGCCAATGGGTGTTTGTAATATTTTTATCTAAATAGGCCATTTTTGGTCACAGGAGACTAGTGAGGATGTCTCAAGGACTTAGTTCCATGGAACAGAATTTGGTACATTCTGCATGAACTGCAGCTTAAAATTCATATGAATGTGGACAGAGGCCAAATTAGCCATAGAGAGGCAAGGGCTTACTGAGTCCTCCCAAACACCACCTCTTACTTCTCGTCCACGAAAGTCAGCTTTGTACTTATCTCTGCAGGTTATTTCTTTGTTGATCACGTTGTGATAACTGTGGCTTATCCTTAGCACCCTCACCTACCTCCAGAAATACCCTGCAGTTGTCCTTCTTTTTGTATGCAGGGTAGTTTTTATTTTTATTGATTTTTATTTTATGTTATTTTACAGGATACTTTTTAAATCATTCCATAACCACTTTCTTTTTTTTTCTTCTTAGAATTATTTATTTCATTCCCTTTGTTATTTTTCAATTTGACCAGAGAGAGACAGAGAGTGAGAGAGAAAGGGAAATTGAAAAAGCAAGCTGCCAGGTCTGGGACTTGAACCACAATCAGCTATGTGGGAATCCAGTGCCTTTAACCACCATGCCACCTGTTAGCCCCTCCATAACCACTTTATAAGAAAATTCAGTTCCTCTAAAGTTCCTTCACAAGCCTAATCAAATGTATTAGCCTTACTGTTTAAATATTTTAACAGATTTTTAAGTAATTTTTTGGGGGGGCCGGAGGCCATATGTGCTCACCAAAGAGACAGAGAGACAAAGAAGAAAAGGAGAAAGCACCCCCCTCAATGGGGCATTGGGGGCATGCACATGCACATGCTCAAAATGGTTTGTTTTTTTTTTTTTTTAAACTGCATAGTTCACCATGTGGGATCTGACTCACTTAAATACCAGGCCATTGGTTAGGCCAGCCCTTCTTTTTTATTTTTAAATTGTTTTTTCAGGACCACCAGATGGCATAGCAGTTAAGTCGTTGGACTTCCGCATGGCTGGCCACAGTTCAAGCCCCAGACCTGGTGGCTTGAAAATCACACCAGGCACGTGTGCATGCGTGCCCAAGATCCCAGGAGGAGAATAGAGGAAAAAGGATTGCAGTATGACCATCCCCCTAGGAAGTGATTTCTCACTTTCCTTCTCACTATGTCTATGTCTCCCAGGAATGCATGCGCCCAAAGGTAAAAACCTCTTTAAAAAATTGTTTTTTCACTACCAGTAGGCACTTGTGCTCACCAGAAAGAAACAGAGTGAAAGTTAGGGAGAAAGCACCCCCAAAAAAAGGTGTGGTCATGCCACAACCCTTTTCCTTCATTTCTCCATCCCATTGGGATCTGGGGCCACGTGTGACACATGTGTTCCCAGTATCTTTTTCAAGCTGCTGAGGCCAAGATCCATGTGGAATACTCCTCCCTTAACCACTGGCCTGTGGGTCCTGCCCTGTTTACCTTACTTTTTACAATTCTGTTTAAGATTCTCTCAAAATTGGATAAAGCACTAAATGTAGAACTTCTCTTGAAGTTCCTGTGATGTTTTAGAAATATGTACTCATTGTCATTTTAGAGTTTCCTTTTTTTCTTAGGTTTTTGCCATGGGGTGCATGTGCTCGCCAGAGAGAGAAAGAGACAGTAAGAAAGGGAGAGGGAAAGTGAGAAATCAGCCCCTAGCGGGGATGGCCATGCTGCAATCCCTTTTCCTCCTGGGACTTTGGGCACACATGTACATGTACCCAGTCTGATTCTCAAGCTACCAGATCCAGGACTCAAACCACAGTCAGCCATGTGGGAGTCCAACACCTCAACCACCATGCCATCTGCTGGCTCCAGACATTTTCTTAAAGCAGCAGGTACGGGTGGTTGGTATTAACAGGGGATCTGCTATGCTTGGAATGTGTGTGGTGAAGCAGGTAAGGAAAATGTGATCACCTCTAATAGGTCCGCAGAGATGGGGAGTTACACATGAGGGGGTTGGGAGACTCCCGCAGACACCAGGCAGTTCTATAGTCATGGCCATCAACTACAATCCCAACTATACGCATTTCTCTCTCCTAAAGAGGGGAAAGCCACATAGAGGCCAACTCCCTGAGAGCTGGCAGGCCTCCTCTGAGCGCACCTCTACGTGCCTGGGTACAGTGAGAAAGCACACAGTTTTCTGGGGATTTTGCTGTGCTCCAAAGGCTCCAGGTGGCCCTTTCTAGCTTCTTGGTGAATAAAGCATAGATTAACTACTGACTTGATAACTCTTAGATAAATAGTTATTTTATGTACAATTTCCTCCTGAATCCAAGAGGAATTTCAACCTTAGAAATACCCTTTCACGTGGGACCAGCAGTTAGCGTAATGGCTCTGCCACTGAACTCCCACGTAGCCGACCGCAGTTTGAGTCCCAGACCCAGTGGCTTAAACTCACGCTGGGCGCATGTGCGTGCGTGCCCAGGGTCCTGAGAGGAGAATGGAGGAGAAGGGGTTGCAGTGTGGCCATCCCCCCTGCGGGGTGATTTCTCACTTTCTCTCTGTCTCTCTCTGTCTTTCTGGCGAGTGCATGTGCCCTATAGCAAAAAAACTTCTCAAAAAAAAAAAAATGAAAAAGAAATACCCTTTCACGTAGAGTTACAAAATAATTCATGCCTGATATTGTAAAACTGATTTCCTTTCATTCATTATACTACTTATTTCCATGAAGAGTACTAATTGGCAGAGATTTTTCTTTTTCCTTAAACTTTATTTATTTCCTCCATGAACAAGAAAGACAGAGAGAGAGAGCACCCTCAACAGGATCTTGATGCCACGGTCCAACGCCAATTTTAGCCAGCCCCAGATCTCGGCCACACATTGCCTGACATACTCATGGAGGTCTCCAGGTGTGAACTCAGGACCTTCCCGTCTCACAAGGGTCATATTTCACCACTGTCTGGCCCCCAGTTTTTTTTTTATTGATTTGGGTTTGTTTCTTTATTATAAAGGAGACATTCCCTGCCTAGCTGTTAGGCTTTTCAGTAGGTTGTAATCTTTTACTACATTTCTCTTGCTTCATTATGTAGTTCTGTCTCTGACACCCTAGAGATGCATTCAGTAATTGCAAGGCGGGGAGTGGACTGTACTTCTGGAGCGTTGGTTTTTACTTTACATGTTGCGTCTTTTCTGAAAGGCTTTAAATTCAGCTTTTCAGTCTGAATTTAGAACAGAGAAATTAACATATTTCACTGGTGGGTGTTTTCAGATTAAGAAACTCAAAGGTCAGCTGGAAGACAGACAGAAGAACAGCAGACTGGACAACCTGCGGTCCGAGGAGGGCGTCTTGGAAGATGGGATGAACACGCATGTAATGGATCTGCAAAGTAAATGTCGACTCTCACGTAGAAGTAAACTCTAACATGTGCTACAGACTTTTATAGTGTGTGTGCTGGAGGAAAACCAAGTGCCCCCCTTTGCCCCTTCTGAAAGCCCTTGACCATGAAAACACAACGGTGTTTATTTGTGGGATAGAACAAGGATGAGCAAGTAGCAGGGCAGGTCGGGTGTTTCTCTCCAAACCTGTGAAATAGAACAGGTGCCCCACAAATGTGTACCAAGATGCCACCGTATAAAGTGCTGACAGAAACACATTTACTTTGCTGGATGTAGCAGGTTTAGATCTGCTGATTGTATGGGGAAAAATTGAAAAAAAAAAAAAAAAGTTCATGTCAATAAACTGTAAACGTAGGCCAGCTGGTGGCCTGGGTTTAAGGCGAGTAGACCCCACATGGCTGATAGTCCCAGACCCTGTGGCTTGAAAAACACACCAGGTGCATGTGTGTAGTACCCAGAGTCCTGAAAGGAGAATAGAGGACAAAGGATTGTAGTGCGGCCATTCCCCCTGGGGAGGTACTTTCTCACTTTCTCGTTCTTTTTCTGTCTCTTCCCAGTGAACACACATGCCCTATAGCTAATTAGAAATGTAAATAAATAAATTAGAAACTGAAAGGAGATAAAATAATGCCCAGTCTCTCTCCCCCTTTTCTCCTCCCCTTCCCCCACCATCTTTGTCTTCCTCACTCACAGGCACTCTCTTGCCTGGGGTCTCCCATCCTCTTGCACAGGGGCCCAAAGGCACTTTCCCAGCCTGGTTCATGGGGAGAGAACACCTTCTCCTGTCCTCAGCTCTGGCAAGTTGTAGAACCACAAGCCAGAATTTACAGATTTGCGAGATCAGAATTTGCAGATTTACAAGATGACTATAAAGTAAGGGCTTGGTTCCCAGTAACTTTTGTTTATCATTTTAAAAGCCCACGAGCTTAACAGATTTTCCTTCTCTTTCAACCTTTAGGGGATGCCAACAGACAGATCAGCGACCTCAAATTTAAACTTGCAAAATCTGAGCAAGAGATAACTGCATTAGAACAAAATGTACGTGCATACTTTAAGCAATGATGGGCACCTAAACTGGTGATTAAGTGACGTTTTCCTTGCTAGAAGTAGTCCCTGACAGGCTGAGGACAAAAACAGAAACATAATTCTAACATCACAAAGTGATGAGGGAGTAAGTGAAGACAAGTTTCTCAGGGTCATCCTCACAGAGAAGCCACGTGGGAAGGCGAGCGCATTACAAAGACCGAGTTAGCTGTAGTACACGCTAGCCTGTTGTAATCAGTGGTCTAGTTGCCGGAAGGAACTAATGTGGTTTGGGAATGGTTTTGAATGATGGACTCCAAAAATAATTTGCTGGGATGCCCTTCATCCCTGGACACACAGCCTTTTTCTCCCAGCAAGACGAGTTCTTCCTGTGCTTAGACTTGGGGCACACCTGCCTCTAGCATGGTAGACCTTAGAGCAATTTGTGCAAAGAGAAAGGAAAAAAACAGGTGCTCTTCCCCCAGTTGTGGATATGTGTGGCTGGAACTTTGTAGAATGTTTGCAGAAATAGAAAGGAGAACAGCACACACAGGAAGTGGTCAGTTTCACGAAGCACGTGAGCACCACTCCTGTCTTTTGTCTCAGAACCTTGACTGGGGAATGCCATCCCAAAGCCTCCTCCTTTTCCTCCTCGCTCTCTCCTTCCCTGCTTCCCTCCCCACCACCCCCAGGAGAGATCAGACTGGCGCTGAGGTCCTAGTGGACCTTTGCCTGACCAGTACTGGTCTGCCTTGTTTTTCCCAGCAGGGCAGCCCAAGGGAGAGGCCAGGCACAGCTGGCAGAGAGCAGCACTCGGCTGGGGTCAGAGGGACGGAGGCCCTGTTGGTGGGGCCGCCCAGAAATAGGAACAGGGAGTTTGCAGAGCAGCCCAAAATGCCATCCCAGTTATCTGCGCTGTATATCCTCCCCGGTATTAAAATTACACCTTTTGGTGTCAAGTGTAATAAAGCAACTGAAGAAAGAAAAGTCCTAAGGATTGACACATATGGCTTTTTCCCTCCTGTTTAGGTAATAAGGTTAGAGAGTCAAGTATCACGTTACAAATCAGCTGCTGAAAATGCAGAAAAAATAGAAGATGAACTGAAGGCTGAAAAACGGAAACTCCAAAGAGAGGTAAATTCCTTAGGTTGTTTCTATCCATCTAGTTGGGACAGAAGGCAGGATGTGCTCCATTAAGGCCGCCACTGGGCAGTTCGTTGGCAGGCCATCCACGTCACTCTGAGATGCTGGCGTCTCAGTATACAGGCAGTCAGTTCAGCCACTTGGAAGTTCAGGCCCAGAACCGTCACAGCATCAACTACTCCAGCCATCAGTTAGACCATCTCCTGTGGGACTCGTCCATAAAGGTCAGGCAATAAGTGATAGAAAGGTTGTGGCCAGGCCTTTAGCACTTGGTACATTTTGTGGCTGGGGAGAGGAGACTGGGAGAACTAGGTCTGCTGTGGGGGAGATGGGGATGGCAGCTGGGTGGGGCCAGGACTGTCTGGATCACCCACGGGAAGCAGTCTCCCTCTTTAAAAATCTGTCTTTACCCACAGTTGCCTCTAGTGCTACCTCAGGACATATGTCCCTTGTAGCAGAGGGATGTCCCCTTGAAAGAGCTACCTACTCTCAATCCCCAGGTCCCTTCTCTGAATCCCCCTTCCCCCGTGATTCATTGTACCATGAAGATCCCAGGGATAGGTTCCCGATTCTACCTGTACGAAGCCCTTCCTGTGCCTGTGCATGCAGCCCAGCTGAGGGCTCCTCTCCCCTTCGGGCTCTCTGCTGTCCTACTTCTCTGGTCCTTCCCTTAAAGTTCCCCTTTGTTAATGTCCCACTCACTTTGGTGTAGAGCATTTCAGTTATCGTGCTTCTAAGTCCATCCAGATTTCCATTAGGGTTTGTGTTTTGATCCATGAGTTATTTAAAAATAGGATTTTGGGGGGGCCACCAGGTAGCATACTGGATAAGGTACTGAACCCACATGGCCAACCACAGTTCAAGTCCTAGATCTGGTGGCTTGAAAATCACACCAGGCAGGTGTGCATAGCTGCCCAAAATC
The DNA here is from genome assembly GCF_000334495.1 of Tupaia belangeri chinensis. NCBI lineage: Eukaryota > Metazoa > Chordata > Mammalia > Scandentia > Tupaiidae > Tupaia > Tupaia belangeri. The sequence goes on along the minus strand of NW_006159826.1, from coordinate 2,543,077 downwards.
CTGAGAGAAAAATAGAGAAGGAACTGCATTATGGCCAACTCCCCTGGGGGGGGGAGAGTGATTTCTCAGTTTCCCTCTCACTGACTCTGTTTCTCTAGCAAGAGCACATGCCTTACGACCAAAACCTTAAAAAAAAAACTAACATGGAGATCTTTAACTTATTAACTTTTAGCTCAATTTTGCTATGGTTAGACAACATGGTCTCTAGTATTACCTAGTCTTTGAAATCTGTGACACTCTATTTTTTTTGTGGGGGAGGGGGGGAGGTTTTTGCTATAGGGCGCGTGCGCTTGCCAGAAAGAAGAGAGAGGGAGACAGAAAGCAAGAAATCACCCCCCCCCCAGGGGGGATGGCCATGCTGCAATCCCTTCTCCATTCTCCTCTCAGGATCTTGGGCACACACGCCCGGCATGAGTTTAAGCCACCAGGTCTGGGACTCGAACCACAATCGACTACATGGGAGTTCAGCGACATAGCCATTAACGCCAACTACTGGTCCCATATGACATGTTCTTAATGGACTGATGCATGGTTGATTTTTGCAAATTCCCAAATGTGCTTAAGAAAGATGTGTTTTCTCAGGATGATGGATGAAAACTGTTTGTACACTCATTGATCAAACCTGTGAAATGTGTGTGCAGGATCCAATCTCTTCTGTCTGTTTGAATTCTCAGTAACTGATGAAAATGTGTTGAACTTTTCTAATAAATGATGGTGTCTTATCTACCCTGTTTTTCTATCAGGCTTTAGTTTTACATATTTTGAAGCTATTAATAATAGGTGTTGGTGCTAGCAGATGGCATAGCAGTTACATCTCCCGACTCCCCCATGGTCAACAGCAGTTTGAGTCCCAGATTTAGTGGCTTGACAATCACTCTGGACGCATGTGCGTGCATATCCAAGGTCCTGGGAAGAGAGTGGAGAAGAGGGGATTGTGGCAGACTCCTGGGGAGTGGTTTCTTAACTTTCCTTTTTACTGTCACTGTCTCTCTCCAGCAAGCACATGCACTCTAAGGCAAAAAACCTCTTTTGAAAAATTAAAATAGGGGAACCAGCAGTTAGCATAATGGCTATGTCGCTGGACTCCCACGTAGTCGACCGCAGTTCGCATCCCGGACCCAGTGGCTTAAAACTCATGCCGGGCGCGTGTGCGTGCGTGCCCAAGATCCCAAGAGGAGAATGGAGGAGAAGGGATTGCAGCGTGACCATCCCCCCGGGGGGTGATTTCTCGCTTTCTGTCTCTATGTCTCTCTCTGTCTGTCTGGCGAGCGCACGCGCCCTATAGCAAACACCTCCCCAAAAAAAAAAAAAATGCAAAAAAAAAAAAAATTAAAATAATAGGAACCAGCAGTTAGCATAATGGCTATGTTGCTTGACTCCCATGTAGTCGACTGCAGTTCGAATCCTGGACCTGGTGGCTTAAACTCATGCCGGGCGCGTGTATATGCGTGCCCAAGATCCTGAGAGGAGAATGGAAGAGAAGGGATTGCGGCGTGGCCATCCCCCCCGGGGGATGATTTCTCGCTTCCTTCTGTCTCTCTGTCTCTGTCTTTCTGGCAAATGCACACATAGCAAAAAAAAACTCTCCAGGAAAAAAAAAAGAAAAAACTTAAAATAATAATAATAGGTGTTTAAAATTATTTTAACTTCTTGAGGAGGTAAACCTTTTATCATTATGAGGGGGTCTACAGAAGAGTTTGAGGAAATGTACATTTCAAAAAAACTATGCATGGATTTCAATTTTTTGCATCAAAATTAATTCATATTTTAATTCTATTTTTCCAGAAACTTTTCGAAGTCCCCTCATATGCATTGATCTTTCTGATCCCTGCTGTCCTTTTCCTTGTCAAATGTTAATGTCACTGCAACCACTTTCTTGTCGTTAGAGTTTGTCCACTTTCAATGTCCCACCCTTTGCTCTTAGCCTTTCCCATGTTGTCTGTCGGGATGAATGGAGCTGGGTGGTGGTTTTTAACGGAACGGAAGTCTGTGTATCACAGTAAGCGCATTTAGTCCATTCTTAGTGGTATGTTCAGATTCATTCTGCCACTCTACTATGGATGTCTATTTGTCCTGCCTTTTTGGTATGTCTTTTTCTCTTTCCAGATTTAAATTTACATTAGTTTCTGCTTCTTTAGAGATCACCTGTGGAATATTATTCATGCTTAATATAAAATGTCTTAAAGTCGAACAGTCTCTTTACTCCCCTCCTGTAAAGTAAAAGGACTTTTGAACACTGTAACTTCTGCCTCCTTCCTGACACATACACATGCACACATATGTACTTGCATGTGTATGTATATTTACATGTATACACACAAATATTTTTGACTTTTTAATCCCACTTATCAGATAGTATTATCATTATTGCTGTTGTTATTTCACACAGACCATGGTTTGATATATTTGCCATCTTATCTGTCGTTGCTATTAGTGTCTTAAACTATTAGGTCATCAGGAAAGTTATATATTTTTCTATGTAGAAATTCATCATGACTTTCCCAACAACCCAATACTTCTGGGATCATTTTCTTCTTTTCTGAAGTACATACTTGAGAAGTTTTTGAGAGTAAACTTCTTGGTGGAAAATTCCCTCAGTTTTTGTTTATAAGTGTTTTCATGTCACTCTGTCACTCCTGCTCTTGTATAGGCTGTGGAAAAATGTACAGTTCTGGAATGGTTTTCATTTTTTTGCAATGCTTGTTGTAGCTTTTTGTTTTGTTTAATTTGCTGCAGAGCACATGGGCTTGCCAGAGAGAGACAGAGGGAGAGAAAAAGAGAAAGTGAGAAATGTTGCAATCCCTTCTCCTCTTTGGATTTCAGGCACCACACACACGTGCCTAGCGTGTTTTTCAAGCTGCCAGGTCAGAAATTCAAACCACACAGCTAGCCAAGTAGGATCCAGCTGCCTCAGCCACCATGCCACTGGCTGACCCTGACTGTAGCTCTTACGCTACTATTGTCTAGCTTCATTGAGGCTGTTAAGTAACCTGTCTTTCTAACTGTGGGTCTTTGTAGGCAATCTATATATATATATTTTTCCATCTCTAGCTTCTTTCAAGCTCTCTTGGTTTTTGAGTTTCTACAGTTTCACCCCAGTATATCAAATGTGAATTTATTGCTATTTATTCTACTTGGGATGTGTAGTATTTCTTGGATCCATGGAATCTCTTTAAAACCCAGTTTGGGGGAACCAGCAGTTAGCGTAATGGCTATGTCACTGGACTCCCATGTAGTCGACTGCGGTTTGCGTCCTGGACCCGGTGGCTTAAAACTCACGCCGGGCGCGTGTGCGTGCGTGCCCAAGATCCTGAGAGGAGAATGGAGGAGAAGGGACTGCGGCGTGACCATCCCCCCGGGGGGTGATTTCTCGCTTTCTGTCTCTATGTCTCTCTCTGTCTGTCTGGCGAGCGCACGCGCCCTGTAGCGAAAACTTCTCCAAAAAAAAAATAAATAAATAAAACCCAGTTTTGGAGAATATTTGACCAGTAACTCCATAAATAATTCCTTATGTCTAGTCTTTGCACTTTCCTCTCTGAGACTAATCAAAGGAGATGAGGCCTTCTCATTGCACCTTTCACATTTTTAAACCATCTCTCGTATTTTTTATCTCCTTGCTTCTCTCTGTAGCATAATGCTTAAAGTTTTTGGTAGATTTCTATTTCAGCTCCTTTTAAAAAAAAAAAAAAAAGTATATTCATACTGGCCCAGCATCTGTGGAAATCAGTAGCATACTGAACAGCAGCATCTGAAGCTATATGGTTGACAGAGGGTTTGAATCCCTGACCTGGTTGGCCTGAAACATAGGCGATGCATGCCTGCATGCCCAAGATCCTGACAAGCTAGAGAGCTAGGAGATGAGGATCATGGTATGACCACACCCTATTGAGGGTGCTTCCCTCTTTCTCATGTGTGTATACACTATCATGAATTAAATATTAATAAATGAAAACCTCTTTAAAAGAAGTGTATCTAGGGACTAGCAGTTAGCGTAATGGCTATGTCACTGAACTCCCAGGTAGTTGACTGCGGTTCGAGTCCCAGATTCAGTGGCTTAAGCTCACGCCAGGCACGTGTGCATGCATACCCAAGATCCTGAGAGAATGGAGGAGAAGGGATTGCAGTGAGATTTCTCGCTTTCTATCTCTCTGTCTCTCTCTTTCTGGCCAGCTTATGCACCTCATAGCAAAAACCTCTCAAAACATTTCTTGAGAGTTTCCTATTCATACATGCTCTTTGTTCATTATTTCCGTATTTCTTTAAATACTTCACATCCAGCTGTTCTGTTTTCCATATCTGACAGGTGAAACACAGTCTTTTGGGACTACTTTGTTGCTGTTGCCTTTGCTGACTCTCATACAAATCATTCGTCCCTTCGCATGTTTGGTGATTGTGAGGTTGCACTTAATTAATAGCACTCCAGGCCTGATTTCCTGCTCTCAGGGATGGATGCTTCTGTCCCAGGAACCCAGCCACCCTCATGGAGGATTCTGGGGTCAAAGCACAGTCTTTTCTAATGATGGGTATCTCCACAACCATGTGGCTGTAGTATCCTACCCCCACCTTAGGGCACCTCCACTCTGCCCTACCGCCTGCTGATCCAGGCAGCTCCCTGCTGATTGTGCAGCTCCCTGCTGGTGTGACCTCTGTGCTTCTTTCTTCCCTGGCTCCCAGGCACTGTGGACCTGGCTGCAGGGGATGGCTGTCCTGGTCTCAGGCATTCCCTCTGGGCTTGGAAACCTTGCCCCTGCTGACCAGGGCAGTGGAGACCACCTCCACCAGCTGGCCCAGACTCAGTTCTCTGTGTGTGTTTGCTTCAGTTACCTTCTAAGAGGCCATCAGCATCCCCTGGTGTATGCCTTTTCTGACTGAGGTCTAGTTGTTCAGAGGAGGGTTTCCTAGTTATTCATGATGTCAGAATCATGTGCTTTTTAAATTAAGAGATACACACACACACACACACACACACACACACACAGGCACACACATAGCCCAGCTAGGGTAGTTACAGGAGAGGCCTAAGTTCATTTCCTGGATCACCTAGTAGCTGGGTATGGTGGCATATACCCGTAGTCCAACTGCTCAGGAAACTGAGGAAAGGGAATTTCAATATGGTAAGACCCTGTCTAAAAAACCACATACATACACACACGTGCACACACATGTATTTACAGATTTTTAGGATTTCAGTGGGTCCAGGTTATGATTTTGTTTTTTGGTAGGACTGCAATCTTGGGTACACAGCACCCTGTTAGGTCTGGAGGAGCAAGTTCCTCAAAGCTCACTGCCTTTCCTCTGTTTCTAGCTTCGCTCTGCATTGGATAAAACCGAAGAGCTTGAAGTGAGCAACGGCCATTTAGTGAAGCGTCTGGAAAAAATGAAAGCAAATAGGAGCGCACTTTTGTCCCAGCAGTAAATACCAGCTCTGAGCCGGCATCAGGCTGCGAACTCAAGAAATCGTTTCATAGGCTTTTCTCTGCACTGTCTGGGAGCCGCTTCTTTCCCTGCCTTCCAAGAGAAGAACTCCGCAGCAAGCACATGGCTCCTACCTGCTCGGTGCCGCAGCCCACTTGAGGGAGCCCCAGCAGCCACCAGATGCCTCTGTCTGCAGACCCTGCCCCATGCTGGGGCGCCACTCAGAACCTACAGTTACTTCATAAGCACATGGGGCCTCCGGAGAGCTCCGTATTTGAAGGCACAGCAGCCTCTTAATGCCACTGAAAAATCGGGTTAGGTGGGACTTGAGTTTTCTTTTCATGTGTGTTGCTGAAGATTAAGGGCAAATGTGACAGTGTTGGGACTTACTTTCATGGCAGAATCTACAATTTGAGCGACTTCAATAGTATCTCTTAGTCTACGCTTTTCATACTCAAAACACTGTGGAACCACAAGCCATTACTGAATAAAACTCTTTCACTGAAACAAGAGGATGGTCTAGAAGTAAAAGTGACCTTACGGAGACTCTTTCCAGGCAACATATGAAGCTTTTTCTAAGGGATTTTTGCATCAGTTCGGTCATAAGAATACTTTTTTCCAGGGTAATTAGGCAATAGCTTCACTGAAAATGACAGCTTTTCATTTGCATTATTTAATCCTTATATTTGGAATTGAAGTTGTTAACTTCTTTTAAAGAATGTACTATTAGAAAAATTAAAAAAAAATGTTACAAGACTTTAGTAATATGGTTTTAAATTTTTCCCTCTGAGAAGGAAGATCTTTAACTAATTCCATATTCTGTGTCTTTCAGTCATCTTTTATATTTTAAGCATAGCAAACCAATTTATTTTTCTTACTCTGTTTAAAAAGAAAAAAAGTGGGGCCAGCAGGTAGCATGGTAATTAAACGACTGGATTCCCACAGGGCTGGCTGTGGTTTGAGCCCAGACCCAATGCTTGATAATCATACCAAGCACGTATGCATGCATACTCAAAATCCCAAGGGGAGAATGGAAGAGAAGGGATTGAGACATGGCCATCCCCCCTGGGGGGGAGGGGCATGATATCTCACTTTCTCTCTCTCTCTCTCTCTCTCTCTCTCTCTCTCTCTCTCAGGTGAACACATTGCCCTTTGGCAAAAATGAGAGAAAGAGAGAAAGAAAGAATATTCACAGAATCAGTGCACTTAGAATAAAAAGAGGAGCCAGCTGCAGTGGCCCACTGCTTGAGAGGCTGGAAACTGCATGGGAGACTCTGGGCCAACCCACACGTATTAGGCATGGTTTCACAAGCCTGTAGTCCTAACTGACCTTGAGGGCTGGGCCAGAGCATAGTAACGCAGTGAGACTCTGTCAAACACACACCTATCTTTGTCCCCTTTCTTTTCCCTCACCCACACCCCATAAAGGAAAAAAAAGAAAACCAAAGAAGTGGAAGAGCACAGTAGAGGCAACTATAGTATCATCAAGGACAAAGTTGAGAAAGTGTGGCTACTCACTGATTAAGCAAGCCAGCCTCTCAGGATATTAGAGTGCAGCTGAGGCAGTATCATTCAAAAGTCACACCTAGTGTTAACACGTGGAGAATGCTGGAATGGGGACACGAGTTCTGGATAGATAATTCAGAAAATGTTCCCATCATTGAGCTAGAGGTCATAGTGCCCACCCGCAGCACTGTATGGATCCAGGATAAACAGGCTGCTTGTCAGTAGGTAAAAGAAGTCTGCAACTTCTTGCGCAAAGGGTACATGATGCTGCCCACCGGGAGGTAGACAAATTACAGAGTGCGAGGAGGCTGGCACTAGCCAGTAGGAAACCACTGGTGAGCCAGGATGCGTCAACAAAATTTGGTGGAGAATGTACACCCACTGGGCAACACACATTGCATCTGCAGGCCCCATATGAACAATAAAGAGGCAACAGACATAACACAATTCCTCCACAACCTTCTCCTGACCGTGTCAGGCTGGCTAGAAAAGGGGAGGTATTCAGTTTATTGTCTCATTCATAAAGGTTCTTCTACAACATATAAAATATCTAGGTAGCTCCAAATAATATTCATAATGACACTTACATGACACTTATACAGGCCTGGCATTAGTCTAACACTTTTATGTATTTTCATGCATTTAATTTGCACAGGACCCCATGAGGTAGATAACTGTTATTAAATTATATTCCAAATAAGGAAACAGGCCCAAGGAAGTTAACTGGCCTGAAGTCTCACAGCTGGGAAGCAGAGGCTGCAAAAAAAGCATTCCCAGTGGTTCCACCTGCCCTGGGAAAATGTTTTCCAAATTAGTGTTTCTGGGGAAGTCACCACCTCTCAAACTAATCTTTTCAGAAATGTAACACACATTTCCTAATCCAGAGGAAACAGGAGCATAGTTTTAAATTTACTTTGTTTTAAATTTACTTTCCCTGCACGTGTAGCTACTGGAATTTTTTTGCTGACTTTTCTCATTCCTGTGACCCAGGACTTTTCAACCTCAGCACTACTGACTTCCAGAACTGAGTCATTCTTGGTCACTGGTCACTGTGAGTGGCATCCCATGTACTATAGAGTGTTGAGGATCATCACCTGTCTCTACCCACGAGGTGCCAGGAGAGCCTTCCCCCAGCCACAACAGACAAAAATGCCTCTAGACTGCCAAATGTCCACTGGGGAGGACACAAAAGGTCAGAAGCATCAGTGTTGTCTCGATCCCTTCCTCTCCCTCATACCCCTGCACACTCATCCCAAGTACACAGCCCAATTAATTCCACTAGAGAGTTCTCGGTCCATTCTTTCCCCCATCGATGGTCCCTACTTGGAACTAGAACATCATCATTGGCAACCTACCCCTCCCTAGTCTTCCTTTCCTAATTCCAGTCTTCTTCACATTTCCAAACCAAGGCAACTTTTTCACACTCTGATTTATGTCACTTCTCCCTCCACATCTGTAATCATGTTTGATCATACAGTAACCCATTCATGTGGGTACTCTTAAAACCTCCATTTTACAAGTAAGGGAACAAGCACAAAGTAGATAGCTTGCCTAAAGGGGCACAAGTGCTAAGCAAAGGTTGCTAGAGCGATACAATTCTGGCCCCTACTCAACCACTCTGCTCCATGTGAGGTCAGGGGGCATGTCTATATTGCTCAACACCAAGGGCCCAGGGCTCAGAACAGCATCTGGTGTATGATGTCCGACAGATGATAGCTTCTATTGCTTCCTTGTTGTCATGACTAATAATAATATGAATCAAATGCTTCCCAGAGCCTGTTTTCATGAACCACTAGTCTCTAAGAAAGTTAGTAAGGATTAGAGGAAGTAAAGAGCTCTAAAAAACAAATACACTTTGGTAACACTCAAACAGTAAGTGTGCTTGCTTGTCAAGAGCATTTAAATGTGAATGTCTTTGGGATTCCTTTCCCAACTATTTGATCATGAAACCAGTTTCTTCACAGAGCCTTCTAGGACCAAGGCTCGGCAAAACATGTTAGGAAATGCTGCTCTAGCCTCGAGGTCAGGCATAGGTCTGGGCTCCTGGCTGAGTCCCTGCTCCCACATGTGTCTCCAGATGCATCCCATTATCCTTCCCTACTGTGCTCTTCAATATTATGACCCCTTACAGTACAATGGGCAAGATTCCTTTATTCTTCCACCACAGAAAATCCTGGAAGTTGCAGATTTTGGTGTGTAAGGTTCATCTCTGCTTGAGAGGACTAACCAAGGGTGGTCAGGTGTTTTTCAGGGGTAACCATTGTGTTACACCAGCAAAACCATAGCTTAATTCATTGAACTACTTGAGCCTTACTCCCTTCTCAAGATTCCCATGTTTTTCTTTCTTTTTTCTTCAGAGAAATTTTTGCTCTAGGGCATGTGCGCTCGCCAAGAGACAGAGAAAGAAAGCAAGAAATCATCCCCCCCAGGAGGGATGGCCATGCCACTATCACTTCTCCATTTTCATCTCAAGATTTGGGGCATGCCCACACACATGCCCAATGTGAGCTTTATGCCACCACGTCCAGGACTCAAACCACGGCTAACCACATGGGAGTCCACCGATGTAACCATTACACCATCTGCTGGTCCCTTCCTGTGTCTTTCTTACTTTCCCTTTTTCTAGAGTCTTATATCCCACTTTTTCAGGGGCTAATTATCCAAATATGTGAAGACAGTAGGAGAAGAACTGATCCTCAAGCTTTCATAAATAATAATAATATACATATTATGTTATTACTCTGATCAGAGCCTTCAAAAGTTATTGACCAAACTTATTTTAATGTTTATGAACATGGATAGTAGAGGAATTTGAATAATGTGGAATTTTTATGGTCTACTATCTGCTATAGCTCAGTATTATTTATCAACATAGATTGGAAATCAAACATAAAATTTTAAAGTTGGATTCTACAACATCTGGCCTGTCCACAGGGACAGGCCGACCTTGCTCAGAAGATACTCACTGCTCTATTGTACCCTATTTTCCCACTGTGTTCCCTGAGAATTCCTGGGGTGTGGCTTTCATGCTATGGAGACTACTACACAAACATGTACTCTTTCCACATCTTGTCTGTTCCACACATTTAGCCCCCTGGTATCAGTTATACATGTTCTTTGAGAAGAATAACTATGGGCTTTGTACTCCATGGCCTGGCTGATATATAACAAGACCTCAGATGTTTGTGGAATAAAAAAATATATAAAAAATAAAAAAAATTTACAGCTCTCAAACAGAGAGATTAAATAAGGAAAAGAACATTACAGTCCATATGGGAGAAGATCTAAAATGAGGGTCTATGAAAGTAGGATTACAGAGGATTTCTATTTTCTTAACATGTTTCTTCATTTTCTACACTCAACATATATGACTTTATTATTATATCTAATTTTGCCAGAAGTTACAAGTGCTTGCTGAAGAGAGACAGAGAAAGTGAGAAAGCACCTCCCCCATGGGGAAATTGTCTCACACTGCACTCTCTTCTGCATGTTCCTATCCTTTCAGGATCTGGGGCACACATGCAGTGCATGTTGCTCAAGCTACCAGGTCCCAGACTCGAACCATGTAGTCCGTCATATGGGAGCCAGCAGCCTAACTACCATGACACTAACTGGTCCTTTAATTGCCAGAGGTGCATGCACTCAACTAAAAGAGACAGAAGTAGAAGGATAAAGCACCCCCAGCGGAGCATGGTCATGCTGCAATCACTTCTCCTCCATTTCTCCATCAGGATTTGGGTCACACACATGTTCTCAGTGTTTCTCAAGCCTCAGGACCAGGATTCAAATAGCAGTTTGCCATGTGGGATCTAACTCCCTTAACCACTAGGCTATGGGGCTGGTCCATGACTTAAAAATGCTAAAATACTTAAAAGTTATAAGCAAAAAAAATATTAAAAATTAAGTCATGGGGACCAGCAGGTGGCATGGTGGCTAAGGCACTGGACACTCACACATGGCTGACCACGGTTTGAGTCGTGAACCTGGCGGTTTGCTTTCTGTGTGTGTGTGTGTGTGTGTGTGTGTGTGTGTGTGTG
>NW_006159826.1:2529970-2531927 GCF_000334495.1 Tupaia belangeri chinensis | reverse complement strand
GGCGTGATTTCTCACTTTCTGTCTCTATGTCTCTCTCTGTCTGGCGAGCGCACGTGCCCTGTAGCAAAAACCTCTCCAAAAAAAAAAAAATGTAATGAATGAATAAATAAAATTAAATTTAAAAAATTCTTTTAAAAAATTAAGTCATAAAATGCAAGTAAGAACTACTGTGTGATTATGATTATTTTGAACTGAGGAAGGGGTAAATTTGCTGCTGAAATAATCACAAAAAGATATATTTCACTAAAATATAAAACCTCACATCAAAACAATATAAGCCTCAAATCAATTACAAAAGTCTGGACAGGGTAGAGCTGCCTGGCAGAAAAGGTAGTACCAATTGCTATGCACACAAACACGAGGAACTCAGACCAAGAAAAGCCGGGTACTAGCAGGACTGTCTGGAGGCCGTGGTACAGGAATGTCTGGAGGCCGTGCTAGAAAAACAAGGGGGCTAAGAGGAGGCACAGCAAGGGTGCTGGATCCCATAGCTTAGCAGACACAGTCACTGAGTAGGAATGTTTCTTTCACCTGCAGTAATTAAACATTTAGTATTCTTTATGCAAACAGCATTCAACCAGCCTCTCTGCCAGTGGCCCCCACAGGCTTTCTTGCCACTGGTGAGCCACTTGCCTTTAGGCAACGGCATGGTCATTCAGCATAGCTTACCTTCTCAGCAGCCTAGTGACACATGTGATGTGTGTGCTCAGCCTGTCTGGCCCCTGTCCCCTCGTGACATAACATCCTACTTCTACTCCAATTCTGAGAGTCCTCTGTAAGGACGGCCATGACCACTGCCTTTAATCATTTGAAAGACTGCCATGAAAAGAAGATTGGACTCTTTCTCTGGTGTTAGGGTAGCGAGGGAACCAACAGTGGAGTGAGCATTTAACACATTTTTGTTCAGCATAGGAAAGAAATTTCTTAAAATTCTAACATACTGGGCAAGGTAGAAGTGCCAGGCCTAAAGTAGAACATGGTTTCCAGCTGTCACCGCTGCTGCACCGAGGGTCCCAGGTTGCGATGCAGGAGCGTCCCCGCGACCCATCCGCCCAAGGCCGCCTCACCCCGGGCAGCTGGTCACCCCCGGCAGCCCGCTGCCCCCGGAGCCCACCCATGTCTGCGTGGCCTCAAACTCTCTTCTTCCGCCACAGTGCGGGAGCCTCCTCCCGCGTTTTCGCGCCCTCATGCCTGGCCAATCACAGTGCTGCTGTGTTCCTGTTGACCAATAGAAGCGCGCCCCACTGGAGAGTGGGCGGGCAACTGCCGGCCGTTACCCGACAGGCCCTGCGGGTGCAGCCTGAAGGCCGCTCGCTCTGAGGCGGCTCTGACCGAGCTCCCTCGTGGCTGCGGGGCGGCCTCGGTGGCCCTGAGGTGCGAGGGGCGGGACAGGGCTGTGGCCGGGCTGCGGGCAGTGACCGCGAGCACGCCGGCAGTGAGCGTTGCAGGTGGCACACCCCAGGCGTGTCCAGGCCCACCACTCTGCGGGAAGAGGCGACTCCAAACGGAGGTATGGACATGGAGGCCGGCGGGGTCGACGAGGGGCGCGCGGAATTGTGCCGGGCCCACGTTGCCTTGGGGTTCCGGGACTGCCACGTTATTTCTGAGCCGGCTCCGCAGCCTTGCTTCGTGCACCCCGAAAGCTTATCTGGGGCGAGGTGGCGGGGCCTGCCGTTCAGAGGCTGCTGCCTCCGCGGAGGAAGAGAGAAGGTATGGACATGGAGGCCGGCGGGGTCGACGAGGGGCGCGCGGAATTGTGCCGGGCCCACGTTGCCTTGGGGTTCCGGGACTGCCACGTTATTTCTGAGCCGGCTCCGCAGCCTTGCTTCGTGCACCCCGAAAGCTTATCTGGGGCGAGGTGGCGGGGCCTGCCGTTCAGAGGCTGCTGCCTCCGCGGAGGAAGAGAGAACCCTCCGCCCCTCAGTCCCTTCAGCTCATCCCCTCCAGCACTGCCCTG
>NW_006159826.1:2505785-2529894 GCF_000334495.1 Tupaia belangeri chinensis | reverse complement strand
CCTCCACCCCACCCCCTCTACCCCAACCCCCAATCCCCTCCACCTCACCGCCTCCAATCTCCACCCCCAATCCCCTCCACCACGACCCACAGTCCAGCTCAGTGTTTACTCTCGCGAGGAAGATTGGCCTCTGCTGCAAAAGCGTGAGGCGCAGCGCCCACCTGGACAGAGGCACTTGGTGGTGCGAAAATCCAGGGTTTGCCTGGACGGCAGGTATCTGAGGTTAGTTCTGAGGGTTGAGCGGGATTCGAAGGCTGGGGTGCGGGCACGTGAAAGCGTAGCCAGCGGTAAGAAGGCAGAATCTGTAACACTGGGCCCCTGTTAACAGACCCCCAAACAGCCGGAGGGCCTCAGGGGACTCGCTCAGGTTTTAGAAAGTGACTCCCAGTTGCTGCTGAGCTTTAAGCAGTGGCCTGGGCAGATGCATTTGGGTAAGATCATCCTGGTCAGCCAGGAGGTGCTTATCTTGGCGCGCGTGAGAGTCAGGGTTTAAAGCTGACAAGCCTGGGCTGACTTGGGGTGCCTGCTGAAGGGATGCTGGATCCATGTGGAAGATCGTGGGTTCAGGAGTTTGCAGGCCCCTAGGAGAGGGATGGGGAGAATAGCCACGTGAGACTATTGGGATTGCTTGTCTTTCTCTCAGGAAATAAACTTTTTAAAAAATTGACCACTGGTTGGACCAAGGGAGGTGTCAAAGCAGGGTCCTATGATTTTGGATTGGTTTCTGGTGGTACCATTCACTGGCATTGAATAGTCTGGAGGAAATCATTTGATAAATGAAAACTTGAGAAAGAATAAAAATGGGTATAGATTTAGAAATGGGATTGTTAGATCATATGGTTGTTCTGTATTTAACTTTCTGGGGAATTTCCAAATTATTTTCCTAATGTGGCCACATCATTCTGTGTTCTCATCAGCAATGGATGAGGGTTCCAATTTCTCCATATTTTAAAAATACTTTTTGCCAGAGAGTGTGTATGTTCATTGGAGAAAGAAAGAATAAAAGTGAGAAAGCACCCCATCCCCCATGGGGGATGATCACAAAGCAATCAATCCCTTCTCCATTTCTCCTTTCTTTAAGGATATTGAGCACACCCGCACAAACACCACGCAACTTTCTCAAGCAACTGGGCCCACGACTTGAGTTGTACAATCAGCCATGTAGGATCCAGCATCCCTAACCACCATTCCATGGGCTAGCTCTTCCATATCCTTTTCAGTTCTTTACATTATTGCTATCTTAGTAGGTATCTTTTTTTTTTGGAGAGGTTTTTTGCTATAGGGCGCATGCTCTCTCCAGACAGACAGAGATAGAAAGCGAGAAATCACCCCCCAGGGGGGATGGCCACGCCTCAATCCCTTCTCCTCCGTTCTCCTCTAGAATCTTAGGCATGTACTCACACACTCCTGACGTAAGTTTAAGCCACCGGGTCCAGTACTCGAACTGCGGTCGACTACGTGGGAGTCCGGCGACATAGCCATTACGCTAACTACTGGTGCCCCTAGTAGGTATCTTGTGGTTTTGGTTTACATTTCCTGTTTTTGTTTTTGTTTTTGTTTTAGGTTTTTGCCATATATGTGTGCACACACTACAAAGAGGAAAAATGAGAGATCACCCTACCAGTTGGGATGACTAGGCCACAATCCCTTCTCCTCCTGGGATTTCAGGCATGCATGAACATGTGTACAGTGTGATTTTCACTGTGCCAGGTCTGGGACTCAAACTGCAGTCAGCCATGTGGGAATCCAGGGCCTTAACCACCACACCACCTGCTGGCCCTCTACATTTCCAGTTTAAGGCAGATATTAAAAAAAGATGTAAAACAGTGCAGCTTTCCTCATCAATTTTTTTTTTTTGAGAGGTTTTTGCTATATGGTGCTTGTGCTCGCCATAAAGACAGAGACAGACAGACAGATAGAAAGTGAGAAATCACCCCCCAGGGGGGATGGCCACGCCACAGTCCCTTCTCCATTCTCTCAGGATCTTGGGCATGCATGCACACGTGCCCAGCATGAGTTTAAGCCACCGGGTCCGGGACTCGAATCGCGGTCGACTACATAGGAGTCCAGCGACATAGCCATTACACTAACTGCTTGTCCCCCTCATCAGTTTTTTTTTTTTAATATGTTGTTAATTTAAAATGTTCTTTATGTTAAGCAATGATTTTGTTGTTTATGAATTTTAAAATTACAAGTTTTATTTTAATTTCTGATATGGTGGATAAGGATAGGTATTACCCACATGAGCAAATACTCTTTGGGGTTCCCGATAGTCTTTAAGAATATAGTTTCTGAGTCTAAAAAGTTAGAAAACCACTGGTTTATCCTGCTGTGAATTACTTTGATAAACTCTTTTTCTCTTCATTTATATTTAAAATATGGCAGTCTTAGAATAGGGTTCTAAACTATGAGTTACTAATTTATAGTTTTAAAATCTAAGTTAGCAGGCCATAAATCCTTTTTATTTATTTATTTATTTATTTATTTATCTATTTATTTTCATTTGACCAGAGAGGGACAGAGTGAAAGAGAGAAGTGAGAAAGCAAGCCACCAGGTCCAGGACTTGAACTGCAGTTGGCCATGTGGGAGTCCAGCGCCCTTAACCACCACGCCACCTGCCAGCCCCAACAAGCCATAAATCCTTTGAATTTTAAGTGTATGTGCATTTTCTCAGGAAAGTTCTTGACCTTTATCAAATCTTCAGAGTCCGTGACTCCAAAGATTAAGAACCACTAAGCCAGGTACCAGCAGTTAGCGTAATGGCTATGTCGCTGGACTCCCACATAGTCGACCGCAGTTTGGTCGACCGCAGTTCGAGTCCCAGACCCAGTGGCTTAAAACTCACGCCGGGCACATGTGCATGCGTGCCCAAGATCCCGAGAGGAGAATGGAGGAGAAGGGATTGCGGCATGGTCATCCCCCCTGGGGGGATGATTTCTCACTTTCTGTCTATCTCTCTCTGTCTGTCTGGAGAGCACACGTGCCCTATAACAAAAACCTCTCCAAAATAAAAAAAAGAACCACTAAGCCATAAAAATATTAAAAAAAACTATTAAGCTTTTGTTCTGCAGTCTGGTATACTACCACAGAGGGCCAATTTGTAAAATTTATGTAATCTGGATAAGAGTCTTCTGTTGGGTATATGGAGTGTCATTATTTTCTCCCAGTCTTTGACTTATGTTTTCACTTCTTTATTAATGTCAAACTTTTCAGTTATTAGATAAGAATTTCTGAAATGTTAAATTCAGAGTTGAATACTTGTGGTTCAGCTAATTCCTTAGTTTCTCATCTGTATATCTTCCATTTGTAAGTGTTATAAGTATCTGGAACTTACTATGTACAAAACTGAGCTCATCTCCATTATTCCTCACCCAAAAGCAAAATAACAAACAGAAAACTCTTCCTAGGTTCCTAGTTTAGTGATTATATACTGGCAATAGTTTGACTTTCATATAAAAGACTTCTAGTTATCCTATATCCTTCCTCTCCTTACTATTATGCTGTTTTGCTCTTGGATGGAAAACAGTGGTTACAATGAGTTCATGTTTATGTATAGTAATTCTAGTTATCCTACCTCCTTCCTCTTCTTACTCTTATCTTGGAGCCATCCCTTATTTGTGCTCTTAATTTAGGATGCCAATTCCCTTCCCTTCCCCTTCTCAGCCTAGCTATCCTGTACCATCATGATTTAGTGTAGATACCACTTCCTTGTAGGTTTTCCTTTATCAATACAACCCTTCTATAATATTATTTTCTACTTATCTGTTAATCCCAAAGTAGGTACAGTTTACACTTCCCTTAATCATTTCAGAATTTATCATTTTTAATTGCTTTTTAAATTTAGCTGTCAGTTGCGAACTCCCGTGAGAAAGAGAGAGAGAGAGAGATCTCGTATCCTTTTTGGTAAAAATCTATACTAAAGAAGTCCTGTGGCTAATTCCTACTTGCTCATCTTTCATGTTTCAGATTCAGTGATACCCAGGAAGGCTTTTCCTTATCTTTAGACTAGCTTCTCTTAGACCCTTGTGTTTCCCCAAATCTCCAGAATATAGGAATTTCCTAGAGTATTGTTGAACACGTGTGTGTGTGTGTGTGTGTGTGTGTGTGTATTTTATCTTTATTTATTTATCGTGGTTTTCAAGCCACTGGGTCTGGGACTTGAACCTCAGTTGGCCATGTGAGAATCTAGCACCTTAACCACCATACCATCTGTTGGTCTCAAATTTATATGTGTGTGTGTGTGTGTGTGTGTGTGTGTATGTTCACCTATTTCTCAGTCATTTATATATATATATAAAAACATTTTCTTAGGAGATTTTTGCTGTAGGGTACATGCACTCACCAGAGATACAGAAAGCGAGAAATCACCCCCCAAAGGGGATGGCCATGCCAATCCCCTCCACGGTTCCCCAAGTTTATTTATTTATCTATTTTTTAAGAGAGATTTTTTTGCTATAGGGTACATGTGCTTACCAGAGAGAAAGGACTCAGGGCAGTGGCCATGAAACAACCCCCAGGGGCAGTGGCCACGAAACAACCCCTTCCCCTCCATTCTCTTCTCAGGATCTTGGGTACATGCACCTGGCGTGAGTTCTAAGGTCTGGGACTTGAACCACAGCCAGCTGCGTGGGAGTCCAGAAACATAGCCATTATGCCTTCTGCTGGTCCCCCAAATGTATATTTTTACTGAGTGCCTAAGGGATTCTTGTAGGAGAAAGTTCGGGGAAAGGTACTCTGTAATACTTAAGTGTTCCCTCCCCATCCTCTTGCTCAGGTTTCAGAAATTGTGCACATATTGTGTTTCATAGGATCATGGACTGATTACTTCAGTGTCCATAACATTTGAGTTATGATTTAGCAAACAGGTTCAGTCATTATTGAATAATATTTTAATGATTTGCTTAGAGAAGGGTATTTATCCCTGAAACTGGAAATGTAATTGCTTAGAAGTAGGGTAGGTATGTTTCATATCATTAGAAACTACCAGTTTTCCAAAATGATATTAACAATTTGTATTTCCTCTAGCAGTATAAGATTTCCAGTTTGTGCACATCTTCTCCAATATTTGATGTTATCAGTCTTTTTTCTTTTGTTAAAGCCTTTCTAAGGATTGTAAAATGTTATCTTGGCGGTTTAAATTTGCATTGCCCTGATCAATTAATGATGCTGAGCACTTTTTCATACAGTTCTGGGCAATTCATAGGTTCTGTGTGTATGTGTAGAGTAAATGTCCAAATTTGTTGTCCCTTTTATATTAGATTTTTAAAGATTTGTGTAAGTTGTTTTTTGTTTCTTGTTTTTTGTTTTTTTCTTAAAGAGAAAAAGAGTGTGAGCAAGCATTCTTCCCCAGAGGGGCCTGGTTATGCAATGAAGGACAGAGAAGTACCCTCCACAGGGCTGATGATGTTGCAATCCCCTTTCTTTAATCCTCTAGCCCACAGGTGTTTGGGCCACAACCACCCACCCAGCTGCACCATATAGGGTGGACTAGTTTGTATAATTTCCTTATGTAATCTGAATATGAGTCTTCTGTTGGATATAGGGATTATCAGTATTTTCTCCCATTTTCTGTGGTTGGTTCTCTGTTCACCTATTTCTTAGTCATTTAAAAAAATTTCTTTTCCTTAAGAAATGCCTACTTTTGTTAAAGCTTCAAATTATTCATCAGAGGTATATATGATAATCTCAGTCTTTAAAAGTACCTCTTTATTGTTAAAATGCTCCTTTTCAGGACCTGTAGATGGTGTAATGGTTACATTGCTGGACTCCCTTGTAGTCAACCGTGGTTAAAGTCCTGGACCTGGTAGTTTAAAATCACGCTGGGTGCATGTATGTGCCTGCCAACATCCCAAAAGAAGAATGGAGAAGAAGGGATTGTGGTATGGCTATCTTCCCTGGGGGGTGATTTCTCACTTTCTGTCTCCCTGTTTCTCTCTCTGTCTGTCTGGTGAGTGCACATACCCTATAGCAAAAATCTCTCTTTTAAAAAAAGAAAAGAAAAGAAAGTCCCTTTTCTCAATGCCAGTTTTTGTTTAATTTCTCAGTAAAATTTGTCTGATAGTTTTCTACTTTTATTAGTCTTTTTAAAAATAAAGGTCTTAAAAAATAAATAAATAAATAAATAAAGGTCTTGTGGGACCAGCAGTTGGTGTAATGGCTTATGTCCCTGGACTCCCATGTAGTCAACCGTGGTTCGCGTCCCGGACCCGGTGGCTTAAACTCACTCCAGGCACTTGTGCTTGCGTGCCCAAGATTCTGAGGAGAAAGGAAAAGGAATTATAACCATCCCCCGAGGGTTGATTTCTCGTTTTCTGTCTATCTGTCTCTGTCTTTCTGGTGGGCACACATGCCCTATAGCAAAAACCTCAAAAAAGGAAAAAAAAAAGGTATGTATGTATGTATATATAGGTCTTCTATTTAGTTACTATTACTATTTTTTAAATCAGTTACTTTTGTGTTTTTCTTAACCCCGTCCTCAACTTTTTTGGATTTTTAGGTTATTTTCTTGATTCTTGATTCTTTATTTGTTTCTAGTCTTATTATTAATTAGCATCTAAAGTTGTGACTTCTTTTGGTTGTGTAGTAAAGTTGTTTTTCAAAGCTAGACAGGCTATCTCCATGGAAGAATATCTTGTTTTGTAATGTTTTCTCTTACAGAACAGGGAGCATGAATTTACATAATGTTTTTTCAAGATTATTGATTGACATAGGTCATTGAGAATTATAACAAAATCAATTTGTTTTTTCAAACTCATCAGGAAGCTTTGTGTAATACCTGATCACCAGAATTCCGCTAAAGATACCTCAGCTCTTTAGGAATCAGTGAAGATAAGTCAGGGTCAGAGGCCTGGAATAATAATTTTGTGAATTGCTTAGGCATTTCTTCTGCTGGTGTCCTGTGAATTTGCTTATGTTTACACTAGATGTCTTGTTTTTCTTCCTAGTGAGAAACTTGGACTTCCTCATGTAGCAGCTGGGTTCAAAGAGTCATTGCTACTAACATTTTTTTTTTTTTACGAGTTTTTGCTATCGGGCACGTGCACTCGCCAGAAAGACAGAGAGATAGAAAGCGAGAAATCACCCCCAAGGGGGATGGCCACACCGCAATCCCTTCTCCATTCCCCTCTCGGGATCTTGGGCACACACACACATGCACCCGGCATGAGTTTAAGCCCCTGGGTCCAGGACTCGAACCGTGGTCAACTACATGGGAGTTCAGAGACATAGCCATTACACTAACTGCTGGTCCTGCTACTAACTTTTAAACTGGCTCATTTAGAGCCAGCCCCATAGCCTTCTGGTTAAAATAGCTAGATCCCATATGGCCAGCCACAGTTCAGATTCCAGCCCTAGTGACTTGAAAAACATGCCAGGGGCATGTGCCTGCTCCCCCCAAATCCTGCCAGGATAGAGAAATAGAAGAAAAAGGACTGCATAGGATCATGCCCCATTGTAGGGTGCTTTCTCTGTCTCTGGACTAGCACATATGCTCTCTGGTAATAAAAAAGTTATGTCTTATCTGTCCTTTAGGTAGCTGTTAACTCATGCTTTTTAAAAGGTTACTCCTATGTTCTACCAGTTTTATTGTTTACTAGCCCTCTAACATTAGAATCTTTGACTATTACTGCTACTCCATCAAAATTTCTTGCATTTGTAAAAGTTTGGTTTAAATATAATATTGGGATTAATTAATAGTTGAATATTTGTACCTTCTCTAGATTACACATCTTTTAGCAATGCAGGCCACAGCAGCTGGTAAAGGGTACCACAGTAATGGAGAAAACCTCCCAAAAGGTGAGATTCTAGGCCAGTCTTCTTTACCAGGGGTAAGAGGGAGGGATGCTAAATAAAATTGTGCCAGACAGTTCCCCTTCTAATGTTGCTACTTTTAAGCCTTTCTCCCAGGAAAATGGTAAGAGTCAGCAAGTTTTTAACTTCTAGATTCACTCAGTCATTCTTGGTGATTATGGGCAGTCTAGACAAGACTTTTTAGGGAAAACAACAAGCTATGATGTTTTGTCCTCCCTATAAAATCCAAAACTTCTTTTTCTGTGATAAATAGTAGAATAGAAAATAAGAAATGGCAAAGAGCATAAAAAATGAATAAACCATACATGTATGAAAAGCTGTTAAGAAACATTTTAGATTAAGACCAAAATCCCTTCATTTTCCTGAAACACATTTAAAACAGGAAAGAAAGGTTTAATATAAAAGGATGGAGAAATTAAGAAACAAATGAACTCAAAAATTTGAGATGATAGTATTAATAGGATATAGTGAATGCAGAAAGCAAAAGATAAGAGGGCCACTTTGAAATGATAACATATTATACAGTGATGCCAACAGTCATGAGCACTAATGGAACAAACAGCGTACTTTCTATTTATACATTAAATGTGGAAAAGGCTGCTGGAGATTGACATAATGGTTACCACTGTTTACTAGTAAATCTCAATAGGATTTTCATGCTATACAAAATGTTCCCCCAAAAAATGAACTGAAAAAAATGTAAACTGGAGGGAAGAATGTAAAAGAAATGTAAAGAAGAAAGAAACAACCTACCAGATGGAAAAATTATCCTGGGGGGGCCAGCAGGTGGCATAGTGGTTACGTTGCTGGACTTCCACAGGGCTAACTGCAGTTGGAGTCAAGGACTTGAAACTCATGTCAGGCACGTGTGCATGCATGCAAGATCCCAGGAGGAGAATGGAGAAAAAGGGATTGTGGCTTGGCCATCCCCCTTGAGGTATAATTTCTCACTTTCCCTCTCACTGTGTCTGTCTCTCTCTGTCTCTCTCTCTGGCAAGCGCACATGCCCTAAAGCAAAAACCTCTTAAAAAAAAAAAGGCAAGAAAAATATTCTATGATGCTATAATATGATGCTATAAAAATTAAGACAGTATGAAGCCCAATCATTATTGATTGATGCTGCTATCTACCAGGCTGAGCCACGTGAGAGGCCTGGTTTATTTCCCTGTCTACTAAGAGGCTGAGGCAGAAGGATTGTAACTTGGTGAGATCCTGTCTAAAAAGAAAAAAAAAAAAAAAGTATGATACTGTTATACAAAAAGATAACAGATTAACCTAAACAGAAAATAGAAATAGACTCTTAAAAAATTATGAAACAGAAACAGAGGACTTAAAAACACAATGAAGATGTCATTTCAACTCAGAAAGAAACAATGGATTACTCGGCAATTGGTCATAGGAAAACTGTCCATTTTGAAAGAAAATTAAGTTAGACTCCTCCCTTATGCTAGATAGAAAAATAAATTTTACATAATGTAAAAATCTAACTGTTAGACATATAGAGAATTAAAACAAATTATAGGAAAATACTTTTTAAATTATGTAGTAAGGAAGGCCAATGATAGAAAACCCAAAGTCATAGAAGGCTGATCCATTTAATTAAGTAATCTTAAAACTTTGGTAAGAAAAGATAGTATAAAAGTAAGCAATACACTAGGGGCGAAAAGCTTATAAATGTGAAAAACAAAGAATTAGTATCCAGAATGTATGAAGAATCCCTGTACAAATCTCTTATCCTATCCCCAACCTCATATTTATAACAACTTTTCTTCTTTCTCTAAATCTGTTCTTTATAAAGTCCCTACCTCTTTCTTCACCTCTGAATATCCCTATTCAGCTATAGTACTGAGTTTGAGAAAGAAACAATGGATTACTCGGCAATTGGTCATAGGAAAACTGTCCATTTTGAAAGAAAATTAAGTTAGACTCCTCCCTTATGCTAGATAGAAAAATAAATTTTACATAATGTAAAAATCTAACTGTTAGACATATAGAGAATTAAAACAAATTATAGGAAAATACTTTTTAAATTATGTAGTAAGGAAGGCCAATGATAGAAAACCCAAAGTCATAGAAGGCTGATCCATTTAATTAAGTAATCTTAAAACTTTGGTAAGAAAAGATAGTATAAAAGTAAGCAATACACTAGGGGCGAAAAGCTTATAAATGTGAAAAACAAAGAATTAGTATCCAGAATGTATGAAGAATCCCTGTACAAATCTCTTATCCTATCCCCAACCTCATATTTATAACAACTTTTCTTCTTTCTCTAAATCTGTTCTTTATAAAGTCCCTACCTCTTTCTTCACCTCTGAATATCCCTATTCAGCTATAGTACTGAGTTTGAAACCTTAGCATTACCTTAGAGTGTTTTTTTTTAATGAAATACAAAACCTAGAATACATTAGATAGAGTACTGTTTTGTAAAATTTTTGTTTCACTTAAACACACACTCATGTATGTGCCTATGGGTCATAATATAAAATGTGTTCAATGTTGCAGTTTTAATCAAAAAAATATTTGAAAACCACCGAGCTCTCTCTTGATACGATTTCTAATCAACCACCAAGTCTTGTCGGTTGTGTAACTTTTCTATCAGTTACTTCTCCAGCGCCACTTCTGCTCTCTTGGTCTACCTGCCTTCACTGTCTTCCTTCAAGTCTTCATTCTTACTGTTGCTAGAACTGTTTATATTTCAATCCAGTCACGTAACTACCAAGTTTAAGAAGTTTTACGTGGTCATCCATTGTCTTAGAATGAAAGTCAAATTCCTTAGCACATCTTAAAAGACTTCTTTCAGTTCACAATTCCTGCCACTCTCATAAAGCCTTTTCACTCCAGACAAGGCGGCTTACAGTTTCTAAGAAATGCCATGTTCTTTTACATAGCTAGCTGTACTTGCTATTGGATTCGCTAAAACAACTTTGCCCATTTTGTTTCAAAACTCTCTAAAGTTTTCTCTGAAGTGTACTCCTTTCTTCTCAAATATATACCTGCTCCATCAACACAATTGTTGGGTACTTTTCTTTAACTGAATTACATTTTTATGTCCTTACTTTATCAGTGACCCATATGAAAGCTAAAGCACTTGAGGATAGCACCCATGTCTTTTTACTTTGTTTTTACAGTGCTCAAGTCTGGCACTAAGGAGGCACCCAAAGAGTTATTAAATAATTTTATAAGAAAAAAGTTTTTGGTTTTGTTTTTTTGTCTGAGGGCACATGTACTCACCAGAAAAAGACAGAGAGAGACAAAGTACCTCCCAAGGGGGAATAGGTCACACTACAGTCCCTTCTCCATTTCTCCATTCTGTCAAGATTTCGAGCATGCACACATACATGCCCGGTGTGTTTTTCAAGCCACTGGTGCTGGGATTCTAACCATGGTCAGCCATGTGGGATCCAGCTCTCTTGACCACTAGGTCACGGGACCAGCCCAAGGAAAAAGTTTGTTAGACTTGTCTACACACAGAGTAGAGTGGCTGCCCTATAAATGGTAAATACCTTGCCAACTAAAGAATTCAAGAAGAATCTCGGCTACTTTCTTAACTGTGGTTGCCATAACAGAATACCATAGACAGACTTAAACTTTGGAGGCAAAAATCTGATACCAGGGTATCAGCATTGTCAGGTTCTGATGAGGGGGTCTGTTCCTGGCTTACATATAGCTAGTTTGTTGGTCTCATGTGTCCTCAAATGAGAGAAAAGGGAGACAAGATCTCTGGAAGCAAGCCTTACAAGGGTACTAGAGAGTCTCATCCTCATAATCTCATCTTAAACTTAATAACCTCCCAAAAGCCCCATAACATGGGGGTTTAGGATGTTAGTATACTTCTTGGGGGGAATACAATTCAGTGTGTTGCTTCTACCATGAGGAATGTTTTGTCATAGATAATATAAAACATATTCCTGCATTGAAGAGTTGGGTCCAGATCATGTCTAGTCTTTTCTAATATTTATGGATTCTACAATATTGCTGTTAACATTTTATCCTTTTTTTTTAATCAGATAAACCTCCTAATCCTAAGAAGGAAAACTTATCTTCCAGTGGTTGTAGTGAAGTCAAATCGACTTTTCCAGATGATGACTGGGATTCTTCAGCACTAGAACAGAGAGCTAATGACAAGAAATTCAGCAGTAATGACAAAATAGATTTATTAGAGCCATATTTTTCAGCAAGTCAAGATACTAACGTAGAGAATACTCACTCACAGTCAAGTGAGTGTGAAGACAGTACTGACTATGCTTTCTTGAATGAAACATACTCTATACATTATTCAGAGTCAAAACTAAAGAATGAAAGTGTTACTCACTTAAATTCAGAATTAGATCCTGGAGTGCAAAAAAGAGAGGAAATATTTTTTGATATTTTGGAACATCAAGATAGTAAGACTACTGGCTTGAAAAGAATGAACAAGAGTTCAGATTCTGATTATAAAGAAACTACTGAAGATATCCAGAAGTCTGATATAGGTGAAGACTCACAGCTGGAGTATCACAGTGCAGAAGAACAAGAATATATAAGTAGCCATTTATCTTTTGACCAAGCAAAAACATTAAGTATATCTAATCTGAAAGTTATTGAATTAAGGAATTCAGGTTATAAAGTTAAATGTGCTAGCAATCAAGAAGATAGTCATGTTAACTTGGAAAGTGGTTCTATCATCTCTTTAGATTCACTTGATGTTTATGGACAAGAAGATTCACCTCATGTCTCCAAATTTCAGAATTCTGTTATGTTAAGAGAATGTCATGAACATGAAAAGTGTAAAGAACAAGAGACTAGCTTAATGTATCACACAATATCTGAGGAATCTCAATATAAGAGTGGTTTCTTAAATCCCCCAAAAACATTAAAAGCTAAGATTTCTACTGAAAAAGTGAACTTCCAAAAAGCTGAAAGTAAAGATTCTTATGGAAATTGTGAGAACAAAATATTAAAGCAACTTGAAAATCCTAGTACATTATCACAAGACAAAGCTTTAGAGACACTAGTCAAACCGTATAAAGATTGTCAAACTTCCTGGACTTCCATTTTTGATGATTCAGTAATTTCTGCCTGTGGATATTCACATTATAAAAGCCTACAAAACACCCCCTGTCGAGCCTTGGATTTTTCTGTTACACTGCCAGGGTCTGTAGTCAGAGATAATCAGTCAATAGGAGAGGATACCTACCTAAAAATTGCTAATGCCACAAATAAAACATGCTTTCATAATATGGAAGGAACATGTCCTAAATTGGAGACAGATGCAACAAACACAGTCACAATTAATCAGACAGTTGATGTTAGCACTGATTTTAGGGCTTGTTTCACAACCAGCAGAGCTACAAATACAAGTTCTGCTGTAGTATCTACATCAAGCAACACAGAGATAACAATGATGAATAAAAAGCGGCCTGGCAGATGGCAGAGTGAGAAACAAAGAAGTGTGGCTTGTAATACAGATTTATCATACAGTTGCGACTGTGTCAATATACAGGTGGCTGTGACAAAAGGACCAGGAAAACCTCTCTCACTTGACAGTTTAAAACCTAATGGAAATTTCACAAATAAGGTAAAATCAATTTGATTAATAGTAAAATTTGATTTGACTTTATAAAGAGGCAGATATGCTAGTGTAAATGTTTTTGGTTCATTGAATTATATTGATATTTCCATGAGAAAATACTGTGTGAGGAGCTAGAGTGCACAGATTGCTACCAGCTCTTTTCTTTGGTGGTAACCATTGCCATGGAGTCCAATAAAACTTGAATTTTATGTTTTAATGGTTTGGAACTCCAGATATAATATATTCTCTGTCACATATTTATAGTTTAATTTTAAATCATGTTTTCAGGATTCCCTGGAATTAAGAAAAACCTTTGATATCACAGACTTAAAGAAACACCCTGAGAGGTATGTTAGATGTCTAAGTTTGTAGATACATGCGAAAAAAATAGTATTTACCTTTTAAGTTTTCTTTTTTCTTTCCATGGGCAAGAGAGACAATATCCTCAACAGCCACGTCTACCCCTAGCTCCAGCCAACTGCAGGTCATGGGCAAGCACATGCCTAGCATACTCAGGGAGGTCTCCAGACACAAGTCTAGACTTCCCATGTAGACCAGCCTCGTGGGGCATTGCGTTTTTACCACTGCACCACTATCCAGCCCCACAGCATTTGCCTTCTGCGCAGCATACTTAACTATAGAGAGTAACAGCTAAAAGGGCCTTTAAGGAATCATCTGCTTCAGTTACTTCCCTTCAGACAAACACATATTAAAACAATATAGAATGTTAAGTTCCTGAGATTTCAGTCTCAGTAATACCTTCAGAAACTCATGGCATTGTACCTTTATTTATTCAACACAAATTCATACTGATTCAATTTTCCATTTTCTTTCTTTTGATTCCCCTATAAACTAAAACTAAATGATACTTTTGGAAAATGTCATATAAAGAAGTAAATAGCTTCTTTCACTGGAGTATTTTAACCTTGATTTTAATTCATTGTATAACTTACTTTGCATTTATTAGTTGCCCTTGTAATTCAGAACACAGTGGAGAACCATAAAGCAGGAGGGAAAAAAAAGGAGAAGAATAT
Source organism: Tupaia belangeri chinensis (assembly GCF_000334495.1). Lineage (NCBI taxonomy): Eukaryota > Metazoa > Chordata > Mammalia > Scandentia > Tupaiidae > Tupaia > Tupaia belangeri. The sequence continues at coordinate 2,515,499 of NW_006159826.1, read as the reverse complement.
AAAAAGCCAAAAAGGGCCGGGATGCAGTGGCATGGCAGTAGGAGCAGTGCCACACAATGCAGGAGCCATCTGGAAAGGCTCTGGGTTTGCATCCCAGGTCTACTGAAACACACTGGGCACGCCTGTGATCCTGACTGACTATAGGGCTAGGCAGAGAATCACAGCATGAGGACCTGGTTGAGGTTGTCCATCTCAGTGAATATGTGTGTTTCACTTTTGAGAAATAAAATATATATATTTTTTAATTTTTGGTTTTTATTTCATTTTATTTTTGGTTCAGCTGGTGGCATGGTAACAGGCAACTGGATCCCACATGGCACAATTAAAGTCCTGGACTGGGGAACTTGAAAAACACACTGGGCATGTGTGCAAAAAACCTGCAAAGTTGGAGAAGGGATCGCCATGAGGTCATCCCCAGTGGGTGGTGCTCTCTCACTTTGTCTCTCTCTGTGAGCACACTCATCCTCTGACAAATTAAAAATCAGGCCAGAGCTTAGTTTGGGTTGAAAATCCATTGATTTCATCCCTTAAAATAAATAAAATCATGACCTTAGTTTGAAATAATTTCTCTCAGTTTCTTTCTCCTCCCTCCTCTCCCTCCCTCCCTCCCTCTCTCTCTCTCTGGTAGTAAATTATAAATTTGAGAACACTTTACTTTCTTGACTTTTAGGAAGACTATAGTTAACTTTGACTCTTGATGTTCTTGTTTTCTTAAACTGTTTTATGTCCTTATACCCTCCCCATCTATAGGAGGAATTGCTTTAAACTTGATAGGAGTGTTAGAAATTTAAAATCTATTTCTAAAGGCATATCATTACTCTTTTATTTTGAAGGGAATTTCAACTTTCTAAAGAGATGGAGAAGAATTTACCTTCAATATGCTGTCAGAAAATAATGCAGAGAGCCATAAAAGCCGAGCTTCACCTTTTAAATGTTCACTACCAGATGTGCCATCGACATTGTTGTGATATTTTCAAACTTGTAATGGAAGATGGGGAAGGATTAAATAGGTGTTTATTTATTTAAAATCTGTATTTAAGAAATTTATCACTAGCTTTAAGTAAGGGTAATGGACTTTAAAAGACATTAAGTTTGGGGTCAGCAGGTAGTGAGGCATTTAAGGTGCTGAATTCCTACAAGGCTGACCACAGTTCGAGTCCTAGACCTGATGACTTGAAAATCCTACCAGGTGCATGTGCATGCATGCACAAAATCCTGAAAGGAATGGAGGAGAAGGGATTGCAGGGTGGCCATCCCTTGGGAGTGATTTCTTACTTTCCCTCTCTGTTACTCTCTTTGGCAAGCACACATACCCTATAACTAAAAATAAAAGTAATAAGAAATAAGAATTTCATGAAGGAGGAATAGTTCATGGTTGGGATGATGAGTCCAGTGAAAGAGTAGATTTTATGTTTCTTTATAAAATCCAGGAAGAAGACAGGGTTGTACATGACATTCTACCACATTCTCTGTGGCTTATATATCAAGAGTTACTTGTACTGCCCCTAGGAAAAAACATCTGATATGGTTCATTTTCATTTACTCAACACTTCTAAAAAATGTTAAAGATCTTGTAGAGTTAAGTATATATAAGGTTATCATTAAATCGGTGATTCAGGTCTAAGAAATTTTGTGAACTTAACTTTTAAACAGGAATTTATCAAGTCATTTTGCTAAGAAGGAATTAGGATCGGCACTACTATCTGTTTTGGGAGATTTAAAAGTTAGATATGTGAGTTTGAAAGAAAAACTGCACAAGGGCATACCACTGGAAGAGCTGCCTCCACTGTCAATAGAATCAAGGTTATTATCTACCTTCTCAACTTTCATTTTCAGGGTATGTATGCATGTTTTGGGAATAAACATTTTACTTCATTGACAGAATACATTTGAAACAGATTTTTTTCTTTCCTTTTCTCTCTAGCTAATGAAAGAAGAATCACAAGTGTAAGTTATGGTTTCAACTAATTTAGCATTCAGTAGATCTTAAAAATTATTTAATTCAGTTACTTCAAATTTTCTGTTTTGGCTCCTATTGAGAACTTTGATAAATTCTCTAATGGAATGTTTATCTGTTTAGTGTTTCAGGAGCAGGTTCTGAATTAGATAATCACAGTGCACATGATGTTGATGTTTCTTTGAGCCTGAAAAAGACACCTTCTCAAGTGAGATTCTTAAAATGTTTGTGTTTTATTACATGTTGATGATGATGTATATAGTATTTTCAGCTGGACTGGTCTGAGGTATATTTCATGCAGGGTAAATTCTCTATACAAGCTAAATGATAGATAGTGATTGAATGTATAAAAAATAATTACTATAATTTAAATTAAAAAATAAAATTAGAATGGAACTTCAAAAAGAAGGGACCAGCAGTTAGCGTAATGGCTATGTCACTGGACTCCCACATAGTCAACCACGGTTTGAGTCCTGGACCCGCTGGCTTAAACTCACGCCAGGCGCGTGTGCGTGTGTGCCCAAGATCCTGAGAGGAGAATGGAGGAGAAGGGATTGCGACGTGGCCATCCCCCCCGGGGGGGGTGATTTCTCACTTTCTGTCTCTCTGTCTCTCTTGTCTGTCTGGCAAGCGCACGTGCCCTATAGCAAAAACCTCTCCAAAAAAAAAAAAAGGAAAAGATTTGTCAGTGTAAATCTTTAGTTTTGTGGCTTAAGTAAAGTAACTACAGTTTTCAGAAGCCCACACATCCTTCAGCAAGCTACCCAACTAGCTTGCTTTATGTATTGCCATTTGAGGGATATAAGTGATTAGAGGGAAGGTCCATCCCTGATTAAACAGATACCAGCAGTATATATGGAGTATCATTGAAAAATCAAACCTAGAGACTTCGGAGGATGAAAGAGAATAATGTTAATAATTTCCAGTGACAGTAAGTATGAACTTGGACCATACCCAGGCAAACCATGATGTGTTGCCATCATCATGTTGAGCCAGTACCATTACAACTGGTATCTTGTACCTTCATTTCATGAGGTAAAGTGATATTTCATATTAATTTCAGACCTTTTTTGTTTTATTTTTGCTTGCCAATTTGTTATAGGGCACTTGTACTCACTGGAGAGACAGTTTAGGAAAGGGAAAGTGAGAACTCATCCCCCAGGGGGAAGACCATGCTCCAATCTTTCCTCCTCTGTTCTCCTCAGATTTGGGACACGCATGTTCACACACCCAGCCTCCAGGTCTCAGACTTGGACTCCTCATTCAGCCATGTGAGATCCAGTCACCTTTACTTCTGCTGGCCCTTAATTCCTCCTTTACTGAAATAGAAATAGTTTTTAAATGCTATTTGTAGGTTTTCTTGGTTTCTCTGTTTTTCCAAAGAAATGTTTGTCAGATAACAGACTAGAAAGATGGTTTAATCTAGTAAGAACTAAGAGAGAAATAATAGAGAAGTATCCATTTTATTCCATTATCATGTAAGAAGGCAGTTGTGGACGAACGCTGAAGTTTCTTTTCACTTTTCTAATTTTGGTCTTAATCTCGAGGTTTCATTGTTAAAGTACTCTTATTTAATAATCCCCCATGATGAATTCCAAAACCAAAAGTGAAATACTTGGTTAATATATGCTCCTTTTTACTAAAATTAATGATTAAAAGGAAAATATTTTAGCAAATTATCTTTTATATTGTTAAACTTTTTAATACAGTATAACTATTTGCTAGAGGGCTTATGTACTCACTGTAGAGAGAGTAACAGAACCAAACTAAATTTTTATGTACTCTCTCTTAATAAATAACTTCTTATTACATAAGAAAAAGAAGTATTACTTCCCATTAATAGGGAAGTAATGTAAATATATATTTATATAAATATGTAACTGTTAAAGATTAATATGATAAGTATTTATGTTTATACCTCCAAAAGTCACTGCAAATATTTCAAGTTGTAGATAACACACTTTGCCAAATAATGCTAATGTGAACACATAGTCACTATACACAGACTAGGTTCAAATCCTACTTCTTGTTAACCATGTGATATAAAGCAATAAGTTACTTGAAGTATTTTCTCACCTATAAAGTCACGTTCACGTTGGTAGGATATTTTTTCTCTTAATCGTCATTGTTGGGAGGGCCAAAAAATGCTAATGAAGAATGCCTGTCGGGACCAGCAGTTAGTGTGATGGCTATGTCACTGGACTCCCATGTAGTCGACTGCGGTTAGAGTCCTGGACCTGGTGGCTTAAACTCACGCTGGGCACGTGTGCATGCGTGCCCAAGATCCTGAGAAGAGAATGGAGGAGAAGGGATTGCAGTATGGCCATCCCCCCTGGGGGGTGATTTCTCGCTTTCTGTCTCTCTGTCCGTCTCTGTCTGTCTGGCGAGTACATGCACCCTATAGCAAAAAAAAAAAAAAAACTCTTCAAAGAAAGAAAATGCCAGTCACATAGTAAGAACACAGTAATCGTTAGTCCTTATTGATTTTGTTGATGTTTTTATTATCATTATCTTAATCCTCAGGAGTCTTTATTATCTGACAGTAGTCATCCTAAACAAGATATATCGCCCAAGAAAGACAATTTTAAAAATGGTGATATAAATGTAGACTTCAGTCAGCTGAAACTTGATGATAAAGGTCAGTATAAAAATTATCTTGTATAGCTGCCATAAAACAAGGTTATAAAATACCCCTAGTATTTATTCATTAAAACAAATGTTTTGTTTTATGAAAAAGAGAGAACAATCACAGGAGGAAGAGAAGGGGAGAAGATAGGTATGTTTGCTAGAACTCTCACTGCATCGTGATCCTTATGCCCTAACCTCCCAGTTAGCTAGGACTGCAGGTGTATGCCACCATGCCCAGATTAAAATAAGTATTTTTAAATGACTGAATGTCATTATTGATTATGAATGTTAAGTATGTTCTTACTACTGCCACTCAAAATCTTTAAGGTCATCTAAGATATCTGGTAATGCTAAGTCTTATATGCATGGGGCAAGCAGGTGGCATAGTAGTTATGACACTGGACTTCCACATGTTGCCTGCAGTTTGAGTCCTGGACCCAGAAGCTTGAAAATTACACGGGGTGAATGTGCATGTGTGCCCAAAATCCCGAGAGGAGAAGGGACTACAACATGGGCATCCCCCCTGGGGTGATTTCTCAACTTCCCTCTCACTGCCTCTGTCTCCCTCTGGCAAGTACATGCACTCTATGGAGGGAAAAACACTTTAAAAAATACAGTATGCACTTTTATTCTTCTGGGTCAGGTTTCCAATATTAACATTCTTTATTGTGTCTAATTTGTTTACTCTGTAGACTGTATATAAATTCTTTACCAAAAGAGATAAGCATTCCAAAAAGATCATTAATTTAATATTAATGAAATAAAGAGTTGCAGTACTGCTTATTCTCTTTAATAATGCTTGCTGTTATTCTGTATATAAAGATGTCTTTTCTTCAATAAAGGACAGTTCAAAAATTTTGAAAGGTAAGACGGTAATTTAGGAGTCCATGTTAATTAAAGATAAATTAGGAAGCAGATCACTCAGGCTGAAAAGAAATTGTTACTCAGGGACTGCTGAAAACTCCTTCTCAGAGAATCTTTATGCTTGAATCTCTTAATTTTGCTAATATTTATTTTTCAGTTTATGAATTAAACTAGTAGTTATAATCATAGACTCGTGGTTTTTCTTTTCTTTTTTTTTTTTTTTTAATTTGCCAGAGGGTGTGTTTGCTTGCTAAAGAGAGACAGAATGAGAGAGAAGGAAAGTGAGAAAGCAGTTCCTATGGGGAGATAGCCATGCTGCAATCCCCTCTCCTCCATTTCTCCTTTTGGGATTTTGGGCACACACATATAACCAATATGTTTTTCAGACTGCTGTGTCGGAGCCTGGGAACCACGCAGTCAGCATGTGGGATCCAGCCACCCCAACCCCTATGCCACCTGCTGTCCCTCATTTGTCTTTTAGGTAACTTTTCAGAAGGTTAAACATTGAGCATAATTTATATCTCATTATATCCAATTTTGTAGACTATAGAAATTACCAAGAAATAAGTGAAGACTGGTTTGATGCTAAAGAGAACCTGACAGGACTCGACTTCTTGGGAATACAAGAAAATGAAATAGATAAAGACAGATGGAATCACCAGTGTACTCTAGGTTGGTTCTTAAGAATTTACTGAGAAATCCTAATGTAGCTTATTTATAAAATAGTACTTACCTGCTTCTGTGTTTGAGAAAACTTAACTATTTTAATATTCTTATTTGTAGCTTTTCTTTATAAATACATCAAATGATAATATTAGCCAGATGGAGGTCAGTTTTTAAGGAGTATATCAGTATTTAATGTTCATTTTTTGGGCCAGCCAATGTGTGGTTAAGATGGCTGGATCTCCCATGATGGTCGAGTATGTGGATAGAAACCCAGACTTTGGTGGCTTGAAAACATGCCATGCATGTGTGCATGTATGCCCAAAGTCCTGAGAGGAGGGAGAAATGGAAGAGAAGAGATTGCAGCATGACCATGCCCCATGCAGGGCAGAGAATGGGGTGATTCATTCTCTCTCTCTCTCTCTCTCTCTCTCTCTCTCTCTCTCTCTCTCTCTCTCCAGCAAGCACACATACCCTGCAGCAGAAATTTTTTTAATGTTCATTTTTCTTTCAGGAAGGTGCTAAAAGCTTCCATCTAAGATTTAGCTAGTGGTAGATTCCCAGCATTCTCTCCCTCTCACTCATAGCCTGTACCAGTACTCCTTTGGGGAATCCTTTCCTCTGAATCCTCATCTGGCACTTTCTAGGCATAGGTACATGGGGAAGCAAAGCTAGCTTCCCAGTTTCCATCAGGCAGTCAATACTAGTCTATCAAATTGGTATTAAGAGAGGAAACAGCTTTTTCTCACTTCAGTAATTTCACTTCTAGAGCAGCAGGTGGCGCAGAGGTTAAGGTGGCTGGATCGCTAGGGCCAATTGGAAATTTGAGTGCCTGATCTAATGGCTTGAAAATCACACTGGGTACATGCATATGCATGCCCAAAACCCCAAGGGGAGAATGGAGAATGAATTGCAATATGGCCTCCCTTTTGGGGGGTGATTTCTCATCTTCCCTGTGTCTCTGTCTATGACTCTGCGAGTGCACAAACCCTATAGCAAAATATTTTAAAATTAAATAAAAAATTACTTAATTTAGTAATGTTTTTACCTTTTTAGACAATCCTTTATGGTTTAAAATAAAATTTTCTCTATTATCTGTTATTATTGCCCCAATATATTTATGCTACCTTACTTTATTCTTTCATAATATTTTGTGGATTTTATTTTCTATTAAAGCAATGATGTATTTTTTTTCTTGCTTATGTATATGTCTGTCACAATTTTAAAATAAAATATAAAAGTATAAAAACTAAGATTAACCTGAAGTTTTTCTAACCTATCATAACCACTGTGAATATTCTAGTGACTATTCTTTTATATATGTCTTTAAAAATATATTTAATACACAAAATTTAAATAAAGGCATAATACCATCTGTTTTATTGTAACTTTTTTCTTTCCTTACATTATTTTTTATCCCATATCACTTATCACATACTGTATATTTTGCTTAATTGATATATTGACTGCCTTCCTACACTCCCTAGCTCAGTGCGATCGGGGTTTTCATGTATTTTGTTTACTGCCTCTCTCCAGTTCCAGGTATGGCCTTAAGCCCATGGGATAGTGGGATAATCAGTAGGTGTTTTGTATGGAACTAGTAAAGGTGATGAGGTGATAGGTAAAATATGTCTTCTGGTTCATTGGCCTTCTTTGTGGTGTGGGTGTGGGGTTTTGTTTTGTTTCATTTTGTTTTTAATAATGTCTTGGCATATTATCATCCCCCAATCATCCTCTTGGTTCAGCTTCTTGAGTAGCTAGGACGACAGGCTCATGCCACCACATCCAGCTCTTACAAATAGTGTTGACATCACTATGTTGCCCAGACTAGCCTTGAGCTGAAGGACCTCCTGCCTCAACCTCTTGAGTAGCTGCGACTACAGGCATGCACCACTGTGCCCTGCTTTTCGAACTGAAGCTTCCCATGTGGTGCCAGCCTGCAGTGCTGTTCAGCACACACTACTGTAACAGGGCCTAACACTACCTTTTTAGGGTACTGTAGGTAGCTCTGCTCCCTCCCCATTCCAGTGTAAAAATATGAATTATAAAGACAAATAGTTTCCATATTTTCTCTACCGAATACATTATAGTCTAAAAAGATGAACAAGTTAAATGAAGTAAGTTAATGAGGTTAGATATTACTACCTAGAGACAAGGGACTTTTCCTGAATTTTAGCTCCTCCTCTTACTGGTTTTGTGACCCAAACTCATAACCTCATCATTTGTCATCTATAAAATGGAAATCACAATAGCTACCTCACAGGGTGGTGTGAGAATTACATGAGATGACATGTATAAAGTGATGTGCAAATTGCTCAGAGCATGGGAAATATCAGTAATTGCTAGGCTACTCTTACTATTGAATGAAAAAACTTTGCACAGCTCTCATTTTACAAATTTTATTATATAAAAATTATAAAACCCAGCCACAGCAGCACAAATGGGAGGATGCTGCTGTGCAAAGTTGGGGAGTCGTATATGAAGGACCTGGGTTTGGATCCTGGATTCACATTCCAGGTTGACCTGAGCATACCCAGTGTACCCACTGATGTGCCTCCAATCCTAGCTAGCTGGAAGGCTGGGTGGTAAGACCCTCTCACAGGTACTTGTTCATGAAATAAATAAGTAAATATTTTAACAATTATAAAGGGCTAAATGGTGCCACAGTGAAATGTGATGCTCTGTGAGGCTGGCACCCATGAGAGGATCACAGGTTGACACCTTAGGCTTCCCTAGGTGTGCTGTGCATGATCTAGGGTGGCAGGCTGGTGGCTGGTCGTTCACTCTCAGGAAAGTAGTAGATAGATTAAAAAATTATAAAACAAAAGCTAATATAAGAATTCATTCAGTAGAGCCAATAGGTGGCATGGTGGTTAAGGTGCCAGGCTCCCACATGGCCACCTGCAGTTCGAATCCCAGACCTAGCATCTTGCTTTCTCACTTTCCCTCTCTCTCTCTGTCTGGTGAGTGTATATGTCCTGTGGCAAATTAAAAATAGATAAATTTAGGGGCCGGCAGGTGGTATGGTGGTTAAGGGCACTGGACTCCCACATGACTGACCACAGTTTGAGTCCCTGACCTGGCAGCTTGCTTTCTCACACTCCCTTTCTCTCTCTCTTTCTCATACTCTCTCCCTACACACACACACACACACACACACACTGTCCCTCTCTGGTCAAATTTAAATAAATAACTAAAGTTAAATAAAATATTTAGGGAAAAAATTTAAAACTACAGGAAAATAGAATTTTTTTTTTGAGAGGTTTTTGCTATAGGGTGCGTGCACTCGCCAGACAGACAGAGAGAGACAGAGAGACAGAAAGCGAGAAATCACCCACCAGGGGGGATGGACACGCCGCAATCCCTTCTCCTGCAGTCTCCTCTCGGGATCTTGGGCATGCACGCACACGCGCCCGGCGTGAGTTTTAAGCCACCGGGTCCAGGACGCGAACCACGGTCGACTACATGGGAGTCCAGCGACATAGCCATTACGCTAACTGCTGGTCCCAGGAAAATAGAATTTAAAAATAAATAAATTTGGGGAACGAGCAGTTAGTGTAATGGCTATGTCGCTGGACTCCCACGTAGTCAACCACGGTTCG
>NW_006159826.1:2501955-2505353 GCF_000334495.1 Tupaia belangeri chinensis | reverse complement strand
AACATAAGAAAAAAGAGACTATAAAATGCAGTCTAAGAATTTTGAATTTTTTATCAAAACAACTAAAAATTACACCATCTTCAATATATTTGTGGTTTCTAAAATCATGTTATTTCAAGTTACCTCCATCCCTTTTTTCTTATGTTTCTCCCACCATCAAGACAGACTATATACTTGCTATTGATATATTTATCTGATTTAAAGATTTTTTTCCAGCAAAGGAATATGTATGAAGAAAAGCCAAAGTCACTAGTTCTGGCTTGCATTAACACAAGGGAGTTAGGATTGCATGTGTGCGCCCAGTTCTGCATAGCACTTCTCTGAACCACAGACAAAGACACTTCCTTTGTTCTATTTAGATCTAATTGCCCCATTTTTGATCTGCAATAGACTGAATATCAACTAACTCAATCTCTATTTTTAAGATGATATTATTAAGGCCCAGAAATCTTAAAATTATAGGTTCTTGATCTTCAATCTAGTGTTGCTGCTTGCTGGTAACTTTATAATAAGCTTTGTGATAGTTTAAAATATATACTTAATAATTTTCACATTTTCTCAAAATGTCAATACAATAATGGACATTTCTGTTACATGTTTTGCTCCAAGGAGAAATGAAGAATGTTGAACCTTTACAAAGAGATAAAGGTTTTTTGATACATGTTGGTGGTCTGTGCCCTTCGGTGTCTGAGGTATGCCAGAATATTTTTTCCTAAGTTTTATTTTCAGATTTATTAATTGTCCTATTATGAGTATTTTATTTTTTCTAAATTTTACAAAATTTTATTTTCCTTCCAGTCTGACCTAAGGTCCTATTTTGAGAAATACCAAGTTTCTGACATTTCAATTTATGATTCTTCTACTAATTACAGGTATGTTTCCCTGTCAGTATTCCCTGCATTACTCTATGTGTCTGGTATCTGCCAGAGGTTCTGCAGCAGATCACAGCCATAGTGGTGATAAAGTCAAGGGCCATTCCCCCGGGGCTCCCAGGCTAGTAGAGGGAGACACGTGGACAAACAGCTATAGTCAGTAATTGATGGTGTGACGTACTAGATCTTTCTTTCATTATACTCTAACTTGTTAATGGGATACAGGAGAGCTATTGACTTGTATGTTTTATCTTGTTACACACCGTTTTTTACTTTCACTTTCAGGTAGAGTGTATTAGTGAAGAGAATAAGGTCTAGAAATAGATGTCTTTGGTTCAATTTTTTGCTTGATAAGAATAATTTAATAAACTGATCTGGTCAATTCTTTTTTTTTTTTTTTTGAATAGGTTTTTGCTATAGGGTGCGTGTGCTCACCAGAAAGACAAGAGACAGGGAGACAGAAAGTGAGAAATCACCCCTGGGGGAATGGCCACACCATCTCTTCTCCATTTTCCTCTTGGGATCGTGGGCACACACACACACACATGTGCCCGGCATGAGTTTTAAGCCACCAGGTCTGGGACTCGAACCGTAGTCGACCACATAGCCATTATGCCAACTGCTGGTCCCTTGGTCAATTCTTGGTATTTTGAGAAATAACAAGTTTCTGAAATTTCAATTTATGATTCTTTTACTAATTCAATTTATGATTCTTCTACTTCTGTTCCTCAGCCTCTTCATCTATGAGGTGAGGTTAGATAGTTCCTTCAAAGTATTTCTGTAAAATTATTGAGTTAAATATGTAGCGCACTAGGAATAAATTCTGGCACATAGTAGGTGCTCAGAGAATTGTTTTAATTTTATTATTTACTTTAATTATTAGTTGACAGGCTTTTTTAGATATGTATATTACTACTTTCTGTTTTATGGCATTGCCAAGTTATTCAGAAGTGTCAGGTAACAATGTTGATAGCATAATGGAAATGCCTTTACTATTTTGCCATTTAAAATGGTAACTGTGTGACTCAGCCGAGGTAGTGTATACTCATAGAACTGGTACATGGCAGATCGAGGCCATATGGGTGGCTTGGGTTTGATTCCTGGCCTACTCTAAAGAGCCAGTGCAGTGGCATGTGCCTGTAGTCCCAACTACTTTAGAGGCCAAGGTAGAAGGATCATGACACAGGGGAGACCCTGCCTTAAAAAAATGATAGCTGTTTGGGACCAGCAGTTAGCGTAATGGCTATGTCACTGGACTCCCATGTAGTTGGCGATGGTTTGCATCCCGGACCCAGTGGCTTAAAACTCACGCCGGGAGCATGTGTGTGCGTGCCCAAGATCCCAAAAGGAGAATCTCCGGAGGAGAAGGGACTGCGGCGTGGCCATCCCCCATGGGAGGTGATTTCTCACTTTCTGCCTCTCTGTCTCTGTCTATCTGGCGAGTGCATGCACTCTATAGCAAAAACCCCAAAAAAAAAAAAAAAAAAGATAGCTGTTTATTTAATATATAAAAATCTTTATCAGGTACCAGCAGATGGCGTAATGGCTACATTACTGGATTCCCATGTAGTTGACCACGGTTCAAGTCCAGTGGCTTAAACTCACGCCAGGTGCATGTGTATGCATGCCTAAGATCCCGAGAGGAGAATGGAAGAGAAGTGATTGCAGTGTGGCCATCCCTCCTGGGGGATGATTTCTCACTTTCTGTCTCTCTCTGTCTTTCTGGCAAACACATAGACTCTATAGCAAAAAAAACTTTCCAAAGAAAACCTTTATCAATTAAGAAAGGGTCATATTTGTACTTGGGGTTGAAATTAAACAATAGATGGCATGGTGGTTAAGGTGCTGCACACAGCCAAATACACCTTGAGCCTTGGATCTGGCGGCTTAAAAATCATACCGGCCACATGTGCATATGCTTTTTTCATTTGGCCTACTGATACAGTATTAATATATTTCATTAGTACTGTAGGCCCAGCTACAGTGGCACAAGTGGCAGGGTGTCGTTGCACAGTTGTTGAAACCACACAAGAGTCCCTAGTTTGGTTCCTGGCTCAAACTAGGGCAAGTACAGTGGTGTGGTGGTCCTAGCTAGCTAGGAAGCTGGAGCAAGAGGATTACAACATGATGAGACTGTCAAAAATACCACCGCCACCCCGCTCCATCCCCCTCTGCGTGCTCGCTCGCTCACTCTCTCTCTCTCTCACTCTCTCACTTTCATAAAAAAAAGTATTATAATCCATAGGAGTATTACTTAATGTGAAAAATTATTTTAGTATACTGTTGAATTCTTTTTTAAAAATGTGGGTTTATTTCCCCTTATTTTAAGTACTATACATTCTGTGTGAAAATTTCATTCATGAGACCAGCAGTTAGCGTAATGGCTATGTCGCTGGACTCCCATGTAGTCGACTGACTGCAGTTTGAGTCCCAGAACCAATGGCTTAAACTCAGCCAGGCGCGTGTGCATGCGTGCCCAAGATCCCGAGAGGAGAATGGAGGAGAAGGGATTGCGGCGTGGGCATC
>NW_006159826.1:2496066-2501913 GCF_000334495.1 Tupaia belangeri chinensis | reverse complement strand
AGAGCAAGTGCTCACAAAAAAAAACCCCAAAAAAAAAAAAAAAAAAAAAAAAAAAAAAAAAAAAAAACTTCATTCATTTGAAAACAGTTTCTCTAGATTTAGTGTATCTCCTGACATGCTCAACATCTGGTGCTTTTATCAGGATAGCTCTTCCCCAGCTTTTTCCATTCATAGCTAAAATTTTAATTAAACTTTCCAAGTTTTTGTTTTGTTTTGGTCTACACATTTTCCCACTACAAGATCATAAAGACATTCTCTTACATATTCTGCTAAATGTTTTTAAGTTTTGCCTTTCACAGTCAAGGCTTTGAGTCATCTAGAGTTTGTATATAGGGATTTTTAATGATTTTACTATGAATAACCAATTATCCTAGACTAGCAGTCTGTACAACTGTATTACATACCAGCTGTGCAAGTGTTTTGCATTAAATTTTTTTTTTTGGAGAGGTTTTTGCTATAGGGCGCGTACGCTCACCAGACAGACAGAGAGAGACATAGAGACAGAAAGCGAGAAATCACCCCCCAGAGGGGATGGTCACACCGCAATCCCTTCTCCTCCATTCTCCTCTCGGGATCTTGGGCACACACACACACACCCGGCATGAGTTTTAAGCCACTGGGTCCGGGACGTGAACCGCGGTCGACTACGTGGGAGTCCAGTGACATAGCCATTACACTAACTGCTGGTTCCCTGTTTTGCATTAAATTTAAATATAAGATAGATGATTCATAAATGCTATCTTTTATTTCCCATCTTTAGTTTATTTTTTATTTAGTTATTCTAAATGATTCTTCATAACCCCAAGGTAAGTATAGTAATCTTCTTATTCTTCAGAACAGTTGTCCTTCTAAAATATTTATTTTAGCAAATAGTTACAAAATTAAGTTTGAGTCATTTACAGTCATTAACAAAAAAATTTTGTTTTTTCTGCTTGTATATTTTAGATACGCATCTCTTACTTTTAAAAAAAATAGTGATGCAAAGATGGCTGTGAAGGAAATGAATGGGATAGAAATAAATGGAAAATCAGTAAATGTGCGGCTTGTTAAAACTCCAGGAGACTATACATCACCACTTTTCTCCAAAACTGGGAATAAAGTTAGTTTGAATAATTTGGAGAAAAGCACCAACAAAGAATTCAACTCAAACTCCTCTATTTCTATATTGCCCAGAACCAGGCCAAGACAGCTGGAATCTGAGCAAGATGGTGAGGTTTTTCCTTTCGAACAGGTTAGTTTTCTTGATAGATCCCTAAATGGTCTTTTAGTAAATAACTCGTATTGGTAACCTAGAAGTGGGAATTAGAGCATTACTCTAAATTGTTCTTAACCTTGGGTTCACCCTAATCTGCTTTTTACAGCTCTAAATGCTTCTGAGGGGAAAGTATGTCTTTGCAGACCTAGCTAAAGGAAAACTCCTTTTTAACTATAGGTTGTCTCTCAATTCTTTGCAGTCTTTTTTTTTGTCTCTTTATTCTCAGACAGTACAACTTAACTCTACATGTGACTAATTACACTTTCATTATCATTATTTTTTCACATCTAACCTTGCCTCATAATTGCTAAAACCATAAAATGCAGTCATTTTTGTTTTCATATTCCCTTGTCTTCGCCACATGAAAGTTATAAACACTGTAGAAAGTGATGATGTTTTTCTTGTTCACTTTTATCTCCTCCCTGCTCGCCAAAGTGCCCAGTATGCCACAGGCACTATGCACATCTTTTGTTAAATTTACACACAGTAAAATTTACTCTTTGGTATTCATGACTTTAGACAAATACATATGGGCAAGTAATCTTTGCATGTGGAATTCTTCTAGCATACTTTGTTGAAAAGACTATCATTTCAGGACCAGCAGTTAGCGTAATGGCTGTGTCGCTGAACTCCCATGTAGTTGACTGACCACGGTTTGAGTCCCAGACCCAGTGGCTTAAACTCACGCTGGGCACGTGTGCCTGCATGCCCAAGATCCCAAGAGGAGAATGGAGGAGAAGGGATTGTGGCATGGCCATCCCCCCTGGGGAGTGATTTCTCGCTTTCTGTCTCTCTGTCTCTCTCTGGCGAGCACACGCACCCTATACCAAAAAAAATTAAAAATAAAAACAATTTTTTTAAAAGACTATCATTTCTGTTGACTTACATTTGCAACTTGGTCAAAATCAAATGACCATGTTTGTGTGGGTCCGTTTTTAAACCATAACTGTTCCTTTGATTTGTTTGACAGTCTTATAACCCATACTACAGTGTAGTGAAATCAGGTAGGATGAGCTCTCTAGCTTTAATCTAGTTCAAAATTATTTGGGCTATTCTAGTCTCTGACTTTCTGTATTAGTCTTATAATTCAACTTCTCTATCCTACTTGGATTTTTATTGGGATTACTTTGAATCTGTAGAAGGGCACCAATTTTTTTAAATTAGTGGATGAAGAGTAAACATTTGTTAATAAATTAATCTAAATGTTCTCCTTTATAAGAGGGATGTCTTCTAAGTATGTCCTTTTTCAGTCCTTTCCAAATTCCTGGAGCTGTCTCTTTTTTTGTTGTTTGTTTTTTGTTTTTTGGTTTTTTTTGTACAATGACCAACTCCATTGACACTCAGATCTCTCTGCACTTGCACTCATACATAGCCTTTCCCAATCCCACCAGGATTTTCACTCAACTTGGCATTTCTTTGAAGTTATCCTGTGTTTTTATTGCCAAACTTCTCAGTAAAGTAATTAATAGTCAGTGTGTCTCAATTTCTTTGGTTGTCTCTCTCCTTTGTCCTAATAATCTGACTTAAATTCTGAAATTTTTAAAAATTGTACTTAAAATGGTTTGTCCATTGTCACTACTGGCCTTTTCATCAGTCATTTCCCCATCTGCCTTCTTGACCACTTGGCCTTTTTGACCACTGGTCAAAAAGGGATCTTTCTTGAAACTCTTTTACCTCAGTGACACTTTTTGTGTAGGATGGATTTCTTTGGTATATGGCCTCAAGCCACAGTAGAAGGAAGGGACTAAAGTATAGCTAAGCTGTGTGGCACCTGAGCTGGGGCTTTGGGAACCACAGCTCCTCCCTCTTCTCTCAGGCAGTGTGTACATACAGTTTCTGGCCTTCGCATGCCAGCATGCTCATTCTGCTGCTCTCTGCACAGTGCTTTTCTCTGCTTACGACTGCCTTCATCCTCCATTTGGCTTTGTTTTCCTTAATTCTAACTCTACAATATTTTCAGTTCAGTGTCGCATTGGCCCTTTGACTAATTGATTTGCTCCATGTTCTAATTACACATTCTTTAGATGGGAAATCTAATTGGTCCTGTCTGTGATTTGGTGTTTATCAGTTCAGAAAACAACATCGTGGTCTGGTCAGCTCTGGCAATGAGCCATAGCGTTGGCAGAGGGAAGTCTAAATAGTACCCAGTGGGCTCTGGGTAGGAGTATGTTGTCTTAGACTATGTGAATAGGGAAGTTCCTATTACTATCTTTTTTTAGAGAGAGAGAGAATTTTTTTGCTATAGGGCACATGTATTCACCAGAGAGACAGGGTAATGGACACACCACAATGCCTTCTCCATTCTCCTCTTAGGATTTTGGGCATGCATGCACAAGTGTCCGGCATGAGTTTAAGCTGCCAGGTCTGGAACTCGAACCACGGTTGATTACATGGGAGTCCAGCAATGTAACCATGATGCCATGTGCTGGTCCCTCATCCCTTTTTTCATCTTAGATACTCAGCATTTATTCATTCTATTCATTCATTTAGAAGATTTTTACTGTCTACAATGAAAAGCAGAATAATGGTGATTAAGAACAACTAATATTTATAAGCTGGTTCTGCCACCTTCTCATCATGTGACTCTGGGCAAGTTACCTAATCCCACTGTAGCTGAGCTTCCTCATGTTAAAATGAGGATAATAGTTCACACCTCACAAATGATGACAAGTTTAAATGAGCTTAATACAGAAAATGTCTTTGAGTGGGGCTGGCAGGTGGCTTGGTGGTTAAGGGTTCTGGACTCCCACATGGCCAAATGTGGTTCAAGTCCCAGACCTGCTGGCTTGCTTGCCTTCTCTTTCTCACTCTCTCACTCTATCCCTCTCTGGTCAAATTGAACTAAATAAATGAATAAATCAACAAAGTTAAATAAAATAATTTTTTAAAAAGTGAAAGAAAAATGTCTTTGAGAAATGCCTATCATGAAGAATGTACCCAATAAATATATTAGCTACTGTCATTGTAATTACTTACCAGTAATTGGGCTTTTTCTTGGAGAGTTCGTGCTTTCTGTGGTTTAAACTGTCACTTAAACCATTATACCCCCAACTTTTTGATTTACTGAACAGTTACATCCTGCCTGTGAATAATGTTCTAGGCACTAGGTAAGTAGTTTTGCTCATTAGCAAAACAAGAGAAAATAAAGTTCTTTAAAGCTGAAATCTAATCGGGGAGAAAGGACAATAGTAAATAAGCCAAATATGTAATGTGATATGACAGGCCTAATATTTTGTGTATCTTGTCCTTTTTATCTGGGCTTTAAGTTCTGAGCCATTCATTTGTTCAACTTCTATGGGATTTACAATAGTTTCCTACAATTTATAGTCTACTTGCATGGTTATCTTCATCACTACTGTAAGAAAACAAGTTTGGCCTATTTTTTTAATACATGGCCCTGAATACAGCTTAGTAAATTTACTTGGTATAAGTTATCTCAAAGTAAACTTCTCCAGGAGTTTTGATTTTACAGTCTGTAATTTCAAAGTTTAATTGAATAAGCAGGATTATCTCTGTGTAATAGTCCTGATTTACTAATTTTTAATAAAACCTTGCATATTTAGGGTGTTAAGAAGAACTGTAAACAGATTGGATCTGCTAGATTACTGCTTGATACACCTGTCCAGGTTATACCTCCAAATACACTGAACCTGCGTAGCTTTACCAAGATCATGAAGAGATTGGCTGAACTGCATCCAGAAGTCAGCAGGTAGCACCGCCATTTTATTTTAACTGGTTTCAAGCTTTTTGTAAAGAATATAGTTCAATTCAGTAACTTAGCCATATTCAGAATGTATCTCTTTGGAAAGGACAAATATTCACATGTGTTTTCCTTCTGCATAGGGACCATATTATAGATGCTCTTCAGAAAGTGAGAGTAAATCGTAAAGGTGTTCTCAATGGCTTATCTATTAATACTATCGTGGAAATGACTTCATCTGCTCTGAAAAACTCTGCTTCCAATCAAGAGTAAAAACAGCAGTAAAGAGGTAAAGCAATCTATTATTTTATATTTAAATAGTACTAAAAATGTTAAGATATTTCATTTTTTCACAGAAAATTTAAATTAAAAATAATAACACAGTCTCCAACCTATGATGATTCAACCATTTGTACTTATGATGGTATAAAAACAATATACATTTAGCAGAAACTACTTCAAATTTTTATCTTTTTTTTTGCTTTGTAATCAGTATATTAAGGAGACATTCATACATTTCAAGAATTGCTTAAATTCTGTTAATCCAGATTTAAGCATGTGAACATATGACTTTATAACATACAATTAAAGCTATTCATCATAATCTGCTATCCTACCAACATCAAATTACAGTTACTTTGGAGCATAAGTTAAATGGCTTAAAGTAAATCTGTAATACTTAATAACACCTTTCTATACCACACATGCAAATTACTTCTCCATGTAAAGGTTGTTTCACTTTGTAAGTTACCCAGCTCCAGAAGTCACTACTCGGGGGCTTTTCATGGTCCAAAGAGAAGGGGAGTGGGGGAGTTGGGAGTAACCAGGACTGGTCACATATACATACATATATATAATATATTTTTATATATGTATACTAAAAAAAAAAAAA
>NW_006159826.1:2482892-2495528 GCF_000334495.1 Tupaia belangeri chinensis | reverse complement strand
AAGTTTTTCCAGCAAAGAGAGTTTATCAGGAGACAGAAAGCCATTCTCAGGGAAGTTTACCTTAAATTCAATGATTAGGCGACCCTTTTCATATGGTCTACGATAAATTGGCATGCCTTCATTTAACACACACTTGATACCTCCATGCTTGACAATCTGACCCGGATGAGAGGTGATGACTATGGTTCGGTTGTCGAGTGTGGAAATTGGTTTCTGGAAGCCACGCAATACTTCAACCAGCTGTACATCCATACACATGAAAAGGTCTTCTCCTCACCGAGTAAAAACAGCATGATCTTTCTGATCTAGTACAATGATAATATCTCCTGGCTCCAGTCCTGGTTCTTGGTCTCCTTCACCATGGAATGTTATCTTCTGGCTGTTTTTCATGCCTCTGTCAATATGAACTTCTAGAATCTTTTTCTCTCGAACTATCTTCCTTCCATTGCAACTTTTACATCTGTCTTTAGGACTGATCCGCTCTCCATGGCCTTGGCACTCCATGCACACAGACTGAATGTGCTGAACCATTCCAGGTCCTATCTGATGAATTCTTATTTGCATTCCAGTACCTCGGCAATTGGGACAGCACTCTACTGCTCCTTTCTTACCACCTCGGCCTTCACATTTGTCACAAATCACATTCTTTTGCAGGGCCAGTTTTCTTGTTGCACCATTATATAAATCTTCTAAGGTTACTGACAGCTGATGTACAACGTTTTTACCTCTTCTTTCTCTCTGCATCCTTCCTCCTCCTCCAAAAAACATATCAAAGATGTCCATTGGGGAGCCAAAACCACCACCTGCTCCACCCTCTTTAATTGCCTGCTCTCCTCCTTTGTCATTTAATTCCCTTTTCTTCGCATCAGAGAGAATTTCATAAGCTGGGGAAATCTGTTTAAACTTCTCACCTTCATTTGGATTCTTATCAGGGTGGTACTTCAAGGCCAGTTTCCTGTAAGCCTTCTTCAACTCTTCCTGGGTAGCATTGGGTTTGACCCCCAAAACATCATAGTAAGTCGTTTCTTTCACCATTTTCTAATCAGAGTAAGTCGTTTCTTTCACCATTTTCTACTGCCGGTGAGCAGGCTGAGGCCGGCGTGGGGGAGCGGGAAGGTGCGCATAGCTGTGCGCAGCTCGGGCAGCCGCTGCTCCTCAGCTCCTCACCGAGCGTTCTGGAAAGTTTTGCCAATTTTTATCTTTTTCTGAGCTAGAGACAGGCTATACAATAATCTCTCTATTTTTTTTTTTTTGAGAAGTTTTTGCTATAGGGCATGTGCACTTGCCAGAAAGACAGAGAGAGACAGAAAGCGAGAAATCACCCCCCAGGGGAGATAGCCCTGCCGCAGTCCCTTCTCTTTGGTTTCTTGGGCACACACACCCAGCGTGAGTTTAAACCACCAGGTCCGGGACTTGAACCGCAGTCAACTACATGGGAATCCAGGGACATAGCCATTACTCCAACTGCTGGTCCCACTATACTCTCTTATATTGTACTGTTCTGTGAATACTGGACAGTGAGGGCAAACCATAGCTCTCAGACAGCTGCATAGTCATGAAGGTAATCAATCCATGATCTGCAGTAATCTAGACTAAACTCTAATGCTTAATAGGTTAGGTATATTAAATGCATTTTTCAACTTAAAATATTCATTTTTAACTTGTGACGGATTTATCGAAATGTAAACCCACTGTAAGTCAAAAAGCATCTGTAAAATAATAACAACAATAGGGCCAATCCCAGAGTGCAGCAGTTAAACTTTGTGCATAGGGAGCCAGATCCCTCAACGCTGCCCACAGTTTGCATCCCAACAAGGGATTGAAAAACACACAAGGCATGTACATGTGCGTCCGTATGTGTGTGTGTGTGTGTGTGTGTGTATGCCTAAAATTCTAATGGGATGGAGAAATAGAGGTAAAAGTATTATGGCACGACCATATATCATCACGGGTGCTTTCTCTCTCCCTTTCTCCTTCCCTCTCTTTGCCCTCACCTCCCACCATGGCTAGTTGCCACGCCTTCTGACAATTAAAATAGGAATATAACAGTTAATCATAAGCATACTATATTAGTCAAATATTAAAACAAATTACCTCAAAATTGGTTGAATTGCATGACATTCATTATGTCATGATCTGCAAATCTTAGCTCAGTAGATTTAGCTCAGGGTCTCTCATGATGTTGCAGTTGAGATGGCAACCTAGATTGACTGACATTGGAGGATCTGCTGAGATGCCTCATTCACATGACTGTTGGCAGGTGACCTCAATTCCTACCATATTGGGCCTTTCCATAAGGTTCCTAAAATGTCTGTTCTTCATGGTAACAGCTTCCCCTGAGCAAGATGGAAATTAGCATTATCTTTTGTGACCTATCCTCAGGAGTCACACTCTGTCATTTTGCCACATTCTTTTCAATGAGAGTAATTACATGAAGCTCCTTTCATCATGAATAAAAGTCCATTTTCCTACCCTCTTGAATCTGGACTTCTTTTATGACTTGCTTTGACAAGTTATACCATTACTCCTCAAAAGGCCTTGATCACTCTGCCCTGTCTGGGAAGTTTATTATAGCCATGCAAAGAAGCCCAAATGCCCTGCTAGAGAACAAAAGAGGCTACATGGAAGGTGGCCGAGGCATTCCAGCCTGCAGCCTGCCACCCTTGAACATGTGAGGGAACCTACAGCAGATGAACCACGCCAGCATGACAACTGTCTGTAGATGCTTGAGAAGAATTACCCAAATTAGCCAGAGTTAGACTAGAAAGATGGTTATTTTAAGCTACTGAGATGTTTGTTTGTTTGTTTGTTTTAGAGATGCATTCACTGCAAAGACAGAAAACCAGAAATCATTCCCCAGAGGGGATGACTACACCGCAGTCCCTTCTCCTTCATTCTCTTCAGATTTGGGATTGCACACGCACACAACCAGCGTGAGTTTCAGGCCTCCAGATCCAGGACTTGAACCGTGGTTGGCCATCTGGAAGTCTAGTGATGTAACCATTATGCCATTTGCTGGTCCCTAAGTTACTAAGTTTGGAAGGTGATTTGCTACATAGTAAAAGTGAACTGATCCGGGATCAGCAGTTGGTGTAGTGGCTTAGTCGCTGGACTCCCATGTAGCCGACCATGGTTTGAGTCCCAGACCCAGTGGCTTAAACCCACACCAGGCACATAAGCGTGTGGGCCCAAGATCCTGAGAGAAGAATGGAGGAGAAGGGATTGCAACATGGCCATCCCCCCGGGGGGTGATTTCTCTCTTTCTGTCTCTCTGTCTTCCTGGCAAGCGCACGCACCCTATAGCAAAAACCTCAAAAAAAAAAGGTGAACCGATCCCTTTGCCCAAGGACACAAAAGACAAGGTTAAGAATTTCAGTAGAGGGACCAGCAGATGGCATAATTGTTACATTGCTGGACTATCACATGGCTGACCACAGTTAAAATCCCAGACCTGGCAGCTTGAAGCTCACACCAGGCATGTGTGCATGCATGCCCAAAGTCCTGAGAGTAAAATAGACAATAAGGGATTGCAGCATGACCATCCCCCCTGGGGAGTGATTTCTCTTTCTCTCTCTCTCTATCTCTCTCTCTGTCTGTGTGTGTGTGTCTTCAGAAGAACAGACATTTAAGGAACCCTATGCACACTATAGCACAAGTCTCACTTAAAAAAAAAAAGAAAAGGAATTTCAGTAGAAACAAAAATTTTTAATGGAAACTCCATTATTAAAAATTAAAAGTAACAACTCAGTAATAGCCTATATATATATGTACATATACACACACACATACATATATATATATTTATTGATAAAGCAGCTGGAGGGGAAAAGATTTGCATTAAGAATGCAACATTTAGCTTGACATCTGATTCTCAACAGAAGCCATCAGATAATTCTATACCCAGGAAAATAGTTTTCAAAAATAAGTATAAAATAAATATACTGTAAAGCATGTAACTAAGTTTTAAAATAATTTTTTTGAAAAGTGTACCTGTTTCATGAAAGAAAGACAGGCACTGTTAACAAGGTCTTATGCCACAGCCCTCCCTCATAGGGTTATGACAATACTAGTATGTAAACTGAGAGGAAATGGAAGTGCTCTTACAGTTCTAAGCACATTGCATTCTTGGGAAGTGAGTATAATGTTCTATTATATGGTGGATGGGGGGTCCCAAGACCACCTGCAGTCTCAGTTATTCACTAGGAGACCTCATATACTCAACATATAGTCATACTGATAGCTGTGATTTACCCCCACAGGACACAAAGCAAAATTAGCAAAGGAAAAGGACACATGGGTAAGGTCTGGAGGAAGCCAGGTACAAACTTCCAAGTGTCCTCTCCCAGTAGAATCACATAAATGTCAACAACCTGTGAAATGTTGTCTACCAGGGAAGCTCATTAGAGGAAGAATGCCCAAGGATATTACTGGGGAGTGGTCACGTAGGTACCTCCTATTAGCATACGCTAAAGTACTAGACTCTCAAAAGGAAAGCATCTGTTCAGTATAAAGCACATTGTATAAATAGTTCTGGCAGAGTGGGGCACCCAGCACAAGTGGGAATCCTACTGATATCCAGGTTCCCAGACACCAACCAAGGGCTGGCTTTGGAAGCAAGTCTTTCTAAGGATAGCAGTCTCAGATCTGCTACATGAACTCTTTTACCCTGGACCAGTGGATATCAGGCTTTGGTAACCAGAGAATGCATCTTGTAATCTTTGGAGCAACCACTAAAGAAATATTTTTAGAAGCATATAAAAAATAAAGTTGGATATTCCTTTACCTTACATCCAAAACTTAACTCAAAATGGCCCCAAAACTTAAAACATTAGTACTAGAAAACAAAACACAGAGAAAACCTTCACAACATTGATTTCTTGGATATATCACCAAAATCACAACAAAAGGAAAGGTAAATAAATGGAACTTCATCAAAATTAAAAGCTTTTGAACACTAAAGGACACTATCAGTGAAAATGTAACCCATGGAATGGGAGCATATTCACAAATTATATATCTCATAAGGTGTTAATATCTGATATATATAAAGAGCTTCTGTAACTCAACAACAAAAATATGTATGGATTTTTAAAAAACACAGTAGTGTAAAGATAATCTGTTCTCCCCATTGTATTCAATGCATTTGTTACCATCCTTATAAAATCCTTACAGGATATTTTTTGTGGAACATGGCAAGCAGATTCTCAAAGTTATATGAACATACAAAGGTCAAGAATAGCCAAGACAGGCCCAGTTTCTGTGGTGCAACAGTTCCAACCCTGAAAGGCTGGAAACCATGTAGCTGATTGTGGATTCAGATCCCTAGATTGGCCTAAAAATATGACTGTGTGTGCTTGGGCATACCAAAACCCTCAGGAGCTAGAGGGGTGGTGGGAAAGGAGATCATGGTGTGAGAAGACCCTGTCAGGGCTTGGTGTCTCTCTCTTATGCTCTCTCTCTTGCACATGCTCTATCATTTAAGAGAGAGAGAAAAAAGAAACCCAAGACAGTTTTTAAGAAAAATAAAAGATTGGTTTTATCATGTTATAATTTGTAATAAAGTGAAGACGATGTGGTATGATACTGACACAAGTATAGACAAGTAGATCAACAGAATGGAAAAGGGAACACCAAACGGTTCCTTGAATATTTATTCATCTGATTAGGATAAAGGTGGCATTGCAGAGCAGTAGAGACTAGAAGGGTCTTTTCAATACGTGATCCTGAGTTAATTAGATATTCATAAGAAAAGAAATTCTCACCGATCAGATCGACAGGTAATTTGATTAGTACATTGCTTATTAGTACAACCAGTACAAATGGAAGGAAGCTCATCAGTGCCTACAAAAATTGTGTGGGA
This sequence comes from Tupaia belangeri chinensis, assembly GCF_000334495.1. NCBI lineage: Eukaryota > Metazoa > Chordata > Mammalia > Scandentia > Tupaiidae > Tupaia > Tupaia belangeri. Next base: position 2,489,668 of record NW_006159826.1, on the reverse strand, counting down.
CCAGCAGTTAGCGTAATGGCTATGTCGCTGGACTCCCACGTGGCCGACCGTGGTTCACGTCCCAGACCCGGTTGTTTAAAACTCATGCCAGGCGCGTGTGCATGCGTGCATGCCTAAGATCCCAAGAGGAGAATGGAGGAGAAGGGATTGTGGCATGGCCATCCCCCCTAGGGGGTGATTTTTCGCTTTCTGTCTCTCTCTCTCTCTGGTGAGCACACACGCCCTATAGCAAAAACCTCTCCAAAAAAAAAAAAATTCATGACTTTTATTTCAAAACTATGTACTTTAGCTCTACTGAAAACACTTAGAAGCAGGGAGAAGCAAGTGACATTGAGCACAAACAGCTGGCATCCAAATCGTCATCTTTGCTGTTTTTTTAAAAATTTACTATAGAGAATGTGTGCTTACCAGAGAGACGGGGCTGAGAAAGCATCCCTCCATAGGGCATGACCATGCAGCAATTCCTTCTCCATTCAACTCTCAGGATTTGGGGCATGTATGCACATAGACCCAGCACGTCTCACTGGGTGTAGGACTCAAACTGCACAGCAGGACATGTGAGAGCCAGCCCCCTCAACCACCAAACCACCTAGCTGGCCCCTCTAACTATCACTTCCAACTTCTTTTATTCCTCTAATCTTTGCAGTTATACATGTAAGTAGAATGCTTTACATGTATATATTCTTTTTTTTTAATCCAAAAGAAAGAGAAACACTACTGCTTCAACAGGCTCTTATGTGTCATAATATTCCTGCCCCAGCCTGCTCAGGTTGATCCAGGAGCTAAGCCCAGGCCCCCATGGGGCCCCAGCCTCCTGTAACAGCACCTTCTTGCCTGCACCACTGCAGCTGGGCCAGTGAGTTTGTATATTATTAACAGCTGAGACAGCTCTTAATGTTTTTTCACTTTGCCAAAGGGTACATGTATTCACCAGAGAAATGGGGAAAGTGAAAAAGCACCCCTCCATGCTGTGGGGAAATAGTCACATCACAATTCCTTCTCCATTTCTCTCTCCCCTCAGGACTGTGGGCAGGCATGCACATGCACCAGACATGCACATGCACCCAGAGTATTTCTTAAGCCACCAGGTCCGACACTTGAACTGCACAGTTGCCATGTGAGATCCAGCTGCCTTAAACACCACGCTACAGCCTAGCCCTTCACTATCATGCTTTGTCTCCCAGTAATCTATTCAGCCTAATTTTGATCATTTCCAAGTCAGTTCCCAAATAATCAGCTAAATGCTTTTCTTTACCCTTCATGCTTATAAACCACTTCATTACATTTGATATTCTTTATGACCCACTCCCCTTCATCACTATTTTAAATTAAGTTATAATGTACTCACAAAAAAGTACACTGATCAGGACTGTACAGCTCAACGAGTTTTTACAAGTTTGTGCACAGGTACCAGTCAGGGTATGTAAGGGTTTCAGTAACCCCAAAGGTTTTTATGTGACTTTTCTCAGTACCCACATATACCTACCCACATAGGTGCTCAGAATTCAACAAAGAAAAAACTCCTCCCTTTAAGGAATTATATTCTAAAAAAGAGGGAAAAAATACAAATGAACAAGATCATTTCAAAAGTTTCCAAATCTAGGAAGAAGAGCAATGGGCTAGAAAAAAACTGGGAGAAGAGAGTATACTTAAACTAGAGTAGCATAGGTACTTTGTATGAGTGAAATAGATTTTAACACCTGGCTTCTGCTGATTATTTGATCAAAATGTTGCAACATTTTTACCACTATGACAATTCATTTCTTTCTGTTAAAATAGTCTGAGGGGAACCAGCAGATGGCTTAAGGGTTACATCAGGTTACATAGCTGGACTCCCATGTAGGCAACCGTGGTTCAAGTTCCAGACCCAACCCTTTAAAACACACTTGGTGCATGTTCACATGTGTCCAAAAATCCCAAGAGGAGAATAGAGGAGGAGGGAATGCAGTATGGCCATCCCCCTGAGGGGTATTTCTCACTTTATGTCTCTCTGCTTCTCTCTTGTCTCTCCAGTGAGTGCACACATTCCATAGAAAAAAATTTCTCTTAAAAGAAAAAGAGTCTGAGGGTCAGCTCTGTGGTCTGGTGGTTAAGGTGGACAATCCCACCTGGCCAGCCATGTAGTTCAAGTCCCAGACCAGCAGCTCGCATTTGTATGCATGCCCAATATTCTGAAAGGAGGAAGAGGTGGAGGAGAAGGGATTATGACCATTTCCCATAGCGGGTGCTTTCTCCTCTTCCTCTTTCTGGCAAGCACATGCACCCTGTAGCCAAAAAAAAAAAAAAAAAAAAGACAATCTGAAAAGTTCTATGTGTATCTATTTGGTAGCCTGTTTCTGTTGTTAATCTAGTGATAGGGTTTAGTAATATGATTAATCAAGGAACAGTTTAACAGCAAATGAGTACATATGATAGTCACATATGTGATAAATTAGTTTTACAAAAATGACCTATTTGATAGTAGAATAATATATTGACCTAATTATATATTTTTCTGGAATGTTGGATTTAGCATAATCATAATTCATTGTTGATTTTTTTTCCTTCTCAACCCTATAGAATTTCCTTGGAAAGCCTGAGTACACGCCTTCAGAGAATGTTCTATAGCGTTTAGGGAAAAGTTGTGGTAATATAATAGCAAGATGATGTAATTAAACCAACTTTATAAATGGACTGTTAAAATATTCTACTTTATGACCATCCTTTAAAATCTTACAACAGTTGTCTCTACAATATTAAAATCACCTCTGTATAAAATTAAAATATAATTTTGATAAATGTATGGACTTTTATTTCAAACTTGTTACTTACAGACTTCAAGCTGAATATTTTTGATTAGAAAAAAATGGTCACATCCATTTAAAAACTCTTTGCTAAGTCAGTTTGTAAAAATGTTGACTAAAGGTTTATTATTGTTTCAGAGTTTTTAAAGTGATTTCCATGTATTTTACCTGATGTTCATGTCTTAGTTCAGTTTCCAGTTATCTTAAGACTCTTATGTTGGGCCATAGGATAACAAATAAATAAAATGAATCTATAGATACACATTTCGGAACTTCTTTATTTTTAAGCTGCAAGATAATTACTGCTGATATATTTAATACATTTTTGTGACTTCTGTCTAAAACATTCAGGTGTATTTTCTCTGGGAAGGGTGAACCTATGTGTGTGTGTTAGTAAACATTTCTTTCTCAAATCTTTTTTAAAATCTTTAGAGCATCCAATATTTGGTTGGTGTTACTTCATTAAAAATTGCTCACTTACCATTTATATTTTGTGTGTTTATGTTAGATAAGAGCAGTTACTCTATAGTACTGGTAATAGACGGGAGCCGAGCTGCATTGTGTGAAATACTCTGTTCTTTGGTCCAGATCTCTAAATTAGAGACCCACCTTGAGACACAGGAAAGTCACAAACACAAGTGAAGTAGGAGAGGAGAACTTTTAAATAGAGAAGAAAAGATTTTTATCAGAAAAGAAGTATACTCCCACACCAGAAAGGCGTAATGGTAGGCAGCTGCCAAAGACGTCTGCAACTGGAAATGGGGTTAAGTGTTACTCTTATCCTGAATATTTAGGAGGGGAGGTCATCGTTGTAGTTGGTTCCTTTGTTTGAATTTGTGGGTTTCCATTCCCTCAAGTAAGGAGTTTGGTTACCTGATCTCACACCCAGTGTGGACTTACAAGGTATGAGTATCCCCATGGGGACTCCTCTGTCCCTGTCGATTTATTGCCCCGAGTGGGAATTGGTATGCTGACCAAGCGTCTCAGTGGGATAACCTTTCCTCTCCGCATCAGGGGTCTCAATGAGATAACCTTTCCTCTCCGCACCAGGGGTCTAACTGCAATCCCTGGTAACAGTCCGATATGTCGTATTTTTATGTGTTGGCATTAGTGGAACTCCCTGCTCATAATATCTACCTGTAACAGTAGCACTGTAAATGTATATTTTGAGCAGGTTCAATGGCATTTTCCTGTATAAATTATCCTATGAATGTTCACATGGACTGTACACCAGGATGAGTCCTAAATCTGACTACTGGATTTGAAAATTTCCCTTTATGTGAATTTTTTTTTTTTTTTTAGAGACAGAAAGTGAGAAATCACCCCCCAGGGGGATGGTCATGCCACAATCCCTTCTCCTCCATTCTCCTCTTGGGATCTTGGGCACGCACGCACACGCGCCCAGCGTGAGTTTTAAGCCACTGGGTCCGGGACGCGAATGGCCTCACAGAGACACCATAACGCTTCTGTCCTCACAAAGATACCATGGAGTAACACTTTTCCATGCTGTTTCCCACCACACGACAGCATCAGGTAAGACGTGCTACTGCTGGCAGCACTGTCACGCCAGTGTGTCATGACACATCTTTGTGTGTAATGATGCCCTGGCTGTGTCATAGTAATCTACTTTCATTTCATTCTTTTTCTCTCTCCTTTTCTTAAGAGATGTTTGCTATAGTGGGCGTGTGCTCACCAGAGACAGAGAGACCTTCCCACCCCCCCCCCACCTTCTACCCCCCTCCTGGGGGATGGCCATGCCGCAATCCCTTCTCCTCCATTCTCCTCTCAGGATCTTGGACATGCACACAGCTGTAATCCACTGGGTCAGGACTCGAACCATGATCAACTACATGAGAGTCCAGCGACTTAACCATTATGCCATCTGCTGGTCCCTCATTCTACTTTCGTAATTTATTTTTGTTTCTCTTCTGTGAATATCTGTAACCTGCTTCAATTTCTTAGAATAACATGGGTCACACTGTGACAGTATGTCGGCCAGGCACACTTGATTAAAAAGATACAAATGTAAACTAACTGAAACCCAGAAGAAAAAAAATAACATAACTGAAAACTCCAGAACAATTCAGGTATAGATGGATTAAGAGGCTTCTGCTTTCTTATGGGTTGGCATCAGTCCCCCCGCATGTGAAAAAGATGGCCACCAGCACTCACCCTCCCAGCTAGAATTCTTAGTTATCAATCCTAAGGAAGGAAAGGTGTCCTTTTCTGATCATACGAGCAAAGCCCAGGGAAGACGCCAGGCGGGCAGATGTCCATGAAGCGAAGGTGCCAGGGAGTGGGGCGAGGTGATTCCGGAGGCAGAAGCTGAATAAGGCACTTTCCCCCAGATGCTTCCGACACATGCTTCAGCTGTGGAGGACCCATCTGTGCAGAGCACTTCCCTTACCCCACCTGACATGCATGCCTAGTCCCGAGTCACTGGAAACACCGCCTTTCTCATTTTTCCTGTGCTGAGTGTTTCAAGGTTTTTCCACAATGATTGTGGGGAGCAGACTATTCCCAGCTGGGTGTCAGCTCCTAGGGTGTGCTGAGACAAGGAGCCACAGCAGGTCTCCCCAGCACCAGCTCCTCTGTGCTCTGCTCCTCTCCAGCACCCTGAGCTGCCCGGCTTCCGCAGACTGCCAGGCTTTCCTCTCCTCGCCTGTGTTCTGGATCGTCCAGGCACTAGCTCTGGGGCTCCTTGCACTGTCCCGTCTAGAGTGACAACTGAGGGTTCGGAAGTTGTCGGGCCCTTGGGTTTCAGGAAGGGAGGTCAACCCAGCTGCTGTGACGACATTGGGACTGGACGCAGAACTATAAGCTGGGGACGTTTAGTAGGGCTGAGACCTAGCCAGAGCGTTTCTTCAGTCCTACCACGTAGGCAGTGAGGTAAGGAGCTGTGTGACCTCTGTCCACCTGGGAGGGTGACCTTGCTGCCGGCTGTCGCCACTGCCCTGTGCTCCCAGCAGGGGGCAGCAGCCTCTTAGGCGCTAGCGGGTTCCTCTCCTTCCCCCTCAGGGGAGGAAATGGTCACTGCAGACTGAGAGGGGTCCTGCGCTGGGTGTGCACAGGGTGCTAGTCTTGCCCGAGGGCAGCGTTTCGGTGCTGTGGACACAGCATCAGGTGCTAGGAGTTCTCGGGACAGGAAGTTGCAGGGAGATGAAATCCAGCTGCAGTGATCCCAGGCCAGCGGAGCCCCCTGGGCTGGAGCCCCCCAGTCTTTATCACTGGGTAGGGGCTGTGCCCTCTGGCACCTGCTCCTGCAGCAGCTCTCGTGCGCCACCCACCATATGATGAATGTGTATTATTCATTATATAAATAGACCCAGGACCACTGCCATCTCACACCCAAAATTTACTTCACCCCTCGGTCACCAGCGACCGCCCAAGGCAAGTCTTTCTACGTAGAAACTCGTCTCTAAGTTCAGGGTCAGAACTGTGTCCCAGACCCTCACAGCCTCTTGCCAGCCCTCCCTTGGCTCCCCACTCCCGTCCTCCACAAGTGCAGGAGGGCCACCTCAGTCCCTCCACAGAGCCCGCCCACGGCCCCCAGGACCCTTGCACAGTCCACCGCGCCCCGGGGCTGCCCCTGCTCACCCCTCCTCCCAGAGGGCTCTACCCTGGGCTAGGTGTGACCTGTGCAGCTGCTGCAGCTCCTCCCACGTCCAGGCCAGTGTGCTCCCCAAAGGCTGGCCAGAGCCCACACCCGGCGGAGGTACTGCAGACTGGAGATTTGGGCCTTTTGCAAAGCAGGTCCTTCCTCAAGGCGGGAGCGGCCGAGGAGGGAGTGCTCGGGCTGCGCAGTCGCCCCTCTCTGGAGCTGTCCGAGATCCTAGTTAAAAGCCGTGGGCGAACATTTCTGCAGGTCCCGGCAGTGCATCCCCACCCCGGCCCCAGCCCGGGTTTTCCCGGCGGGCAGGTACTGGCCGGCCAGCTCCGGTCCTACCAGCCCCGGCAGCCCTGATCCTGCACCCACTGGGCGGGGGCGGGCGA
>NW_006159826.1:2473527-2481586 GCF_000334495.1 Tupaia belangeri chinensis | reverse complement strand
GGGGAGTGCGGGCAGGGGTCTGCGAGCGCGGCGCCCCCCAGAGCGCGCCCTAATCGGGGACGGCCGGCCCAGGCGACGTCGGGGGAGCCAGGGCTTCCGAAAGGCACAGTGCAACTTTGCCCAGCACCCCAGAGAACTTGTTTTCAGGAAGGAAAATTGGACGCGGGTGCTCCCGCCCCGCACCTTCGTTTTCCGCCGGAGCTGCCAGTGCAGGCTCCCGGGCGTGGGCACCTGGACGCAGGCACCTTGCAGAGCGGGCTGGGGAAACAAGTCAACGCTGAAAACCCGAGGCTTCGTGGCAGGCAGCACTTTTTTTTTTTTCCTCTGCAGAGACCAGACCAGCGCCTTCCTTCTCGCGGCGCTCGCCTGCTCTTTCGGTTTGCACGTTACCTTGGCGCTTCTGACAGAGAAATTCAGCGGGTTGAGGACCCGGGGCGAAGGGGCTAAACACGCTCGGCGTTCTGCTTTGAGGTTCCGAACTGAACCCTGTGGCTGCAGGAGCCCACGCAGACTTAGCAAGAAGCTGTCCTCGCTCCCGTCTGCGTGGTTTTTACAGAGCACTGAGTGGGCCTGTCTAGGCCACTGTGGCTGCTGGACGCAGTGCGTGTGTGTCACGACCTTTTACTGCAAACTAGACAGGTTCTTCAGAGGGAGAGTCCAGGCCCACCGGAAGGCCCCGGGTTGTTACTGGGACTGGTGGCCTTTCCCCAGAGCAGGTGATGTTCAGAGGCACCTGCCCTGGTCCCGCCGCTGCTGGGACGATGAGGGGAGACGGCCCGGACGGTAGCTAGGGAAGCCATTCATGCAGGCATGTCTTGCAGCTGTTCAGCAGAGGGAGGACAGGAGGCCCAGGTTTTCCAAGGAGCCAGGCGAGTCCTCGTCCCTGACAGTAAAGCTCTACATAAAGTGCTGAGCCTGCCCCAGGTGTGACATAAGGTGGAACTGTCCTGCCATTTCCGTCTTGGCTGAATTTACGTGAAAACCAAAATCTTGTCTTATGTTCTTCTGTTGTATTACGATCCATTTAACTTGGCATGGACTTTGTGTTTTTGTTTCCTGAGAAATGAACATTTCTGTTAACAAGGCACAGAACTGGGTTGTGTAATATTTATATTTATATTGCATAAATAAATAGATATTCTTTACTGGTGTCCGGAGGCTGCACCCGCGAACGCTTGTGTAAATAAAACATCATGTCATGATCACATATAAACCTCCCTTGTTTACCAAGAAGACAGTTCTCGTTCTCCAAAAAGGCCAAAGCCCTGTCATCTTAACATCATTCTAAGTGGTCTGGCTAATGTCGCTCTGCAGAAGAACAAACAGCACTGTATGAGGTTATCAGTAGACGAATGTCGACAGGGCCTGGCTCTAATTAGGAGAATTACTAAGCACATGCTGTTTCCTTCCTAAACCGTAGCACTAGCCAGGTCTCCTTGGTGATGGAGACGTTGCTACCCGGAATGGCGAAGTAGTTTCTTTAAGTACACTCGGCCACAGGTTTAAGCACTTACCATGACAGCGTTACAGGCCAGCTGTTACTCAGTGCTCACCTCGCGTGCGGTGTCTGACCTCGCTCCGAGGCAGAGGTCTCATGCCCTGCGGAGCCGGTGTGCTACTGTTATGGGGACTCGTGTGACTGCGTTTCAGGAGTTTTGCATACAGCCATGGAAACGTTTTTCATCCACCAGAAAAGAAGGACATTTCCAGGGGAGCGGGGTCACTCTGGGATGACGGGACAGCCAGCTTCACTGGGTGAGTGCTGTCATTCCCGGGAACTCCCACCTTCCCTGGCTGTTGGACGGTTGGGCTGTTAGTTTGCTTGAACGTCTGCAATGTTTACTGAAACAGAGCTTTGCAGAATGGAAACGACTGGGACATTCCTGGAGAGGCAACGGGAACTGCCGCAGCCCGCCCAGCCCTTTAAGTCTGGACTCAGTCTAACACTGGGGTTCAGACCCAGAGGATTCTGGTGTGCTGACTGACCCGTGTGTTTATTTGCCCCCTCAGTGCTTGGCCGCAGGGAGAAATGTCTGGAGGGTCTTTCCCTTCCATGGGCACATGCCGGTCAGCATGCGCAGTGTCAGTCCATGCAGGGCTGTGGAGAGGCATTTCTGTCGCAAGGTGGTGTGTGGGTCACGGCAAGGGAACGTCTCGGGGGACTCAACAGAAGGCAGATAGCTAGTCGGAAAATCTGTTCTTGTGTATATGCGTGCGTGTGTTTCCAGGAGAACTTCTAGCATCTGATCAGTTAACACTGGTGCCTGGCAGTGTGTGATGGGGACCACGTGTAGGATGAATTCCAGTGAAAACGCATGTAGCCCCGACTTGCCTGCCTCTGCCCCTCCCTGCAGGCTGAGAGCCCATCTTTCCTGGGGTCCAGGTGGTGTGGCGGCGGCACCCTCAGTGGGCCCTGACCCAGGCCTGGCCATTGGGACTGTCCCAGAGAGGCCGAATGATTTCTACTGGAGCCCTTGGGAAAAACTGTCTCTTCCCCTGGGCTGGACCTGAGTGTCACCCTCCTGTCCTGCAAACCCTGACACAGACAGGGCGCTCCTGGCACCTGTGAACCCCAGAGGAGCACACAGGCTACACACCTGTGACCTCATCACCTTTGCACTGGGTGTCCATCCTGGCTGATGGCAGGGCAAGGGTCTCTAAAAACAGCACACCTGGAGGTTGTGGGAACCCTGCCCAGAACCTGGGGCTCCACTGGGGATGCGGGAAAGAAGCCTCCCGAGAGCGGAGATGCTGCGGCCTAGATGGATGCCCAGAAGGGCTGGGAGGGAGGAGGGAGACCTGCTGCAGGGCCCCTCCTGCAGTGCCTGCCTCTGCCCTGCGCGGCCCACCTCTGCACTGGAGCTCCTTCATGGCAAATCGAAAAGGCAATGATGCCGCCCACAGGGCCTGCCCGGTTCCCAGCCTCCCACACTGAGCGTGCCCGTGGCCCACCCACTTGCTCCACCCCCAAACTCTCACACATGTGCACACACACACATGGCACCTCTGGAGGAGTGCCCCATCTCCAGCTCTCCCTGCCCCAGGATGGACTAGCAGACTGCTATTTCCAGAGGACACGATCCTCCTTGGCAAGGAGGGTTATGTCAACACAGCGGTGAGAGGCGGGCTCCCACCCGCAGACTCATTCACAGAACATAATGAAGTTATTGTTGTTCAGGGAGAGACTGTTTTATCAAGATGGCTTTATCTTTCTTTTTCTTTCTGACATCTGAAAGACATCTTTATTTATACATATGTATGTATATATATATAATTTTTTTTTTGCTATAGAGCATGTGTACTTACCAGAGAGACAGAGACAGAAAGAGAGAAATCCCCACCCCCCTCCCAGGGGGGATGGCCACGCCACGATCCCTTCTCCTCCATTCTCCTCTCGGGATCCTGGGCATGCACGCACATACACCTGGCTTGAGTTTAAGCCACCGGATCCGGGACTCAAACCATGATTAATTTCCATGGGAAGTCCAGTGACATAACCTTTACACCATCAGCTGGTCCCCTACAAGATATCTCTTAACCAAGGTTTAAATTACAGATTCTCAGCCGCTTTGTCCGAGCAGGTCCTTGGAGTCACTCGGGCACTGGGTGGGTCTGGGGCTCCCTCTGTGCCCTTGTCAGGTCCCAGCATCTGCTCGTGGGCTCCACTTTGCCCCCCAGGGCCAGTGCTGCCTTACCGTCAGCGGGATCATCACCAGGCCTGTCGGAACCTTCCCTCGGCCCTGGACCCCAGCTGGGATGGGGACCCTTCTGTGCCTCCATGGGACGTGGGCCATGTTTGGCCCCAAGCCAGCCTATGTCAGCAGCTCCTGAGTTGCTGAGTTTTCTGGAAACCAGCGTGGGCAGGAAGTTCATTGCCCCACATTTGGCCCAGGGCTGACCCCTCCCAGGAGCTGGGGTACCGCTGACACAAGCACACAGGCCCTGTACCCCCAGACCCTGCACTTCTCACTGAGGCTCCTGAGCCAGACTCCTCGGGGGTGGTGGTGGGGGGGAGAGTCAGCGACTCACACAGTCACGTGAGCGGCCAGTGAGGTGCGGGGCTGCCTGCGTCCCCCACCCTGGCCTCCGGCACTGGTGTAGAAGCAGGGGGAGGACGGCCCCGGAGCCCCACGGGGCGGGGAGAGGGCTGGGGAGCAGAGTTCCTTCAGCTGATGCTCAGGGCTGTCACCGCAGGGCTGCTACACGGCCTCCAGAAGAACCCTTGTCTGGGAGGATGGGGCGAGGGCGGCTGCGGAGGCTGTGGAGGCTGTGGAGGCACCGCCCCACTTCCCTGGGTGCCTTCTGTCATGTCCACCACACAGGTGGGTCCTGTAGGATCAGGACTGGAAGGGGCAGGTGCCAAGATGGCCACCACCACAGAGGGTGACCAGGCACAGAATGCCCCAGCACCCAGCTGGGTAGACGCCACCCTGCGACCCGCACACACACACACACACACACACACACACCCGGTGCTGCTGGAGCAGGAAGACAGGAGACGGAGCAGGGGTGTGGGAAGGGCTCTGCAGCACACAAGGTCCTGGCTCGTAGAACCTTCTGGAACTTTTTTTGACTGAGGCATGGTGGGAAGAGGGCTTTGAGCCAAGGCTGGTTCTGGAGGAGGGCCTGCTCCTGCAAGCATCCAGAGGCCGCAGGTCAGACGGGGTGATGTGGGCCAGGGCACAGAGACCGACTGCCCTGGGCTGTGGCCTCAGCCTGGGCTGGAGCCTTCCGGTGAGGACAGAGGCGACGGTGCGGGATGCCAGGAACAGCCCAGTGCCTGAGGAAGCAGGGAGGAATGGGGGGCAGAGCCAGGACACGGGGGACCTGGGATTTCAGATGAACAGCACACCACGTCCCTGTAAGCGTCTCATGCCACATCTGGGACACGCGCTGACAGCCGCTCTTCTGAGTGCGCATGCAACCCGGCTCCCCGCATCCGTGTGCGACTCTGGCAGCCCCGTCCATGGCAGCTGCGGGGACCAGGCCTTCCCCTTGCACTCAGTGGCGAGGGAGGGTAGGTGGTGCTCATGCAGACCGGGGCTGGGACACATCCTGGGCAGTGTCATGTCCTCACAGCGCAGCACCTCAGAAGGGAGGGATGGCCCGTGAGCCCGCGGGGAGACAGGCCAGGCTCATGGCGAGAGCTGTGGGGAGGCCCAGGGAGAGGACTGTCCCCTCAGGTTGCCCTTCACTCCAGCAGCTGGGGAGGGCGGAGACTGGCTCCAGGTGTGACTGGGCACCTTGATGTGGCTGATCAGGAGAGAAGGCAGGTGGCAGGGGAAGGAGGCGGCAGCCAATGGCACCTGCAGGATGTGGGGGGCAGAGCAGGGAGCATAGCCGCCCGCTGCGCTTTTCTCTGGTGGCTCCTGGCTAGGCGTGGGCAGTCGGCCTCCCTGGCGGTGACCCCAGCTCTCCAGCCAGGTTCAGCGATCGCCCCTCCCTTTGGGCATTTTAGGGCAGTGGCACTGAATTTCCTAGTTGGTCAGGGAGGCCAGTGTCAAGGCCACCTGCTCAACACACAGCAGTCCACTCCCACCCCACGTCTCAGCAGGCTGTCACAGGGTCCCCTGTCTCCGGCGGATCAGTCAGTATCTGGGGACCTTGCACTTTGGGGGCTGCTGTAAGTGGGGACCCCCTCATGCTCTCACTGCTTCTAGGTGGACAGAGCAAGCTCCTTTGGTCCCCGCCCATGCCTGGTCCCCACTGCCGCTGTTTCCGGTAGAGCTGGTGTCTAGTTCTGCCTTCCATGACAAGGTCATCATGGCACTATAGCCAGGCGACCCTGCACCCCCTCCTCCCAGGCTGGTCCTCTCCGCTTTGTTCCTCTGTCCGAGGGCACTTCTATCTTTGAGGGGGCAGGTTTTTACACTTTTATGTTTGCAGGGGGAGAGGACAGAGCGTGCATCTTCTTTCCCCGTGTGAAGAGTGTTTTCAGCCTGCTCAGGAAGCGTCACTTAAGGCCACGCCAGCAACTGGCAGACCTCTGCATGCTCCCGAAGCCACGACGGCTGGCGCTGACCTTCCAACCCAGAGCAGAGGTCCGCAGCTGTGCGTCTTCCGGGTTCAGGAGGAGTGGTGCTCCTTACGGCCCGAGAGGCCTCTCCACAGAATCTCCTGGCGACGCTTTCAAGTTTCGCTTCCTTATCCTCACGGGCTCTGCACCTCCCTCGTGGCTTTTAGCAGCATTGGGTTTTCTTCCCGGAGCCCTGCACGTCTCATTCTCCCTCTGCGCTGGGCGGCTAGGTGGTGATGCTTTATCTTCCCCTGCAAAACCAGCCACGCCTGGCGTTTGTGGCCTGAAGCTCACCGATGGCTTCTGCAGTACCTTCGTGGGGATGGGTCCACTTGGATTCTCGTGCCAGGGAAGCTGCTGTTTATTCTCCTGGGAACATGCCACCCCGCTCGGCGTAGCAGTGGACAGTCCCCTCCCTGTGGCGTTCACCCTCTTGGCCCCTGTGTAAGGAGGTGTTCTCCTGTCAGTTCCAATCAGAGTGGACATGGTCGTCTGTCAATCTCTGTCAGTTCCTGAGTTTATTCTGTTTTGTTTGTGGAAGCCCAGCCATTTGTTTCACTCCTTCCTGTTTGGGAATGAGGCGTGCTTGGCTGTCTTCTACTCGGCATCCTGGCGTGGCCTGAGTTTGTGGCTGCCTCATGCCCATCATTGAGATTTGTGGACTTTCTGTGCTTTGTGGTTTCTGCTTCCTGAACACATGCCGCATGGCTCAGGCCTTTCAGTCCCTGGTAACACTTGCCGGCTCTGCCGAAGCATGGCCGGGCAGATCTCGGACCACAGCCACCACCCAGTGTGCACCAAGACCACCCTCTTGGCCTGCGCATTTTTCCTTTTGTGGCCCCATACACCCCCAGGCAGGGTGCAACGCACCTGGCTGTCAGTTCTAGTCGTCGTGTAAGTTGCAGTGCTTCAGGCCCGAGCCCCCGTTTACCCTCCTCTTCCAGCGCTGTGAGACTTGTGTTGACCCAACACTACCAGTCGCCCTGTGGTTGTGGCCTGCACGCTGTCGGGGAGATGGAAGAGTCCCCACGGGGACCCTCGCCGTCACAGCCTCGTCTCGGCCTCCTGGAGATGGCTTACAGCGGGCTGCCTTCTCTGTCCCACTGGGGCTTTTCTGTTCGTATCTTTACGTTTGACTGGGGTAAAGTGCGCATAACAACCTGCCATCTCAGTCATTTTTTTAAATATTTATTTGATTTTATTTATTATAATTATTCTTTTGGGGGGGTTTCTGCTATAAGGCACGTGTACTCACTGGAGAGACAGAGAGAGACTGAAAATCAGCCCCCGGGGGACGGCCATGCCACAGTCCCTTCTCCCCCATTCTCCTCTTGGGCGTTTGGGCACACACGCGCATGCGCCTGGAGTGAGTTTCGTGCCACTGGGTCTGGGACTTGAAGCACAGTCAGCTCTGTGGGAGTCCAGCACTTCAACTACCACGCCCTGTGTTCCGGCTTTTATGATTTTGCTTTTCTTCAAGTCTATTTATCCATTTCTTCTCAGTAAGAGAGAGCACCCCCTACAGGGTCTTCAGGCCATGCCCCATCCCCCCAGCAGGCTGGGTCACCGCTCAGGCACGTGACCTGGGGGTGTGCCATGGCAATGGGGGGGTCCACATCAGCCACAGGCGACAGCAGCTGGGATGTGGTGCTGTAGTCGATCTGGTGCATCGGTCCTGACAGCAGCGCGGGGTGTGGCGGGCAGGAGGGGGGATCCAGGGCGGGCGGGTGGCTTAGATGTGGACAAGTGTGCAGACGGTCGCCCCCAGGCTCCGCTGCGCTGCCTCCTCTGCCTCCCCGTGGGCGCCACCGGACCAGGGGCATCGGGGCGGGCGGCACGTGGTCTCTGGCTCAGCCCCACAGGGCTGCTCTCGCTCACTGCCTCCACGTGTGTGGCCGTGTCAGAGACCACTCGCGGCAGGGCTGCTGGGACTTGGGAGACCAGCCCTGGCAGTTTTAGGACACAAGGTGCCGTCACCAGCAATGGCTTCCGTCACCCTGAAGGGCATCAAGAAGCTGCCACTAGCAGGCAGGGGCCGGGGGC
>NW_006159826.1:2458233-2473451 GCF_000334495.1 Tupaia belangeri chinensis | reverse complement strand
ACGGGGGCTGGGCAGGCCACCCGGGGAGGCCGCGGTGACAGCCCTGGCTCTGTTGCAGCCCATCACCTGTTCGCGGTCACTGCCTGCCAGGACGCTGACTTCGGTACCCTCGCCCAGGAGCACTGCCTGGCCCGGTTCGAGTCAGACATGGAGGCCGTCGGGGAGCCGCTGTGGTGTGACTGGGCCAAGACCATTGGGTGAGTGTGTCCCTGAGGATGGGCGAGGGGCTGGGGAGGCCACAGAGGGCCCTCTCACCATCCAGGGCTCTGGCTGAGGACAGGCGTGCTGGGTGTCCAGGACGGCTGGGAGGCCGTGTCCACAGCTGGCTCGAGGGCGGGGTGGGCGGGGTGAGCCGGGGGTAGTAGGAGTTGGGGTCCAGGCTGGGCCATGTCTGGCTGGAAATTCCTGTGGCCCATCCAGGGACAGGGGCCTGGAGGCCACCTGAGCACAGTCTCATGGCCAGGGCCTGGGTGGCCAAGCCTGTGACAGAGCCTGACTTGCAGGGACCTCCCTGCTGGCTCACTCCGCCATCCCCGTGACCAGCCCAGGGCCATCCACCTGCCTATTTTGGGCCCAGAGACTCCGCCATGAGGAGTCAGGCTGTCACTGGAGGGGTGGCTCCAGCCCCCGCCGGGATGGCCTGCCAAGCCCTCACCCACACGGCCTGGTGCTCCTGCCCAGAGGCCCTTCTTCCCGTGCCCTGTGGCTCACTCGCCCCCTCCCTGGGTGCACCAGTGGGGCCGGGGTCCCCTCCGGGAGCAGGGACTGGCACTTGGCATGCTAGTGACTGAACTTCCAGTCTTTGCTTCTGCTTCAGCATGAGGCGCTAGGGGCGCGTGAAGACCCCTCCTGTGAGCTCCTAGCTCCTCCCCCAGGGTGCAAGCTACAGCGAGGCCAGCTGAGCACCCACCGCCAAGTCTGAACACGGCACTGCTGAGGCAGGGCCGCGACTGCCCCGGAGCCAGGCCTGCCTCTGCCTACCTGCAGGCTACACCCAGCCAAGGCTGTGCCCCCTTCTCTGTGGCTGACTTGGGGGCAGTGTCCCCCATCTGTCCCTTCCAGCAGCCACGTGCGGTCCGAGAGGAGAGCCCTCCTGCTCACCCCCAGCAGCTCCATCATGCCGGCAGAGTCTGTGCTCACTGTGCAGTCGTCGAAGTGAATCTCCTCCTTGGGGGCCCAAAACTTCAAAATTAGGAAGCCGTGACTGTATGCCAGTGTGTAGAACTGGGCTTTAAAAACGATCAACAGGGCCGCCCCGGCCTGGTGGCTAGGGGAACCAGATCCCACATGGCCAATGATGTGGTTCAAATCCAGCTCCTCTGGCTTGAAAAACACACCAGGTGCATGTGTGTCCATGCGCCAACCCCGACAGGATGAAGAAATGCATGAGAAGAGATTGTGGTGTGACCACACCTCCTTGGGGGCATTTTGTCTCCCTCTGGCAAGTACAGGTGCCCTCTGGCAGATTTTTTAAATAATAAAAAATGTAAACAACAGCAATAGACTCCCACCCTCTGCTCCAGTTTGGGTGGAGAGTTGTTGCCATCCAAGGTAAAAAGGCCAGAGCCGAGGCTCTGTGGCTTAGGGACCCGTGGCCCCTGACGGGAGCCCCCTTCAGACCAGCCCCTGTAGGAGTTTTAGGGACCAGCAGCATCTTCATGGGGTTTCTTTGCTGACTTCTTAATCTGCCCACTCGAGGCCTTTGAGACTTCAGGGTCTCATTTTCTAAGCTGACAGTGAGTCAAGAATGGGAGCTCAAGGCGGGGAGGGCGGTGCCCGACATCAGAACAGCCCGTCCTGCAGGCTCATTGGCCTCTGCCTGGCTGAGTGGTTTCGATTTAAATGAAAGGTTGCATTTTACCGTGATCCAGGGGAGACGCAGCAGGGCCCTGGGGAAGGCATTCTTCCGGCCCCTGCGTGTTCAGTACCCATTTGTGCAGATTGGTTCCAACCCGAGCCTCGAGGAGCACAGGGCGCCAAGGCGGCAGCGCAGTGCCTGCTGGAAATGGAAGCCACACAGCTGGTCCGGCATGCCGAGGGGGCAGAGCAACCAGCGCTCAGCACAGAGGGGTGCCATGGTTAGAGCTGCGCTGGTCACTGGTCGCGGGGGGTGCAGGCGAGGAAATGGATCTTATTTAAAAAGAAAATCAAGAAACATGGCAACTGAGAAGCAGAGTCTGCATCTCAACAGCATCTCAGCAGGTCGGGCACCGGGTCTGCAGCCACGGGGGCAGGGGCCCTGTGGTGCCCAGGTAGGGGTGGGTCCACTGTGCTCTCGAGGGTCCTGAACTCCAGCGTGGGCCACTGGTGTGCCTTCGCATCGACTCCAGCGTCCTCGTTCTTCGTGAGCGCCTCCTTACTTCTGGTACCACGAGATGTTCCCGGTTGACCTTGTCCATGTTCTTCCCCAGCCCTGAGATCAGCCATTTCTCCAAGGAGCCCTGGTTCCTTCTATCCGAGGACGGTGTTTAGAAACCAGAGTGGACCTGCTGGCATCGTGGTTTAAGATGCTGGAGTCTCACCTGGCTGACCACGGTTTGAATCCCAGACCCAGGAACTTGAAAATTAGGCCAGGAGCATGTGCACACACAGCCAAAACCCCAAGAGGAGACCGAAGGAGAAGGGATTACAGTGTGGCCAAACCCCAGAGTGCGATTTCTCTGTCTGTCTCTTCCAGCAGGTGCATACACCTTATGGCAAAAACAAAACAAAACCTAAAGAAAAAGAAACCAGAGTATATGTAGTCTGTTTCTGCAGTTCTGCACCCTCCCATGCCGCCGACTCGGGTGGAAAACGTTCCCATGGTGCTGCCGTGTGAAATGGGGTTAGCCCTGATGGCTGGTCTGTGCTGAGCATGCACAGACGGCTTTCCTTGTCCTTACTCCCCAAACAACGCAGGGCAGCAGCTATTTGCGTGGCATCGTATCATACAGCAGGCGGCACCGTGGTTAAGGTGTTGGACTCCCACATGGCCCACTGCAGTTCGAGCTCCAGATCGGGCGGCTTGGGAATCACACCAGGAGCACATGGGTACATGCCCAAAATCCCAGCAGGAGAGGGAGGGGAAGGGATTACAATGTGGCCATCCCCCGGGGGTGGTCGTTCACTCTCTCTCTCTCTGGCAAGTGTACATGCCCTGTATTAAAAATAATAATAATAATAGCAATGCAAACTATGAAATGACTATGCATGAATTAAAAAATTTCTTTTTTGCATGAGGCTAGGTGGTGGTGTGGTGGTTGGAGCAGCTGGATCCCACATGGCTGACTATGCACTTCAAGTCCCAGACCCGGTGGCTTCAGAAACATGCCGGGCCTGCGTATGTGCATGCCCAGAATCCCAAGGGGAGAAGGGATTGCAGCGTGGCCATCCCCCCTGGGGGGTGATTTCTCACTTTCTGTCTCTGTCTCTCTCCAGCAAGCACATGTGCCCTAGTAGCAGTGTGTGTACACACACACACACACATGTGTATATATGTGACACATGTGCTCACTGGAGACAGAGAGACTGAAAGCAAGATGTCACCCCCACGGGGGATGGCCACACCACAATCCCTTCTCCTCCATTTTCATTGTCCTCTCGGGATCTTGGGTATACACACATATGAGCTTGGCATGAATTTTAAGCCTCTGGGACTCAAACTGTGGTCAGCTACATGGGAGTCCACCGACGCAACCATGACACCATCTCCTGGTCCCTGAATTTTAATTTTTAAAAAATGTTTTGCATGAAAATAACTCACTTTAGTTCTGTTTTTTCATGAACTTTTGGAAGTTCCCCAGTATTAAGTATTGTAGTGATCCAGAGGTGATTTTAAGGACCCGGAAGACATGCTTAGATTATATACAGATATTACACCATTTCACATAAGGGTCTTGAACATCCATTGAGGTCCATGGAGGTCCTGAACGAATCCCCCATGGACTCCGAGAGATGACCATGTGTACACACCAGAATGGTTAGCTCAAGGAGTTGGCTCACAAGCTCGGGTCTGGCAGACCCAGAGTCTGTAGGGTGGGCTGGCAGGCTGTGCACTCGCTGGGAGCTGATGCAGCTGTCTTGAGGCAGAGGCAAAAGTTCTTTTTAAGATTATTCCTTTATTTATTTATTTAGTTAGTTAGTTTACTTATTTATTACTTCTGTGAGCAAGGAGAGAGACAGCACCCCCAACAGGGTCATGATGCCAGTCCACCGCAGCCTTCAGCCAGCCCCACCGCGGCCACATGCGTGCCCAGCATGTTCAGGAGGACTTCAGACTTGAACCGGGAACCCTCCCACGTGGGGTTCCCTCAGAGCATTGTATTTTACCACTGCATGGTCTGGCCTCTTAAGGCTGAGACCAATGAGGCCTACCCACTTCATGAGAGTCTCCTCTCCTTAGCTGATTGTAGGTGGTAACCGAGTCTCCAGAATCCCCCCACAGCCCCCCTGGAGCTGTGTTGGACCGAAGAACAGGTCCTGGATCCTGGCCAAGCTGACACCTCAAACCAGCACTGTGCTTCTGAGGCTGGAGTCAGAGAATCGTCTTCCCTCATCCCCACTGCCCCTTTCCGTTTCTCCCTTTCTCTTCACCTCACTCGTCTCTTCCTCTGGGCAAACCATCTCATTTAAAAATATATATATTTCCTTTCTATTTACACAATGAGATGGGGAAGAGACACATGCACATTTTTGCCTCCCCTCCTGCATGAAGGCGGCCTACAACACACACTCTGGTCGTTTGATTTTCTTTCGCCTCACAGTACATCCTGGAAACCACTCTTTACTGGTACAAAGAAAGCGTCTGTGCTCATTTTATTAATAGAACTACACAGAATGCCACTATATAGTTTTTGTTTTTTCTTTTCTTTTTTGCTTTCTAAACCATCTTCCTATGAAGAGACATTTAAGTTGTGAAATTTTCCAATCAGGTCACATTCACATGACTGGCCTGGTGCATGTTTTCATATGGTTGAAGCTGTCTCTGGAGTAGAGACCTCGACGGGACTTGGCCCAGCCATGGTTGTGCAGGTGGTAGAGGTGCCACTGCCGGGGCCGGAGGTTTGTGCCCAGGAAACGGAGAGGCACAGTCGGGCCTTTGCACGCTCCGGTCTGGGCTCACAGAGGAGGGGTGAGGGAGAAGGCCCACCCCGCACCCACAGCCAGCCCTACACAGCCAGGTGTGGGAGACTCAGGCCAGGGCAGGCGTCCTCAGCTCACGCTTCACTCCTCCCAGCTGCTGTCCTACCAGGTGGAGGGACGTCTTCATTTGGGGGGTGCCCCTAGAGAGCTGGGCCCTCACGGCAGCAGTAGCATCTTGGTCGGGATGCCATACATAATGCTCCGTGGCTTGCTCCCTGGTGGGTTCTGGTGGTGGTCCCCAAGGCTCCATGAAGCCACCTGCTGGGCTCGGTAAAGGACCCCATTTCTACTTAAAGCTCCCCGAGGAGTGAGACTGTAAGGCCGGACAGCGAGGAATCCTTGGTGGGGAAGGCTGGGGGCTGGGTGAAGGACAGCTGGCCCCTCCTTTGCACAGTGGCCCAGGGCCAGTGTCGCCTCGGCTCCCGGAGTCTCTTCGGCCCTGGGGGGAGGGCACGGCGGTAATGCAGTGGCATAGTTTCCCCTCAGGGATTACCGGCCCACTTAACAGCCCCCTCGGTTTGGGGATGAAGTAGGGCTTGTGTGTCAGGAAGTGGAAGGTCAGAAATGGGGCGACACTGAGCAGATCCCGCTGGGAGCGGAAGGGCAAGCAGGTGGAATGTGTCCTGGGGACGGGGTCACTGCCACTCCCCCTCTGCAGCTCACACCCCGCCCGGAAGGCTCAGAGCCATCCAGACCGGCCTGGGAGACATGCCAGACTTGCTTACACTGGGCTCACTGGGCCCCCTGGGCCGTCCACCAGGAAGGGGCGAGCAGGCCCTCACTGGGGGAGCCGAGGGACACGTGGCCCTGTGTGCCCCTGCAGTTCATGTGGCGGGGGCAGCAGCGGGGATGGCCATGGATGAGTCTTCCCGAGGTGGACCTCCAGGCCTGGTTTCAGTGTCTCTGGGGACACAGCCATTCATCACTCAGCACGGACGTCTCAGCCGGGACATTCCCAGGAGCAGTGGCGCTGGGCACAGCTGGCCTTCCCCAGGCACGTTCCATGACCCCTTGGCCCCTGAGTGCCGGGTTCTATGCGCAGGTGCTCTGTCTCCTCTCCTCGAGCCCGTCTCAGTCTGAAAAACGGAGAACCTTTTCCTCAGGCACACTCCCGAGCGGCATGGAAGGCCAGCTGAGCCCTCGGCCACCAGCCTGCCGGCTCGGCCACTCCCAGGTCTGCCCCGGGGACTTCGGCACTTTCACAGGTCCTTATTATTATTTTAGGTCATTTCTTTGTTAGAAATTCCTGGGAGAAATAAGAATTCCCGCCAGAAGGTTGCAGCTGCGTATGCCACGAACATTCTTTTCTGGGTAGGTGTTGCTCAGAGGCCCTGCTAAGGAACTTTACTTATTTATTCCACCAGCAGCGTAGGAAAATGATCAACTTCTTCATAGATTCCTGAGAACAGGGTTTGTAGAGACTTGAATTCCGCGTGTTTACAGATTTTCCTCTTTCGTTCTAATTTGCACGCCTGTGGTAAACGAGTCTCCTGCAGTTACTTGTAATGTTTTTCTCAGGTGCGAGTCACTTTACCGTGACCTTTCCTGGTTGTCCTTTGAGTCACTGGGTTTTTTCCTAAGACTTTTTATTGTTTTTTTAGAACAGTCTTGGGTTCAGGAGGAAATTGAGAAGAAGGTGCAAATACCCCCTTGCACCCTTTGGAGATATTTTCTATCCTCTTTTCCAAATTCTTGACTGTTGTGGATGTCAGCTACTTGTCGTTGTGACGTAGACAGTTCCTCTTGTCTCACTGTGTTATTTTGATGCCGACTCTGCCCCGTTGCAGTTCATCAGTTACCGGCCCACACTCCCACCTCGGACTCACTGCCCAGGCTGGATCTGGCCTCAGCCCTAACCCATCCACAGGCTCAACCCAAGTCACGTGGCCACAATATCAGGTTCTGTTTCTTTGTAGCTGCTCCAGATTTTGAAGTCATATTTATCTTCTTAACACAGTGGGTAGCTGGTTAAGGCAGGAATTAAAAGGTATTTCCTTTTTACCTCAGTGACCCTAACGCAGCTCCTTTGCACTGTGTTCCTCCCCTGCTTCTGCTGCCCCATCTCACACGGTGTTGGTTCCTGTGCACCGGGTCCTTGATCCGTGCGTGGTTAGGCTGCACCGCTGAGATCACCATGGCCGTCAATACTTGACGTGGTTTAGAAGAGCCCTCTCGGCAGTTTCATTTTCAGTATGTTGCATTGTGTTTTGCTTTTTTTAAAAAAAATAAAAAAGGCGAGAAATCATCCCCCAGGGGGGATGGCCACGCCGCAGTCCCTTCTCCTCCATTCTCCTCTCAGGATCTTGGGCACGCACGCACACTCACCTGGCATGAGTTTAAGCCACCGGGTCCGGAACTCGAACCGTGCGTGGTTGGCTACATGGGAGTTTAGCGACATAGCCATTACACTCACTGCTGGTCCCGTGTTTTGCTTTCTTCGATTTATTTTCTGTTCTTTTCCCAAAAACCTTAAGAATGATTTTGCCAAATGCCATAAGAAGTCATTGAGATTCTAATCGGGGTGGGCAGGGGTGGCCAGTCGTCAGTCACGTTGGGAAGCCCAAGTGTAAGAGTCCCTTCCCAGACAGCTCAGAGGGGTCCCCATTTACCCTGAGGGCGGCTGCTGGCCCAGTTCAGTGGTGATCGGTACCTCGGCGCTGCCTTTTAGCCATCGCGGAAAGTCACAGACCCTGGGCCAGCTCCTGCTGGCCCCGTCCTGCTCAATTCCTGGGCTTCTGGTGAACACCCACCAGCAGAACGCACGTGGTCCTGTTTGTTGACTGACACGTCCTGTTTTTCCTCTTCATTGTTCCCTTAATCAGGCTTTGGGATTAGATCCCCGTGACCTAATGGCATGTATTAATACGTATATGCTAGCTGAGCTGTATAGGCAAAGGTGAAAATCATTTATGAAAACTACTTCCTTAGAAGGCGATGTGGGTTCACCATGGAAACGTTCACATTTGAGCGGGTTTGGCAAGTTCTTTCTCTGGTTTCTTCCTCCACTATTGGCTTATTTCAATATTTATTTATTTATTTGGTGCCAGAAGGCACGTGCACTCACCAGAGAGATACGGAGGAAAGAGTACCCGCAGGGCATGACCATGCTGAAATCCCTTCTCCCATCTGCATCCTGCGTGCCCGAAGGGTTTTAATTTTGTTTTTGAGAGATTTTTGGTGTAGGGTCCATGTGCCCTCCAGAGAGACAGAAAGTGAGAAATCACCCCCCGGGAGGATACCCACACCACAGTCCCTTCTCTTTGATTCTCCTCTTGGGATTTTGGGCACACACATACACACCCTACATGAGTTTTAAGCCACCAAGTCCGGGACTCATACCGCGGTCGACTACGTGGGAGTCCAGCGACGTACCCATTACACCCTCAGCTGGCCCCGTGCCCAAAGTGTTTTTCCAAGTCTCAGGATGGGTTTGAACTGTGGTCAGCCATGTGGGGTCCTGCTCCCTTAGACCGTGGGGCTGGCTCTCACCCAGGTGTTTAGAACTGTGCTTGTTTTCTCTAAAGGCCTGTTCGTTCCTCTCTGCTGCCATGTTTGGTGTGTCAGTGTCTTTCTCATTGTGTTTTCTTAATAGACAACTCTCTTCTCGAGTTTTTCTTCAGCAAGTATACTTTAATTCTCAGGCTCTAGTTCTATTTGTGCCTAATCTAGTCTCTGGATGTAGGGAGAGAATGTACTAAGAGTCATTTCTTTTGTGTTTTTATTGAGGCTTTTGTGTTTTTATTGAGGCTTTCTTTGAGGCCAAGTACGTGGTGACCTGCGAACAACCACGAGGACTTGAAAACGCGGTGTGTTCTCGGCTGGGTCTGCTTCGTGCCCGTGGGGAGGCCGAGCCCCGCCATGTGTGCGGGTCGAGCCCCGCCATGTGTGCGGGTCGCTGCTCTGTGTGGCCTTGGCCTGCTGGGGCCAGACCGTGGTGTGCCTGGGCTGGGGCTCCAGTCGCATGTTCGGTGTCTGTCCGGCGCCTTCCTAGGGGGCGTTCTCACACCTGCTTTAGTGGCACTTGGGCTCGATGTCACTGTGTTGCTGCCAGCTGGGTCCTCGTGGCCTCTTACCCCATACTCTAGGTTTGGCTTTGAATTCCTCCTCGCTGCATATTAACATGGAAATCCAGCGTTCCAGCCCCTCGACGGCTACTGGGAGCCCTGCCTCATCTTCCTACACAGCTCTACTCTAAATCTCTCTCTTGCAAACAGCTTATTGGTAGGTTTTTATTTTTTCCATCTGGAAACTGGGGCCCTTAACCAAAGAAATGATGCTGTGCCTGCCATTTTTGTTCTACTTTTTCATCATCTTAATTTTTATCTTTCTGTGTGGATTTTTTCCTTTTCTCCCATTGTTGAAACATAATGTGTTCCCCCTCTCTTTTTCCTTATATGCTGTAGGGTGCGTGTGCTGCCAGAGAGGGACACGGAGGACAGCAGGGAGAGGGGAGGACAGCAGGGAGAGGGGAGGACAGCAGGGAGAGGGAAAGCGGGAAAGCGCCCCCTGCCCACCACGCCGCAGTCCCCTCTGCTGTTCTCCTCGCAATTCTGGGCGTGCACACGCACCTGGTGTGCCCCCCCCCCCAAGTCATCAGATCCAGGATTCAAACCATGTGGTCAGCCATATGGGATCCAGCACCTTAGTCGCCAGGCACGCGCTGGTTCCGCTTTCTCTTTTCAATGAAATTGAAATAGTGCGAGCTGTTTCTCACTCACACAGCCATGAAATGTGAGACAGACGGATGTTCTTATTCGTGCATATCCCCTCACGTGTCCAGTTCCTACCCTGGCTTCCTGTGCAAGGACCACAGTTTGGGTTTGGGACTTCCTCCTCTCTCTCCCTGTCCTCAGTGACTGCAGGTAATGTTCGAAACCTGCTCCTTCCTCTCTGTTCTGTATTTCATTTCTTTTGTTTTAGAATTATAAATTTAATTTAATTTATTTATATTTTTAACTTGCTACAGGGCATATGTGATCACCAGAGAGAGACAGAGAAAGTGAAAAAGCAGGCCGCCAGGTCCGGGACTCAAACCGCATTCAGCCACATGGGAGTCAAGCGCCCTACCCACCGCGCCTCCTGCCGGCCCCTGGTGTTGGTTTCAGGCTGGCTTTTCCTAACTGTTGCGCTTGCTCAGTCGTCGCCCAGCTCTGGCAGAGCTCGTGTTCACTTGCCTCTGCAGATAGGCGGTTCAAGCCTGGCTTCGTATTTTAGCATCATCATCCCTTTTACAAATAAGGTTTAAATGCAGACCTTCATTTGAAGTAGGGCATAGAAATAAGCCACGTGACGAGTATACTCCCAGAGCGCAGGCATTTCCGAGCAGCATCGCGCTTTGTCCATGAGTGACGACCCGCAAGGACTGGCCTCGCTCTGGGGTTCCTGAGCTGTGGCTCCTCTGTCCCGGGTCTCCGTTATGTCATCAGAGGGGGCAGAAGCGATTTGGATTTATACATATTTTTAAAATATGACCTCCTTCTTTCTGGCATAGTTACCCGCAGTATTCCTTTTTGTTTAAAAAGTTGTTATGAGGAATGTCGTGACAGTGGCTTTGTTAACTTGTGGGGGCGTTGGCACGCGCTGCAGGCCCCCCTCTGCTTTTGTGGAACTGAACTTTTTTTTTTTTAAATGTATTTATTCCCTGAGTAACAATGAGAGGGAAAAAGACCAAGAAAAAGAGAATGCCCTCAGCCGGCCCCAGATCGCGGGCACGTTTTCCTAGATAATCTGTTTTTATTTGCTGCTGCCCCCCCCCCCCAAGTCATCAGATCCAGGATTCAAACCATGTGGTCAGCCATATGGGATCCAGCACCTTAGTCGCCAGGCACGCGCTGGTTCCGCTTTCTCTTTTCAATGAAATTGAAATAGTGCGAGCTGTTTCTCACTCACACAGCCATGAAATGTGAGACAGACGGATGTTCTTATTCGTGCATATCCCCTCACGTGTCCAGTTCCTACCCTGGCTTCCTGTGCAAGGACCACAGTTTGGGTTTGGGACTTCCTCCTCTCTCTCCCTGTCCTCAGTGACTGCAGGTAATGTTCGAAACCTGCTCCTTCCTCTCTGTTCTGTATTTCATTTCTTTTGTTTTAGAATTATAAATTTAATTTAATTTATTTATATTTTTAACTTGCTACAGGGCATATGTGATCACCAGAGAGAGACAGAGAAAGTGAAAAAGCAGGCCGCCAGGTCCGGGACTCAAACCGCATTCAGCCACATGGGAGTCAAGCGCCCTACCCACCGCGCCTCCTGCCGGCCCCTGGTGTTGGTTTCAGGCTGGCTTTTCCTAACTGTTGCGCTTGCTCAGTCGTCGCCCAGCTCTGGCAGAGCTCGTGTTCACTTGCCTCTGCAGATAGGCGGTTCAAGCCTGGCTTCGTATTTTAGCATCATCATCCCTTTTACAAATAAGGTTTAAATGCAGACCTTCATTTGAAGTAGGGCATAGAAATAAGCCACGTGACGAGTATACTCCCAGAGCGCAGGCATTTCCGAGCAGCATCGCGCTTTGTCCATGAGTGACGACCCGCAAGGACTGGCCTCGCTCTGGGGTTCCTGAGCTGTGGCTCCTCTGTCCCGGGTCTCCGTTATGTCATCAGAGGGGGCAGAAGCGATTTGGATTTATACATATTTTTAAAATATGACCTCCTTCTTTCTGGCATAGTTACCCGCAGTATTCCTTTTTGTTTAAAAAGTTGTTATGAGGAATGTCGTGACAGTGGCTTTGTTAACTTGTGGGGGCGTTGGCACGCGCTGCAGGCCCCCCTCTGCTTTTGTGGAACTGAACTTTTTTTTTTTTAAATGTATTTATTCCCTGAGTAACAATGAGAGGGAAAAAGACCAAGAAAAAGAGAATGCCCTCAGCCGGCCCCAGATCGCGGGCACGTTTTCCTAGATAATCTGTTTTTATTTGCTGCTGCATAGACTCTTCCTTTCGTTCTGCCCAAGGCATCTCCTGGTCGGGAGGTTGTGGGGGCACTGACCAGCCGCAGCGGTCACCACCAGCCCCCCCCACCTCTTCAAGGTCAGATCTCAGCCCTCGTGAGCCCACGGCGGTGTGTGTGGTGACGGCGTGGGGAGAAGGCAGGAGCAGGGCGTGTGTGTAGGGCGGGCCAGGGCAGGCAGGGGCTTCATGAGAGTGGTGGCCTCAAGGACCCAGAGCTGAGTGGACAGGCGTCCAGGAAGAGGCACTGCAAGGACTCCTCCCCTGGGACTCTGCTGCGAGACACTGAGCAATAACGAAGGAATGGCCGGGGGAGGAGACGGGAGAAACGTGACGACCAGGACTGGGTCTCCCGCACTGGGTACAGGAAAGCCAGGCTGGGACCAGGGACCTGGCAGGGTCAGTAGACAGCCATGGGCACGGGGCCCAGCCACTGCACGGGGGCTGCCTGTGCAGGGGCCCTGGGCAGCTCTCAGGCCACATGACCTCAGGTCCTGGGCAGCCGGGGCCCCAGGGATATCACTGACAGCACCACTGCTCTCCCGGATGGACAGGAAGGGTCCCAGACCCCCCTTGCCACCTAGACCCAGGTGGGTCTGGGAGTGTGCTCCCCACTTCTGCCTCGGTGTCCCCTTCTGTCCTCCTAGCTGTGGACCAGCCTTGTGTCGAGGCTGGCTCTGGGTTATGGCTCTGTCCCACAGACAGCCAGAAGTGCCTCCCTTGCTGGGGTGATCGTGGCTCCCAGCCTTGCTCCCAGTTGGGCTCCATGCCCAGTTGTGCTTGGGCACGCTCAGAGACTGAACAGGGGACCTGTGTTCACAGGAGGCGAGGCAGAGCCCCCACGCCTGGGGCGGGGACCCGAGGACAGGCAGGGGTCTCCGTTGATGGGCAGGGGGCCTGCGAACCTGTAGGGGTCTCCGCAGGTGGGCAGGGGGCCTACGGACGGGCAGGAGTCTCTGTGGATGGGCAGGGGACCTGCGGACGTGTAGGGGTCTCTGCGAGTGGGCAGGGGGCCTGTGGACGGGCAGGGGTCTCTGAGGGTGGGCAGGGCTCTCTGCGGGTGGGCAGGGGGCCTGTGGACGGGCAGGGGTCTCTGAGGGTGGGCAGGGCTCTCTGCGGGTGGGCAGGGGGCCTGTGGACGGGCAGGGGTCTCTGAGGGTGGGCAGGGCTCTCTGCGGGTGGGCAGGGGGCCTGTGGACGGGCAGGGGTCTCTGAGGGTGGGCAGGGCTCTCTGCGGGTGGGCAGGGGGCCTGTGGACGGGCAGGGGTCTCTGAGGGTGGGCAGGGCTCTCTGCGGGTGGGCAGGGGGCCTGTGGACGGGCAGGGGTCTCTGAGGGTGGGCAGGGCTCTCTGCGGGTGGGCAGGGGGCCTGTGGACGGGCAGGGGTCTCTGAGGGTGGGCAGGGCTCTCTGCGGGTGGGCAGGGGGCCTGTGGACGGGCAGGGGTCTCTGAGGGTGGGCAGGGCTCTCTGCGGGTGGGCAGGGGGCCTGTGGACGGGCAGGGGTCTCTGAGGGTGGGCAGGGCTCTCTGCGGGTGGGCAGGGGGCCTGTGGACGGGCAGGGGTCTCTGAGGGTGGGCAGGGCTCTCTGCGGGTGGGCAGGGGGCCTGTGGACGGGCAGAGGTCTCCGCAGATGGGCAGGGGGCCCGAGGACGGGTAGGGGGCCTGCGGATGGGCAGGGGTCTCCGTGGATGGGCGGGGTTCCTGCTCTCTGGTTGTGGTTCTCCCCCGAAGAGTTCGGGAGCACCCCTGGCACCACGAGCATGCAGAACCTGGGCTTCGGTCCTGCCGAGCAGCTGCTTGCAAACACCCGACAGGGCCCAGCCTGATGCCCGGGAGAGCCGCTCCTTGGGGTCAGCCCAGCAGTAGGTGGAGGTCAGTAGATCAAGTCCCCTGGCCAGCAGGCCTGAGGACAGGACAAGGAGCTGAAAGGCCACAGAGAAGCCACAGCCACTGTCCTCTCCCGGTAGCTTTGACCGCAAATCACTCTCGGCTTCCCCCAACCCACCTCATGCCCACCACGGTGCCCCCCACGGCCCCACCCAGTTCTCACTGTCACGCTCCGTCCCAGGCTAAGTCAGGGCTCCTGCCGGGCCGGTGGGCACCAGTGAGGCCCTGCCTGGGTTTCCCGCCTCTGCTCCACACCCTGTCTCCGGTGGCGCGTTCGGCTCCCTGGCCGTGTTCACACCCTCAAAGCAGGACTTGGTGCTCCCCACGTCACCTCCACGAGTCTGGTGCCCTGAAGGGACCGCAGGTGGCTGCTCCACCCCAGGCCCTGCCAGGCGCAGGGTGTGAACACTCTGGCCGGTCTCTTGGCCAGCCCCAGCCGCTCCACTCCGCCCTCCCCCCAACTTGGGAGCGAGGGAGGAAGTCTGCTATTCCGGCTGCAAGGTGCCGAGAGACGGGGGATTAGTCTACACTCGCGTTGTCGTCCACAGTGTCAAGGGCTGATTCACATCAGGCGTCCTAGCACACAGGTGAGCGTGGCGGGGGAAGGCCGGGCCATGAGCTGCATGAGGCCAGCACGGCCCCGACCCACCCAGGGGTTCTGCTCCAAGTCCGGCCAAGGCCGATCCTCCATCAGCCGGTCACTTCAGCAACGCAGCGTCCCCGCAGGTCTTCGGCCAAGCATCCCTCCCTCCAGTTGGGGTCCCAGTGCCTCAGATCTCAGCAAGGAGCACTGCACGGTGAGGGTGAGAGCAGGAAGGGGCTCCAGGGCACGTGCAGGGGTGCCGAGAGGGAATGGCGGGGGCTGTCTGAGGGCCCGGTCTACACACTCCTTTACTCCTGTACCATGCCTTCTTCTTCTTTTTAAGAATTATTTATTTAATTTTATTTATTATCATCATTTTTCAGTTTGACCAGAGAGAGAGAGAGCGCGCGCAATCCGCCAGGTCCAGGACTTGAAGTACGGCCGGCTGTGTGGGAGTCCAGTGCCTTAACCACCATGCCACCTGCTGGCCCCGCCCAGTGTTCTTACCTCTGCCACCAGTTTGGTTGTCGCTCTGTGGAGGCTCATGGGGATGGCGGTTTACCCGAGCAGTGCAGGCCGGTGAAGGCAGCACGCCGTTTCCAAACGTCCGCACAAGCAGTCGGGAGGTGCCTGCCAGAGTCGCGGGGTGAGGACTGTGGCGCTGGGGGCTCGGATGAGGGGGGGCG
>NW_006159826.1:2457556-2458213 GCF_000334495.1 Tupaia belangeri chinensis | reverse complement strand
CGTCCCAGACACTCACCCCAGCCGTGTGGTCCGTCACACGAGGTGCCTGAAAACACCAAGGTCAGGCTCCTGGCTAGTGAGCTGTCCCCGTGCTGAGGGGGATTGGTGCTGGCAGGACATGGTGGTGAGGGGACGCTGGGAGAGGCAGCAAGCCAGGGGGACTGTGGGTGCAGGCACAGGTGCACGGACATTGGGGGTGGGGGTCAGTCGAGGTGGACCACTGCAGGCTCAGAGGCCTGGTGGGGTCCCTGCCGAGCGCAGTGGCACCCGGAAGACAGGCTTTCTTGGGCAGGAAGGGCAGGGAGAGCCGTGGTTTGACCTGATGCTGACACCCAGGCTAGACAGACGGAGAAACCTCTTGCTTCAGCCACCATTCTCCCCCACAGTGTCCCCAGGGTGCCAGCATCCAAATATAGCCTCCGGGGCTGGGACTCAGCGTGGGAGCTCAGGGTGGGCCTGGGGCAGCCCCAGCCCCCACTGGGGCTGTGCAGTGGCTTGACTTCTCCCTGCACCTGGATGTCAGCCTTGGGGTCCCCATGAGACTTCAGGGGGTCTGCGTGGTCAGCCACTGCTCCCTGCACGCCCAGACCGGTGGCCAGGGTCCCCCTGCCTGGCCCTGAAGCAGGCAGGGGACAGTCGGTGACCTTCTCTCGGGAG
>NW_006159826.1:2456134-2457495 GCF_000334495.1 Tupaia belangeri chinensis | reverse complement strand
ATTTTAAAGCTTTCCTTGCAGCCTCAGAGAGGTTCCGGCCCCTCGCCTGTTCTCAGAGGCAGCATTGTCCTGCCCAGCCACCCCATGGGGCCTCTCTGTGGGGAGCTGGCTTGGCAGCTCCGGGCTGTGCCTGGGGCCAGAGCTTCTGCACTGAGCAGGGGTGGATTTACAAACCTCCTGCTCCCTCCTGGCGGGCAGAGGCGCCTAGATTCCTCCCTGGCCCAGAGCCACCAGAGCAGAGAGCCGTGGAGGGATGAGGGGGCACAAGGTGCCGGGGTGGGGCCAGCAGCTGGGTGAAGGAGGCCGGTCCTGCTCTGCCCTTCACTTCCAGGAGTCCCCAGCCTGCCGGGCCACACTCCTATCTGTGTGGAAGGGATGGGAGCAAGCCCGAGGTGGGGCTGTCCTGCGCTCGGTCAGTGTTTTCCTGGGCTTTGGAACTGCAAAGGGCCAGGCCTTTCAGCTTCTCGGGGTCTGGTATGTTGACCTCAACCCCAGGCAAAGAGGGTCCCCTTTCAGGACCACAGCCCCTGAGAGGGCCCAGGAGGCACTCTTCCTTATTGCGGGGTGCCCACCAGTCTAGGGGGCCAGGGCTGGGCCTGACCTGTCTCAAAGCCCAGCACACACCCACCAGCAGCTCTCCCAGCCTCCTCCCAGGTCCCTGTGGCCTTGGGTCCCGAGAACCTGAGCTCCCAGAGTGGCGTGTCGTGCAGCATCTTCAGGCACCACCTGCTCCTCCCCCAGGCGTTCTGCAGCCCCCCATGGCTTGAGTGAGAGGGCATCTGGGCCGCACTCTCCCTGGGCCCCACCAGCACTGAGCTGGGAGGAGAGGTGTCAAGTGCAGCCAGGCCTGGTGCTGCCCACCCAACTGCCTCATCTGCAGAAATGAGACCTTCATCCCTCGGTGACAACCTCCAGTGAGGGGACAGGGAGGGGCTGCACCTGGGTGTCGGCATACCCAGCTCCCTCCTGGCCAGCACAGGGTAAGCCTCTTGTCCAAGGACACCCCCAGCTCAGGGCAGGGCTTGTCGTGCAGAGCCGTGGGCCGTGCCAAGGCTACCCCTAGCCCATGGAGCCCGCGTGAGCACAGCCTGCAGATTCTGCTTGAGATGCTCATGTCAGGGCCCTGGGACTCCCCACTGCAGACCTGACAGCCCCAGGGCTCCCCTATCCACCCTGGGGCCCCAGACAGCCGAGGCCCAAAGAGACAGTGACCACAACCACGGCCCTCTCCAGCCCATGGCCTTGGGGAGCAAGGCCCAGAGTGGCACCCTATGATGGGCAGCATGGTCTTGGTGCTGTGGTCATTGGTCATTCACCACCACTTAGCCTTACTGCGTTTGCGGGGGCAGGGGGCTCAGCAG
>NW_006159826.1:2452837-2453990 GCF_000334495.1 Tupaia belangeri chinensis | reverse complement strand
CCCCATGGGGCCTCTCTGTGGGGAGCTGGCTTGGCAGCTCCGGGCTGTGCCTGGGGCCAGAGCTTCTGCACTGAGCAGGGGTGGATTTACAAACCTCCTGCTCCCTCCTGGCGGGCAGAGGCGCCTAGATTCCTCCCTGGCCCAGAGCCACCAGAGCAGAGAGCCGTGGAGGGATGAGGGGGCACAAGGTGCCGGGGTGGGGCCAGCAGCTGGGTGAAGGAGGCCGGTCCTGCTCTGCCCTTCACTTCCAGGAGTCCCCAGCCTGCCGGGCCACACTCCTATCTGTGTGGAAGGGATGGGAGCAAGCCCGAGGTGGGGCTGTCCTGCGCTCGGTCAGTGTTTTCCTGGGCTTTGGAACTGCAAAGGGCCAGGCCTTTCAGCTTCTCGGGGTCTGGTATGTTGACCTCAACCCCAGGCAAAGAGGGTCCCCTTTCAGGACCACAGCCCCTGAGAGGGCCCAGGAGGCACTCTTCCTTATTGCGGGGTGCCCACCAGTCTAGGGGGCCAGGGCTGGGCCTGACCTGTCTCAAAGCCCAGCACACACCCACCAGCAGCTCTCCCAGCCTCCTCCCAGGTCCCTGTGGCCTTGGGTCCCGAGAACCTGAGCTCCCAGAGTGGCGTGTCGTGCAGCATCTTCAGGCACCACCTGCTCCTCCCCCAGGCGTTCTGCAGCCCCCCATGGCTTGAGTGAGAGGGCATCTGGGCCGCACTCTCCCTGGGCCCCACCAGCACTGAGCTGGGAGGAGAGGTGTCAAGTGCAGCCAGGCCTGGTGCTGCCCACCCAACTGCCTCATCTGCAGAAATGAGACCTTCATCCCTCGGTGACAACCTCCAGTGAGGGGACAGGGAGGGGCTGCACCTGGGTGTCGGCATACCCAGCTCCCTCCTGGCCAGCACAGGGTAAGCCTCTTGTCCAAGGACACCCCCAGCTCAGGGCAGGGCTTGTCGTGCAGAGCCGTGGGCCGTGCCAAGGCTACCCCTAGCCCATGGAGCCCGCGTGAGCACAGCCTGCAGATTCTGCTTGAGATGCTCATGTCAGGGCCCTGGGACTCCCCACTGCAGACCTGACAGCCCCAGGGCTCCCCTATCCACCCTGGGGCCCCAGACAGCCGAGGCCCAAAGAGACAGTGACCACAAACACCGCCCCCTCCAG
>NW_006159826.1:2446860-2452717 GCF_000334495.1 Tupaia belangeri chinensis | reverse complement strand
CTCAGCAGAAAACTGAGCTGGCCTGCCTCCAGGTCATTGTCCAGGAGGAAGACGGACAGCAGACAGGAGGCTGCAGTGAAGCCAAGAAGGGGAGTGATGGAACCTTGGGCCCAGGGGGTTCGGCCAGGGGAGGGATCCCAAAAGTGCCAGGCACAGAGTCGGGCCCGAGAACTGCATCGGAGCAAACAGCATGTCCAGCGATGGTTCTGTGTGGCTGGAGCCCACAGCGGCTGCCGGGCCAGGCCTCCCAAGGACCTGGGCAGCAGGCAGGCAGCAGCTCCCGGCAGACCTCGCTGTCGGAGCAGGGAGCAGAGGAAGCTGCTGCTGCTCCCGGAGAGGCGATAGGAGCAGGTGGTGGTGCAGGTCCCCAGGGGCAGGTAGGACTGAGGACGTGGCAGAGGCGGCACAGGAAGCTGAGTCTCGGCGTGGCAGGGTTGTGACTTGCTTCTACAGGAAAGGAGTGCTGGAGGGAAAGGGCCCCAGAGCTGGTTCCTGGGCCGCAGGGACTGTCCCTGCTGTGCTAGTGGTGGCCCTAGGTGGCCACTGGCCGTGGTGAAGCTTGACTTTTGAGACAGTCTGGGAGAACTGGACCCCCTTGGGCCAGGAGAGGAACAGGGACAGAGCCCAAAGCCCGCAGGGTGGGGGCAGCCAGGCATCTGCTCCCACGGTCCTGGGCACAGAGCCACGGCATGGTCACCCGGCGCCTCGCGAAGCTCCGTGGCCCCCAGCCAGCCGCTGGCGTCATTCGGGCTCCTCGTTTCCGGAGGGCACTGTCTGCTCAGCAAGGCCCAAAATGGTGGCGGGGAGGTCGCCGGCTCGCCAGTTCCAAGAATGCCAGAGTTGCCGTAGTGCCGACCCCACCCTCGGCCCGCTGTCCTCAGTCCTGACCCAGGGGCCTCGGGAAAGCCCCCCGTGTGTGCTGAGTCCGGCCTTGCCCGTGCTCCCTGGGAACGCGGGTTCACTGAGCCATCCGAAGTCCCTGCCACATACCGGGCAGGTAAACAGAAGCAGGTGGCGAGCCCTCGGATGGCCCCCCAGTGCTCACGTGCCGGCGAAGGCAGGGATTTCCCGTCCTTGCTGTCCCAGCACCCGGGCGGGTGGAGCGCCAGTGTCATGCCAGGCGGCGGTGGGCCAGCCCAGGCGCCTGAGGACTGCTGCCCCCTGGACGCGGACTGGCTCCTGCGTTGACGGTCTCCCTGACCTGCCTGCGTGGGGAGGGCCGGGTGTCCACTGTCTGCCTTTCTCCTGCCACTGGTCGGGATTCGGAGCAGCCAC
The DNA here is from genome assembly GCF_000334495.1 of Tupaia belangeri chinensis. Classification (NCBI taxonomy): domain Eukaryota; kingdom Metazoa; phylum Chordata; class Mammalia; order Scandentia; family Tupaiidae; genus Tupaia; species Tupaia belangeri. The sequence goes on along the minus strand of NW_006159826.1, from coordinate 2,451,442 downwards.
GGTGGGGGACAGGCTGTTCCAAGGGTACATAGCTGGCTCAGCCCCGGCCCCACACACCTGTCCCGGGCCTTGGATCACGTGATGAGTGAGGTGCTACTAGACTGGACTAGGATGTCCTGACGTTCCTCCCTGCCCGAGTGAGAAAAGGGTGCTGTGTCCTCCCCTGCCTCCCCCGCTGCCGTGTGGCCTTTCCCCGGGCTCTCAGGGGAAGCAGGCAGCGCGCCCAACTTCTCCTGGCCAGGCTGAGGCCCTCCGTGCAGAGGTGCTGGCCCGGCCACCCATCCCAGCCTGGTCAGGCCAGGCCAGGCGACCTGTGGCTTTCCGTCAACGGAGGAAGTGGCGTGGTGAAGGCCAGCCTCTGCCTGCCCGGAAAGGTCCCGCAGTGGCATTTACAGAATCCTGGGCAGAAACCACCAGGGAGAAGATGGACCCGGCTTCCTAACCATGAGGTGGCCTGTTCCTGACTGACTAAGGTGACCAGGTGGCTTGTCCTCGGCCTGATGCTTGCTTCAGGTTTCAGAGAGCATTTTGTTTGTTTGTTTGTTTGTTTGTTTGTTTTGGGTTTTTTTTTTTTTTTTTTTTGAGGGGGAGAGGTTTTTGCTACGGGGCACTTAATGCTCACCAGAAAGACAGAGAGACAGAGAGACAGAAAGCGAGAAATCACCCCACAGGGAATGGCCATGCCACAATCCCTTCTCCTCCATTCTCCTCTCAGGATCTTGGGCACGCGGCGTAAGTTTAAGCCAATGGGTCCAGGATTTGAACCACAGTCAACTACATGGGAGTCCAGCGACATAACCATTATGCCATCTGCTGGTCCCAAGAGGAAGGTTTTGATCACAGTAAGAAAAGAGTCTCTGAGGGACCAGTAGTTAGCGTAATGGTTAGGTTACTGGACTTCCACACAGTAGACTGTGGTTGGAGCCCTGGACCTGGCAACTTAAAACTCATGCTAGGCGCATGTGCATGTGTGCCCAAGATCCTGAGAGGAGAATGGAGGAGAAGGGATTGCGGCATGGCCATCCCCCCTCAGGAGTGATTTTTTGCTTTCTGTCTCTTTGTCTTTCCCTGTCTCTCTGGCAAGTGCACGCTCCCTATAGCAAAAATCTCTAAAAAAAAACAAAAAAAACAAACAAACAAACAAAAAACCAAAAACACAAAAGTGGGACCAGCAGTTAGCATAATGGCTATGTCTCTGAACTCCCATGTAGCCGACTGCAGTTCGAGTCCCAGACCCACTGGCTTAAACTCACGCCGTGCGCGTGTGCATGCGTGCCCAAGATCCCAAGAGGAGAATAGAGGAGAAGGGATTGCGGCTTGGCCATCCACCCTGGGGGATGATTTCTCACTTTCTATCTCTTCGTCTCTCTCTCTGGGGAGCACACGCGCCCTATAGCAAAAACCTCTCCAAAAAAAAGGGAAGAAAACACCTCTGTGTGGTTTCCAAGGCTGCGGTTTGTTGGTTGGTGTTTTAACCAGCAGAGAATGTTGGATCTGATTGGACGCTGTGTCAGCATGGCCTGGAATGCCCGCGTGCTTTGTCCTGACGTGAGAGTGACGTGGCGGCAGGGTTAGAGCGTTCCTGAACTAAGCCCTCTCTTAAAGTGTCCTGTGAGGCTGGGTGCCGTCTGCTGGTATTCTACAGAGGGCCTCTGTGTCTGTTTCGAGGGGACTTGAAGGACATCCGTCCTCCTGTGCACAGTGGCCAGCGCATGACCTGCCATCTAAGAGGACTGGGTGGGGGGGGGCGTCCACTTTTTAAATGAACTGGGAAGCCAAACATCTCACTCCGGGGTCGTAAGAACTTGAAAGAACTACCTGGGTCTGGTGTCTTTTGTGAAGATGATTGTTAAATAGGAGTTTCCATTTTTCTTCTCAGATTTTCCACATTTAAATCAATATTTGGTAGTTTGTCATTTCCCCCAGAAAAATCCCAATTCAACAAGGACTTCCTAATTTTTAACATGCATTTTAACCTCTTCATACTTTTTCTTTTTTTAAGTTTATTTATTTCTTCCATCAGTGAGAGAGACAGTGAGAGAGAGAGAAAGAGATTGACAGCATCCGACAGGGCCTTCACACCTCGGTCCTGCCGCCTCCAGCCAGTTCCAGATCCCAGGCACCCACTTGCCCAGCATACCCAGGGGTCTCCAGGTTCACCGTAGGGGTCAGTCTCGCAGAGAGTCTCCCTGCTCACCCCTGCACCCTGTCCTGCCTGCCTCCCGCACCTTCTCTGACTCCCACGGTTTCATATATCAATGTTTTTCTCCGCCTTTTTCTTAATTATCCGGAAACGTGTCTATTCCATTATACTCTTTCCTAGAGAATAAGCTGTTTGATGTATTTATTTATTTTAATTTTTTAAAATGTGCTATGGGGGGCCAGCAGATGGCGTGGTGGTTAAAGGCCCTGGATTCCCACATGGGTGACTATGGTTCAAGTCCTGAACCTGGTGGCTTGCTTTCTCACTTTCTCTCTCTCTCTCTCTCTCTCTCTGGTCAAATTAAAAGTGTATAAATAAATAAAGTTAAATAAAATAATTATTTTTTAAAAATGTGCTATAGGATGCACGCACTCACCAAAGAGAGAGACAAAGAGAGGGACAATGAGAAAGCACCCCAGGGCAGCTAGCCGCACCACGGTCCCCTCTCCTGCATTCTTCTGCGATTTGGGGCACTCGCGTCCGACATGTTGAATTTTAAGCTGCTGAGTCTGAGACTCAGCTGTACAGCCAGCCATGTGAGATCTGCCATCTTACCCACCACACTGGTGACTGGCCCCCAACTGCTTCTAATAGATTAGTAAATATTAGGGGGGTTTTGTTTGTTTTTATTTTCTTTGGAGAGGTTTTTGCTATAGGGCACGTGCGCTCGCCAGACAGACAGAGAGAGACAGAGAGACAGAAAGCGAGAATCACCCCCCAGGGGGGGATGGCCACGCCGGAATCCCTTCTCCTCCATTCTCCTCTCAGGATCTTGGGCACGCACGTACACGCGCCCGGTGTGAGTTTTAAGCCACCGGGTCCGGGACGCAAACCACGGTCGACTACGTGGGAATCCAGCGACATAGCCATTACGCTAACTGCTGGTCCCAGTAAATATTAGTTTTAATCGTCAGTGATGGATTTAAATTATTTGCCCTTTGAAGAGGTTTATTTTCTTATTCTTTGAAAAACGTCTTTGTTTGGGGGTGGTTAAGGCACTGGACTCGCACAAGGTTTGTTTCTCACTTTCTGTCTCTCTGTTTCTCCGGCAAGCAAACATGCCCTGTAGTAAAAATCTCTAAAAGAAATTTAAAAGTCTTGGGAACCAGCAGTTAGCATAATGGCTATGTCACTGAACTCCCACGTAGTCGACCGCAGTTCGTGTCCTGGACCCGGTGGCTTAAAACTCACGCCGGGCGCGTGTGCGTGCGTGCCCAAGATCCCGAGAGGAGAATGGAGGAGAAGGGATTGTGGTGTGACCATCCCCCCGGGGGGTGATTTCTCGCTTTCTGTCTCTATGTCTCTCTCTGTCTGTCTGGCGAGCGCACGCGCCCTATAGCGAAAACCTCTCCAAAAAAAAAAGAAATTTAAAAGTCTTCATTTGGATATTTACTTTATGTCATTTCTCTTTATTGATAATAAGATCATTTGCAATTATGAATTTTTCATGGAAACTAGTTTTATGCCCACTCCATGCATGTTTGCAGGGACCGTTGCCCTTTTTTCCTTTATGGCCTATAATGGAAGTTTTCCTCCTTTATGAAGGGGAGGGGAAGAGAAAGACAGAGTTAGATATTGGGGCAAGGTCTCGCTGTTTTGTGCTCCTCTCCCCAGCTCCCACTTAGCTGGGATGACTGGTGTGCAGCCACACCGAGACCAGACCTGGGGTCCCACGTGGCATCCAGCTCCCCAGTGTTGGCACGACCTGTGCACCACCCCAGCAGGTCTAACTGTATTTTCTGATCGCCAGAGGGTGACGTGGGGTGGGAAGTGCCACCCCGTGGGGCATATCACACCGCAAACTCTTGTTTTCCATCGCCACCCCGTCAGGAGTTGGGCACACGCACACACGCCTGGTGTGTCTTTCAAGCCACTGGGGCTAGGGTTTGACCTTTGGTCGGCCTTAACCACTGGTCTACAGAGCCAGCTCGGGCCTGATTGAATTTTAAAATTCTTTTGTGACTCTAAAATTACATACGTGACTTTTTTATTTCTAGGTATTCCATTTTACTTATTTATCTTTTTCTTACTTATTTCTAGTTTGTTTTTAATTTTCTAGAAGTGTGCTTGCTCACTGGAGAGAGAGAAAGAGAGACAGAGGGAGGGAAGGTGAGAAATCCCCCCCAGGGACGTGGCCATGCCGCACTCCCTACTCCTCCATTTCTCCACCCTTTCAGGATTGGAGGCACACACATGCTCCTGGCGTGTTTCTCACGCCGCTGGGTTGGGACTTGAACTACAGTCGGCCCTGTGGGCTCCGGCTGCTTTCACCACCAGGCCACGGTGGCCCGTCACATACGCGTTTTGTACTAGTGATACTTTGACCTGCTGGACCTGCCAGTGCGCCGCCGCCTGCCATGGGACGGTTTGAAAGGGGGG
>NW_006159826.1:2432703-2435364 GCF_000334495.1 Tupaia belangeri chinensis | reverse complement strand
CCCGAGAGGAGAATGGAGGAGAAGGGATTGCGGCATGACCATCCCCCCGGGGGGTGATTTCTCGCTTTCTGTCTCTATGTCTCTCTCTGTCTGTCTGGCGAGCGCACGCGCCCTATAGCGAAAACCTCTCCAAAAAAAAAAGAAATTTAAAAGTCTTCATTTGGATATTTACTTTATGTCATTTCTCTTTATTGATAATAAGATCATTTGCAATTATGAATTTTTCATGGAAACTAGTTTTATGCCCACTCCATGCATGTTTGCAGGGACCGTTGCCCTTTTTTCCTTTATGGCCTATAATGGAAGTTTTCCTCCTTTATGAAGGGGAGTGGAGGCCTCTCCCCAGCTCCCACTTAGCTGGGATGACTGGTGTGCAGCCACACCGAGACCAGACCTGGGGTCCCACGTGGCATCCAGCTCCCCAGTGTTGGCACGACCTGTGCACCACCCCAGCAGGTCTAACTGTATTTTCTGATCGCCAGAGGGTGACGTGGGGTGGGAAGTGCCACCCCGTGGGGCATATCACACCGCAAACTCTTGTTTTCCATCGCCACCCCGTCAGGAGTTGGGCACACGCACACACGCCTGGTGTGTCTTTCAAGCCACTGGGGCTAGGGGTTGACCTTTGGTCGGCATGAACCACTGGTCTACAATTTTAAAATTCTTTTGTGACTCTAAAATTACATACGTGACTTTTTTATTTCTAGGTATTCCATTTTACTTATTTATCTTTTTCTTACTTATTTCTAGTTTGTTTTTAATTTTCTAGAAGTGTGCTTGCTCACTGGAGAGAGAGAAAGAGAGACAGAGGGAGGGAAGGTGAGAAATCCCCCCCAGGGACGTGGCCATGCCGCACTCCCTACTCCTCCATTTCTCCACCCTTTCAGGATTGGAGGCACACACATGCTCCTGGCGTGTTTCTCACGCCGCTGGGTTGGGACTTGAACTACAGTCGGCCCTGTGGGCTCCGGCTGCTTTCACCACCAGGCCACGGTGGCCCGTCACATACGCGTTTTGTACTAGTGATACTTTGACCTGCTGGACCTGCCAGTGCGCCGCCGCCTGCCATGGGACGGTTTGACAGGTGGGTCTCGTGTGACCCCAGCCATAGGCTCTGTGTGTGCGGGCCGGGCCGAGACTGCCCGTGGCTGCCTCTGGCCTGCATGTCGCCTTTGTGCCTGTGCTGCTATGTCCATGAAGAAGCCGGCTGCCTCTCTTGCATCTGCCCGCCTCACTCTCCCCTTCCGCATCTGTCTCACCTCCCTTCTAAGGCCACCGCTGAGAGCGGAGCCCAGGACTCCCCCCACTCTGCCTCGTGGTGTCTACAGACGAGCAGAGACAGCGGTGAGTGAGTGTCACCTGACCTTCAGCACAGGCACGCAGGACACACCTAGGAGGGGAAGCCCCACTTCACCTGGGGGGCCAGGTACGATGGAGGCACACAAAGGCCTCTCTGAGGACGGGTGTCCAGGTGAGGGGTGCAGAGGCCGGCCTGTGAGGACGAGCTCAGAGCTCCCCAAGCAGAGAGCATGTGCCGGGGCCCTGAGCAGAGGCGGCCTGCGAGGAGGGGCTCGGTGGGTGGACAGAGGGCCCAGGAGGGAGCTCTGACCTGTGAGCAAGAGCGGAAAGGCAGGACAGGGCGGCAGGCAGACTGTGGCCTGGAGAGCCAGGGGGAAGCAGAGCCCCGTGGCACAGCAGAGAGCAGGGTTCAGTGGCTCCCGGACTAAGCTGCAGGTGGCCCGGGCGATGCCAGCCCCAAGTGCACGGGCAGTGCAGAAGGGGTGAAGTGGCATGCGAGTGGTGACACCTGCGTCCTCCTGGGCAGCGGATGGGCTCAGCAGGGGAAGGGAGGGGCCCCTAGACAGGGGCCAGCCCTGGAACCTCGGGACAGCAAGGCGGGGCCCGAGTCAGGCGAGCCTAAAGCCTGGGCCAAGGCCTCACTGAGTAGGGGTCGGGACGTGGGGGTCGCAGCCCAGGCTGACAGGGAAGGGGCACTGTGGAGTGTAGATAGTGGGGGCCGAGCCTGTGAGGTGGGGCTGGGGTTGGGGGGAGGAGGGACCCAAATATTTCAGAAACCCCTACCATGGTGGGCAGGAACATTCCAAGCCAAGTTAGGAGGGCCCAGAATAGAAAGTCCTGGCCAAAAAAGGGTGGCCGTCGGGCTGGGCGAGGCTGGAGAGGAGAGAGCTCTTCAGCCTATTTCGGTACTCCAGTCACGGTTTCCAGCAGGGTCTGACTCAAGGGGACTCCTCTCGTCACCTCCCCCTGGCAGAGTCGCATTCACTGAAACTCCCAGCTGTCACTGTGTAAACAAATGGGAGTGGCAGCCGCCCTCGCCCGCCCAGTGGGGTATTTTAGGCAGAGTCTGGAAGGCCTTGGTCTGGGAGGGTGCTGTCCCAGAATAGCCGTCCACCTCAGCGCGTGGCCTGCCCCACCCTCTGGTGACATGGCTTCCTGTCCTGTGTGGGTGGCAGCCCAGAGATGATAAAGACAGCTCAGCTCTGCCCCTGAGGCCATGGAGGAGGGGACGTGTTCAGGGTGTGGGTCACAGGGTCTGCAGAACACCGAACCACCACGGGGCTGGGGGTCTGAGGTCGGGGGAGAGTCGCAACGGCGTCGGTGCCGTGGGGTCTGTAGCTGCCCAGGCGCCTCGCTGGGTCC
>NW_006159826.1:2400026-2432404 GCF_000334495.1 Tupaia belangeri chinensis | reverse complement strand
AGCCGGGGCGGACGGGGAAGGGGCATTGTGGAGTGTAGATAGTGGGGGCCGAGCCTGTGAGGTGGGGCTGGGGTTGGGGGGAGGAGGGACCCAAATATTTCAGAAACCCCTACCATGGTGGGCAGGAACATTCCAAGCCAAGTTAGGAGGGCCCAGAATAGAAAGTCCTGGCCAAAAAAGGGTGGCCGTCGGGCTGGGCGAGGCTGGAGAGGAGAGAGCTCTTCAGCCTATTTCGGTACTCCAGTCACGGTTTCCAGCAGGGTCTGACTCAAGGGGACTCCTCTCGTCACCTCCCCCTGGCAGAGTCGCATTCACTGAAACTCCCAGCTGTCACTGTGTAAACAAATGGGAGTGGCAGCCGCCCTCGCCCGCCCAGTGGGGTATTTTAGGCAGAGTCTGGAAGGCCTTGGTCTGGGAGGGTGCTGTCCCAGAATAGCCGTCCACCTCAGCGCGTGGCCTGCCCCACCCTCTGGTGACATGGCTTCCTGTCCTGTGTGGGTGGCAGCCCAGAGATGATAAAGACAGCTCAGCTCTGCCCCTGAGGCCATGGAGGAGGGGACGTGTTCAGGGTGTGGGTCACAGGGTCTGCAGAACACCGAACCACCACGGGGCTGGGGGTCTGAGGTCGGGGGAGAGTCGCAACGGCGTCGGTGCCGTGGGGTCTGTAGCTGCCCAGGCGCCTCGCTGGGTCCCTGTCCAGCGATGCCTCTATGGCTGGCGACACCTGAGGTGCATTCGTTCAGCCGTTCCCTGTCTTGTTGTCCCGCCTCCCCCGCTCCTGTTTTCTGCTAGAAGTAGGAGCTCCTGTTCACCTGGGAGGACCACGCTCCCCGGTGCTGGCAGGCGGGCGGGACTGGTCTCACACACCTTACACCCTCCTGCCTCATCCACGTGGCCACTGGTGGGGACTGAGGGAGGCCTGTGCACGTGGCATAGTGACTCAGAGGGTGGCTCAGGAGAAAAGACAGCCGCTAAGGAATTTAGGGACCTTGTGACAGGGTGGTATTAGAGGACGACTGGATGAGAGACCATCACTTTTCCGTTCAGCGTCTGTTGTAGAGTGCCACCGAATGAACGACCACCAAAGCCAGATGAAGGTTAAAGGGAGTCTTTATTAGCCGGCCGGTGGCTACAGCCTGAGGCTCGGAGGCCGAGAGTCAGAACTGTAGCACCAGCCAGCGTTTGGGGTAGCCTCTTGTAGGGTTGGTTGCCAGGTGTGCAGGATTCCCATGCGAAAGCAGTTACAGAAGCTGAGTCAAGCTGGTTAATGATTTCTGAGGGCAGTGGGGTTTCCATGCAACCCGTTCCATTGCTAAACAAAAGGGTTTCGGGCTAGTTAGCAAAGACAGTAAAGGTACAGGATGTCGACCCGGATGTGGTTTTAGCATTAGCTGTTTTCTCATAGGAAGAGCAAACAGGAATACAGAAGCAGACAGCCATGTTAGGGGAAGGGTACAAAATGGACAAACATTTGCTCATGTGCAAAATCTAATATGCGGCCTTCCACGCTTCATTTTTTTTTTCTTTTGATCTGTACACTCACCGGAGAGAGACAAACAGTGAGAGGGAAAGTGAGAAATCACCTCCTCCCTGGAGGAGATGTTCACGCCACAATCCCTTCTCCATTCTGCTCCTGGGATCTTGGGTAGGCAAGCACACACACCTGTTGTGATTTTCAAGCCCCCAAGTCTGGGACTTGAACCACGGTCCGCTATATGGGAGTCCAGCAATGAAACCATCATGCCATCCACTGGCCCCTCTATACAGCTTCTTAAAGTCTTCCTGAGGGTTGATTTAACCCTAACCCTAACCCTAACCATTTATCCACTTTATAGATTTGAAAATGGAAAGATCTCTTCTTTTAGTGGCCAGAGGGCATGTGTGCTCACTAGAGAGAGAAAGAGAGGGGAGAGGGAGTGGGAGAAAGCCCCTCGCAATGGGTCACGATCACACCACAACCCCTTCTCCTCCTCTTCTTCGTTCCATTAGGATTTGGGGCATGCATGTGCACACACCTGGTGTGTTTCTTAAGCTGCCAGGGCCAGGATTCAAACCACAGTTGGCCATGTGGGATCCTGCTCCCTTAACCACTAGGCTATGGGGCCAGCCCAGGAAGAGTATCTTTTAATTACCTTTATTACTATACTTTTACTGTTTCTGGAGCCTTTCATTTCTTTGTGTGACTCGAAAATTCTTTCTGGTATATTGTTTGGATTAAGTAACTTTTAAACATCCCTCACGGCACAGGCCTGTTGGCAGTGATGTCTCTTGGCTTCCATCTTTCTGAAAATGCTCTTACCAACCTCATGTTTGAAAAGTATTTTTGCTGGGTATAGAATTCTATGCTGACAAGGGCATGTTTCCCTGCATCTCAGTACTTGAGAGATTTCTCTGGCTTGCTTAGACTTTGATAAAAAGTCTAATACATTTTTAATTACCAGAGGGCATAATCATTCTCAGAGAGAGACAGAGGGAGAGGAGAAAGCACCACCCGGTGCTGTGTGGTTCTGCTGTATTCCCTTCTTCCTTTCCTCCATCCCTCCATCCTGTCAGGATTTGGGGCACATGCGTGCATGTGTGCACACACATGGCATGGTTTTCAAGTCACTAGGGACAGGATCCAACCCAACCACCCTGACGGATCCAGCTCCCTTAGTCAGCCGGCTCTGAGACCGAGCCAAGACGCCTGACAGAACTCGGGTCATCATTGTTTTTGTCTGTGTCTTTTTCCACTAGATGATAAGTGTTTTTTCCCTTTATTTTGCTTTTTCCTCAGTTTGACTTTGATGTGTCCCTGTGGTTGGTTATTGATTTTTCATTGGTTTCTGTCTTGTGTGGGGTTCTCAGAACTTCTTAGATTCATGATTTGATGTTTTTTATTTTATTTTTCTTTTGTTTCATTTTATTTTATGAAAATAGGAGGGAGACAGAGAAAGACAAGCACCACAGTTCCCCACAGCCTTCCCAGCCAGCCAGCATGGACAGACTGACTGGGGAACCGAACCCATGGGCTTCCACATGGGTTCAGCATCACTCGAATGGCAAGTTGTTGCTGTGCCAGGGAGCTGGCCATTTCACTAATTCTGAAAACGTCTCAGCTGTTATCTCCTCTGCTCCATGCCTCTCCTCTCATGTTACAATTGGACTCCGGGGAACCAGCAGTTAGCGTAATGGCTATGTCGCTGGACTCCCACGTAGTCGACCGCGGTTCGTGTCCCGGACCCGGTGGCTTAAAACTCACGCCGGGCACGTGTGCGTGCATGCCCAAGATCCCGAGAGGAGAATGGAGGAGAAGGGATTGCGGCGTGACCATCCCCCCTGGGGGGTGATTTCTCGCTTTCTGTCTCTATGTCTCTCTCTGTCTGTCTGGTGAGCGCACGCGCCCTACAGTGAAAATCTCTTAAAAAAAAAAAAAAAAAAACAATTGGACTCCGATGTCGGAGACAGGGCTGCTGTTTCACCTCAGCGCTGTGTGTTCTGGTACACCCTTCCTCCTCTTTTCCCCTCTGTTTGGACTGCGGTAATTTCAACTAAACTAATTTCAACTTCGACTCCACTGACTCCTCCCTCGTCTGTGGAGTGTGCTGAGGAGCCCACCGAAGGAATTATCTCTAACATCGCCTTTTAAAAAACATGTTTAGCAACCTCCTTTTGACTTAGGATTTCCATCTCCCTGGAGAAGTTTTCCATCTACTGTGTATTGTCAGCCTTTTCTGCCAGACCATTCATTGTCCTAACTCTGATCACACGGCGTCTGGCTCATGAGTCTGATTCTGTGGATTGCCCTGTCTCTTGACAGTGGGCTGGTCGTGTTCTGTTATTTCCAAACAAGAAACGTATGTGTTTTTTAATTGGGTGCTGAGCACTCCCATGTAGAACAGACTAAGGTAAATAGTCTCTATGTCTGAAAATGGGTAAGCCTCTTCTATCGGAGTCCTAGGGTGGGACTGTCACATTCTTGTCGGGAATTGCACTGTTTTGGGGACTGTTGTTGCCATGGGTACCCTTGGTGCACCACAGGCATTATATACCTCTAGTAAAGGACCCCGTGTCAGGATGGGGACCAGAGGCTGCTCCTCAGGGTAGTGCCCACCCTCAGCTTGCAGGAGACTACTGCCAGGGGCAACTGCAAGCTGAGGGTGGGCACATACACACAGTCACACATGCACACACGCACACAGTCACACAGGCACACAGTCACACAGTCTCACATAGACACAGTCACATAGGCACACAGTCACACAGGTACACAGTCACACAGGCACACAGTTACACAGGCACACAGTCACACAGTCACACAGTCACACAGGCACACAGGCACACAGTCACACATAGACACAGTCACACAGGCACACAGTCACACAGGCACACAGTCACACAGGCACAGTCTCACATAGACACAGTCACACAGGCACACGGTCTCATATAGACACAGGCACACAGGCACACATAGACACAGTCACACAGGCACACGGTCTCATATAGACACAGTCACACAGTCTCTCATAGACACAGTCACACAGTCTCACATAGACACAGTCACACAGGCGCACAGTCTCACATAGACACAGTCACACAGGCACACAGTCTCACATAGACACAGTCACATAGGCAAACAGACACACAGTCACACAAGCACACAGTCACACAGTCACACAGTCTTACATAGACACAGTCACATAGGCACACAGGCACAAAGTCTCACATAGACAGTCACACGGGCACACAGTCACACATACACACAGGCACACAGGCATACAGTTACACAGGCACACATTAACATAGTCACACAGGCACACAGTCAAACAGGCACACAGTCTCACAGTCTCACATAGACACAGTCACACAGGCACAGAGTCTCATACAGACACAGTCACACAGTCTCACATAGACACATGCACACAGTCACACATAGACATAGTCACACAGCCACACAGTCTCACATAGACACAGTCACACAGTCTCACATAGACACAGTCACACAGGCGCACAGTCTCACATAGACACAGTCACACAGTCTCACATAGACACAGTCACACAGGCACACAGTCTCATACAGACACAGTCACACAGTCTCACATAGACACATGCACACAGGCACACATAGACATAGTCACACAGCCACACAGTCTCACATAGACACAGTCGCACAGGCACACAATCTCACATAGACACAAGCACACAGGCACACAGTCTCACATAGACACAGTCGCACAGGCGCACAATCTCACATAGACACAGTCACACTGGCACACAGTCACACATAGACACAGTCACACAGGCACACAGTCACACAGGCACACAGTCTGACGTAGACACAGTCACACAGTCACCCAATCTCACATAGACACAGGCACACAGGCACACCGACACACAGAGCCCCATACTGCCTCCCTCTCTCTCATGCACACAAACATGCAGTTTCTGTCCCCCGCCCTGGCTGTCACCACCAGCTCCCCTTAGGACTAAATGGGTCAGAGACTCTGTGACCTCGGGAACATCTCCCTCAGGAGGTGGGGGGCTTTCCTGGATTGCCTGGTCCCATCTCCCTGCCAGACTGTACTCAGGCCCCGGTCCAGTATCAGGTTCCCCAGCAGCCCAGCCAGGATCAGTGGGCAGGACGGCAGTAGGCCACATGCGTGTCGTGGCAGAGTACCGCAAGAGCTCGGCAGAGACCTCGGGGCCGATGACATCAGAGATGTGAGCGGGTCCCAGGCCCACAGACAGAACCTGCTCAGCTCCATGTCCAGGTGTGGGACTCACGGGTATGACAGCAGCGGGACCCTGGGTGGGGGTCCTACTAGCTGGCTGGTGGCCTGTCACCGGCAGCAAGACCGAGACACCCCCCCAGCCTGGGGTCTCGGCCGTGTGGGCCCAGCCTGGCGTTCTCCTCATGGTGCAGGCAGACCCCGAGCAGCCCTGCTCCTCACTGGCTCAGGCCATCTCAGGACCTCCACCAGAGCCGCCCAGGACCCTTACCTCCCAGAGGCAGCTGCTGCCTCAGGTCCTGGGCTTCTATGGGGCTTTGCTGCATGAGAGGAGTCTGCAGAGAGCCCCCCGGGGTCTGCCTTGCTTCCCCCTGACAGCCTGCTTTTCCACTGCAGGAGCTACAAAGAGCTCACGGACTGCACCCGGCAGGTGGCGGAGAGGCTGCAGTGCTTCTGGCCCAACGCGGCGGTGGACAGGTTATTCCTGGCTGTCCACCGGCACTACTTCCGGAAGTGCCCCGTCTCCGGCAGGGCCGTGCGAGACCCGCCCAGCACTGTCCTCTGCCCCTTCATCGTGGTGCCCATCACGGTGACCCTGATGGTGACGGCGCTGGTGGTCTGGAGGAGCAAGCACACGGAAGGCATCGTGTAGGCACGGCCGGGGCTGTGGGTGGCCAGGCCAGGGAGGTGGGCCTGGTCTGGCAGCAGCTCCCCAGGGCTCCAGGCCAGGCAGACCCCAATGCCCCCTTCTCCAGCCAAGAATTGCTGGCAGGGCTACAGAGTGTTTGGGCTCAGGCATGGGCCCTGGAGTCTCCTGACCAGAGGGGAGCCACCCACTAAGGGCACGGCCCTCACTTCACTCCGGAGCCTGCAGCTCTGCCCGGCGCCCCCACCCGGACTGCTGACCCAATGCGTGCGTTTGCCATTGAGCACTTTGTGATTAAAGGGTGTTCTTGAATGTGGGCTGCGTCCTATTTCTGGGCATCTGTCCTTGGAGCAGATGGGGGGAGAACACCAACCCTGCAGATTCCTCTTCGTCTGACCGCAGGGTCTGTCCAGGGGTCTTCAAAGGGACAGTGGAGGCCGCCTTGTGGAAGATTACAAGTAACGGCATCGGCAGAGAGCCCGACCATCTTGCAGAGGCCGAGCAGCCACCTTGTCGAACGATCTGGGCACTGCCAGGGCACACAGAACGAGACCCGATGCCCCAGGCACCTCAGGGCTCAGGGGGCCCAGGGTCCACCGTGGAGTTAGGAGCACAGGACAAGATGGGAGCTTCAGGTTCTCCTCACCCAGGGGCACCGCAAGGCCATGTGAGCAGGAGAGGCAGGGCGAGGCCCTCACGCAGCTGCAGCAGGCCAGCTACCACATCGCTCTGCCCACCTGGGTTCTATTCTCCGCTGAGGAGCCTCCCCCCGGGGCCACCTGGGATGGAAGAGAGGGGAACAGTAACGTGCAGGCTCGCCTCACGAGATCACCATGTACAGAACTGCACAGGTGGCTTTGCGGCCTCACACAGCCTCACACGGCCTCACACAGCCTCCTGGGCCCAAGCAGGCCACCAACCCTGTGGGCTACATGGAAGCGCTGTCCTTCTTTGGCCTTCCTGACAGGCTAGGGAAAGGAGGCTGTCAGGGTGAGCCTGAGGTCTTTGTTGAGCTGACTAGGGGCACAATGGCAGTTTTAATTAAATCAGACTAACCAGCTTTACTTGTGTCCTGAGCTGGAGAAAAGGCCCCCTCCGCAGAGCTTTGTCATGGAAATCTGGAGAAAAAACTCCACTGGGAGTCCGGAAACCCAAAAAGAGCAAGGGAAGCAGGGAGGTGGAACTGGAACCGGTTAGGTGCCTTATGTTCCCAGAGTCGCTCTGTGAATGCCCCAAACCGGCAGCTCAGGGGACAGCATCTCCGGTAAGCCAGGATAGGCTCGGGATGGATCCCCCAAGGCCGGCCCTATGCACACGCGGCTAGGCAGGGAGCAGGCAGCCTGGGAACCACGGCCAGAGGGAGGAGCTCCGGAACCCGCAGGGCGAGCCCCGAGACCTGGAACACGCCATTCCTTCTGCAGAAACAGCCCCGGGTGCCCTGGAGGCGAAGTCCCCTCTTCAGAAATGAAAATTGGTGCCGTCTTCCTGGAAGACAAGTTGGAAATATGTACCCAAAGCTTAAAATGTTTACTCTAGTGATTTCCCTTCTAGAACTTGATCCCAAGGACATAATCAGGATGAGCAAAGGGCTCGTGGGGAATGATCTCCACCCAGAGTTATGTACAAGGGCACCAGTGGGAAGGCCTCAGTGCCAGCATGGGAGGATCGCGCTATTAGATTAAATCCAGATGAAGGGAAAATGCTCCCTAAAATTCAGTGCATGGGAAACTGCCTCATAGCGTACAGTTAGTCAGAAAAGGCAGATGACGAAATAGGAAACAGAGAGAGAGGTGTGTGTGTGTGCGTGTGAACACGCGTGCACGTGTGTGCACATTCCCAGGCCACACCATGCTTGGAGGCGCCCACACACGACAGCTGGAGAGCTGCTCATCCCCGCGCTGAGCTGCTCGTCCCCGCGCTGAGCTGCTCGCCTGCGCTGAGCGGCTCCTCCCGCACTGAGCTGCACGTCCCCGCGCTGAGCTGCACGTCCCCACGCTGAGCTGCATGTCTCTGCGCTGAGCTGCTCATCCCCAGCACAAGCTGGCTTGGGGGCGCAGGTCAAGTACCAGGGCTGGCTCTGATCTGCCAGCTTCTGGGTCCTAATGGCCTTTTCCTGTTCTGTGACTTGGAGCACCTTCACCTCGTACCCTCCCGTGTGCATGGACAGGACACCACATCAAGGGTTGCCAGGACAGTGTGGGCCCCGCAGAGCAGGTGCCTGGCAGTCCTGTGTGGGCCGGATGGTGAGGCGTGTGGCAGGTGCCCACAGGCTGGGAGCTGAGGGGGGCTGGAGCGAGGTTAGCGTTAGGCACACAATTGCCCTCGGGGGCCTCTCAGAACAAGTTTAAGAAAGACGGACGCTGCGCTTCCAGGCTGTGTCCAGAGAACTTGGACGTGGCTGGGTTTTCCACGGACAGTGAGGGTGCCCACCCTCACCAGGGCTCCGTAAACACGCAGGCAGAAAGCACACCCAGAGAGGGCGGCTTGAGGAAGTCTGCTGTAGAGGCCCTGGATCATCCTCCTGGGAGTTCCCGCCCCGCCGCAAGCCTGGGCCTAGGACGCCCACCCAGGAGCTCCTCCCCTTCCCACAGACACGCTAGCAGGAGGCTGGGGATGTTTGCTGTCTTCAGAGGAGACGTTGGGGGGCCTGGAGGTCACTGTCAATGGCAGGTGGCACCTACTTGTCATCCTCAGTGCAGCCCCCTAAGTCACACAAAGATGCCATGTGGTCTCTCTCCCCTTGGCACCTCTTCTCACAGGACAAGTAATTCCATGTATTTGGGGTTTTTTTTGGAGAGGTTTTTGCTATAGGGCTCATGTGCTCACCAGAAAGAGACAGAGATGGAAAGCAAGAAATCACCCCCCAGGAGGGATGGCCACGCCACAGTCCCTTCTCTTCCATTCTCCTCTCGGGATCTTGGGCACGCACGCACATGTGCCCAGCATGAGTTTAAGCCACAGGGTCCAGGACTCGAACCGCAGTCGACTACGTGGGAGTCCAGTGACATAGCCATTACACCAACTGCTGGTTCTGCAGTTCCATAGCCATTACACTAACTGCTGGTCCCGCAGTTCTCTGTTTAACAACAACAAAGAAGTTGGCCCAGCGAGTGCTGGTGGACACTGTTACTCAGCAGGCCGAGACTACATGGAGGCCCAAGTTCTAGTCCTGGCCCACCCTAAAAGCCACACACAGGTGGCGTATGCCTGTCGGTGCAGCTCCTGGGGAGGCTGCAGCAGGGGATCAGAGGTTGTAGCACACAGGCTGTGGTGCCAGCTCTACCAACCCCTCCGGGCCTCAGTTTCTCCAGCTACAGAGGGATGACCTTAGATAATGCAAGGAG
Organism: Tupaia belangeri chinensis; assembly: GCF_000334495.1. Classification (NCBI taxonomy): domain Eukaryota; kingdom Metazoa; phylum Chordata; class Mammalia; order Scandentia; family Tupaiidae; genus Tupaia; species Tupaia belangeri. The sequence goes on along the minus strand of NW_006159826.1, from coordinate 2,422,706 downwards.
TCGTTGAGGAGAGTCCTCGGCACTGTGCTGGTCACGGCTCACGCTCCGTTAACATCAGCCACGTGGCTCATCTTCCCAGGTGTGGCAGGAACCGTGCAGACCCGGGTGCACTGTCCTGTCTCGTGTTCTCCAGGGCCACTGTGGCAGGGTGGCAGATAATCACCGATGAGAGCAATGACAGGGAATATTCCAGTGGTGACATTTGGGGGTTCTTCTACTCCTGGCCAGCCTGTTCAGCATAGAACAGGGCCAGAGGGGCAGTGAGGGCCACCTGACAGCACCCAGGCTGGGCGGCTGGACAGGCTAGAAGCTGACACCTGGAAGCCTGGCATTGCAGTGTGGCAGGGTAGCCCTCCAGAGGCCTCTCGCCCTGGCTTATCACTGGCACCTTCTCTGCATCCTCGTGAGGCCCTCCCTCATCCATGCCCCAATCGTCTCTTCTGGAAAGGTCCGGACCCAACCGAAAGCCTCCTTTAACCTTCGTTACCCTCTAGAGGCCTGTTCCAGGTGGTTCCCAGGTGCCAAGTCAGGACTTCAACATGTGGATTTGGTGACACAACCCAGCCACAGCAAAGCCCACTTCCCCAACTGCAGCTCTGCTCAGGTGGCAGTCGGCTCTCTCGCTGGCCTGCTGCAGCTGGCTGAAGCCAAATGAACACAAACGCAGTAATTTACCATGAAAACCAGTGAACAGCCTCTCAGCAAGGAGATTGCTACAGACTCAGCGAGCGGAGATAAAACCCGCCCCAGGCCTGGGGGTGAGAAGGTGGGAGCCACCCCAGGGGACATTCCTGAGAGGACCCCCCCAGCTGGTGTACCCCGGGCCTTGGCGGGTGGTTTGTTTCTGGTTTGTTTCTGACGAATGTTCCAGCCTTCCTCTCCTGATGCCCGTGTTCCCCGCAGGGTGGCTTAGCTTTTTTTGTTTTTCCCCCTTTTTGTTCCAAAAACAGAACAAAGAACTGAGCTGAGGAAAGAGGAAGAGAGTATTTTTCTTGAGTTAACCAGGTCAGCTGTCAGGACAGAGAGACTGAACGGACGTCAGAGGTTGCTGCAGAGTTGGGCTGCAGCGGGTGAGGAGGGTGGGGCTGCAGCTTCCCCCCGGGCCAGAGGTGTCCACACCAGCCCCTCACAGGGGCCGGGAACAGAGGGCAGTGGTCCAGCTGTGAGGACGGATCTGGCCACACTGGTGTCTGCTGCTGGTGGTTTCCATTTTGCAGCTAAAGAGACTGAGGCACAGTGACCTCCCTTAACCTTACTGACCCCTTGGAAGGCCACAGTGCTGAGCCAGGATTTGAAGCCAGCCTCTTCTGAAGCCCACTGCCGTCAGCGGTCCAGGGCAGCGATGAGCAGTCAGGAAGAGGGGCGGGGGGCGAGGCTGGCCCCCTCTGGCTGAGTACACATTCGGCTGGTTCATACCTAGGCCTGTCCAGCTCTGGGCACCAGAAGTCCGAGTAGGCTGCCCTCTGCAGGACACCGCCCCTTCCCGCGCAAGCCCTCCTGGGACCACCTCTGCCCTGGGAGGTGCCCAGCACAGCGACTCTCACCACTGACTCCCTGGGAAAGCCCGCCAGAGCCTGCGCAGGGCCATGCTGTGGTGTTCTTCAGTACAGGCTCTCCCGCCTGCCAGGTTCCGGGTGGCTCCAGGCCTCGCCTGGGAGAAGGCACGGGCAGTGTCCCGTTACTCCGCATCATGACAGATGCACGTTTTTGTGAGTGAGCGAGAGCGAGAGCGAGAGCGAGCGAGGAGCACCAGGACTCCACGTGCCAGACCCAAGCTGCGTTCACACATGCCCAGAGTGGTCCAGGCTGACCACCACTGGGGTCACATCACTACTGCAGCCACGCAGCCCGTCTTCCTCCACCTCTCCGCCAAGCTCCCTGATGGGACAGCAGCTTGCAAGGCTGGTGCCCCCAAGCCTCCCCTGTGCCTCTGGGGATCCATTCCTGCCGGCCTGTGCCCAGGAAGGCTGAGTGCTGGGCCCAGGAGGGCCAGCCACAGTTAAGTGTGGAGAAGATGACAGGGTGCCGCGCGAGGCACCCGCCCAAGTCTCCAGGACCAGCCCCAGCCCCGGCCCATGCCCTGTGTCCCCAGAACAGAGCGCCCTCCCCGTGGGCCCCGGGTCCTGACTCGGGGCTGCCAGCAGCTCTGTCCTTCCACTGCTGCATTCCTCCCAGCCCGATTATTACTGTTTTCATGATTTCTGAAACTGCTGCCGGAGGAGCAGTGAATTCCTGCGGACAAATTTGGAAGGAGACCTTCCTAGCTCATCGTTTCCTTGAGGTTTTAGAAAGATAACTGATTTCCAGTCTTCAAGTCCAGCCTCGCGGAGGGTCACATGCAGCTGGAAATGATTTTCCGGATCAGGAAACAGGTCAGACCGGCGTGCACCCGGCCGCTCCCTGGGCCTGGGTGGCTTTCTTGCCTCTTCTCAGCTTGGAGGACACCTGGACGCGAGACTTTTCCAGACAGCTGTGGCTCACCTTGGCTCGCCAGCGGCCAGGGTGGGTCAGACAGAAAACAGCTGCGGGCCAAGGGAAGACGCTCAGCCGTCCACTAGGGGCGCACGCGAGTCGGCGAGCCCTGACGCGGAGATACGCTCGGCCGTCCACTAGGGGCGCACGCGAGTATGTCGCGTGCCCCGGCCCAGGGCATCCTTACTACCCTGTTCATTTACTCTCTCCTTTTTTCCCTCCTCTTTTTTTTTTTTTTTAACTTCTTTTTTGTTTTTTAACTAAAGGCATATTGACATATACAGTGCAAACAGCCAAAGAACTTCTAATGTGTAAAACAGCATGCGGCACACAGTAGATACTCACAGTGTCCACCCACCTCAGCAATGGTAAGTCAGGGACCTCAGCTTCGTCTGCCAGTCCTCTGTTTTAGGCATTTTTACTTGTTGGCAATTTCCTCCCATTTCTTGTCTTACCAGATGCTATTTTAAAACAACTTCTTTTATTATAGAAGTGTCCTGCATGCTCTAGAATACACAAGTAAGCAAAATGAACAAAAAACCTTCCTTTCTACCACTCAGAGAGGTTTTTTTGTTTTTTTTTGTTTTTTGAGAGATTTTTACTATAGGGCGCGTGCGCTCGCCAGACAGACAGAGAGAGACAGAGAGACAGAAAGCGAGAAATCACCCCCCAGGGGGGATGGTCATGCCGCAATCCCTTCTCCTCCATTCTCCTCTCGGGATCTTGGGCACGCACGCACACACGCCCGGCGTGAGTTTTAAGCCACCGGGTCCGGGACGCGAACCGCGGTCGACTACGTGGGAGTCCAGCGACATAGCCATTACGCTAACTGCTGGTTCCCATCAGAGAGTTTTTAATATATCTTTTGGCATAGTCTTCAGAACTCACATTTATGCCTAGGTCCATAGAGGATAGATACTTATCCAGACAATGACACAATGAACTTATACTGCTTTGTAAATGACTTTTTCAATGGAAAACATTTAATTTTTTTTAATGACTACACAGTTCTTATAAGCTCCTCAGGGTGGGGGACCCCTGGGTCCTTCCTGCGTGAGTTCAGTCTCACATGGTGCTTTGTCGCTGCTGTGCCACTGGTTGGCCCCATTGCGACAACGTTGATGAAGATGCAGAGAACGCTGACCTTGGTGAGGCCAAATGGTCGCATCCCTTTTGACCCGAAGTGCCTGCTCTAGGTCTCTATTCCATACAAATGAGTGTGGAGAAGATGTTCATTGCAGCATAAATTGACATAGAGAAAAACTAGAAATAACCCAATAGTCCTTCCAAAGAGAATGGTTCAGTCACTAGGGCACAGCCCACATAGCAAAGGACTATATTCCAGCAATCAAGGCTGTATTCTGTATGTCCAGACATAGAAAGGTGTTCACGTTAGCTGAGAATCAAGGAGTCCTCAGAAGGACAGACACGAGCACAAATCTCATGTGCCCCAGCTTACACACGTGGCCAGCTGTCATGCTTTGAACCCAGATCCAGTGGGAAGAGGAGCAGGGGAAAACCACTCCATATTTTGCATCATGTGTTTCACTTGCAATAGTTTCTAAAATGAGAATGTATATTTTAACTGAAGACTTAACAGTAGAATAAAATGATCTAACTCTTAGAACTCGGGAAGCCACGTTCATGAACCATGTAGATGGCACCTCTTTTACATGGCATTGTTTCTCCATTGCTTCTACGAGATGAGCTTTTCTAAGTCTCTTTGGTCATTTTTATGAATAATTATTTTATTTAACTAACTTTACTTATTTACTTATTTATTTATTTTAATTTGACCAAAGTGAGAGAGACAGAGAGAGAGGGGAGAGGGAAAGTGAGAGCAAGCTGCCAGGTCTGGGACTTGAACCGCAGTCGACTACGTGGGAGTCCAGCGACATAGCCATTATGCTAACTGCTGGTCCCTCTTTGGTCATTTTTATGAATAATTATTTTATTTAACTAACTTTACTTATTTACTTATTTATTTATTTTAATTTGACCAAAGTGAGAGAGACAGAGAGAGAGGGGAGAGGGAAAGTGAGAGCAAGCTGCCAGGTCTGGGACTTGAACCGCAGTTGGCCATATGGGAGTCCCACACCTTAACCACCACACCACCTGCTGGCCCCTCCTTCGTCATTTTTGATATACTATCTTCTCCCAGATAATTATTCCATCTTAATTTCTTTCTGGTAAAATACAATATACTGTATTTATATAGTATATTGAAACTAACTTGAGAAGAGGGAGGAAAATCTAAACGTCAATTTTCATTAAGAAAAAAAAGTAGCAGGGCCAAGTGGCTTCCACGGGGAAATTCTCTAAAAGACATTCTCTAAAAACAGAACCGGGACCAGCAGTTGGTGTAGTGTCTATGTCACTGGACTCCCATGTAGTCGACCGTGTTTGAGTCCCGAACCCGGTGGCTTAAACCCACACCAGGCACATGTGCGTGCGTGCCCAAGATCCCGAGAGGAGAACGGAGGAGAAGGGATTGTAGTGTGACCATCCCCCTTGGGAGGTGATTTCTCGCTTCCTGTCTCTCTGTCTCTCTCTGTCTTTCTGGCAAGCACATGTGCCCTATAGCAAAAAGCTATCAAAAAAAAAAAAAAAAGAGAGAGAACCACCAAATTCTATTTATGAAATAAAATTTCACTAACACCAAGGCGGGCAGGTGGCATGATGGTTAAGGATGCTGGACTCTCATGTGGTCGACTGCAGTTCGACGGCCTTCTCTGGCTCTCCCTGGGAGGCCCCATGGTTGCACATGTGCCCCCCACACCTGATCCACTAAGGGCTGGAACAAGGCGGGGGCTGGGTGGGCTGGTGGAGTAGAGAGTGCCTCACTAGTGACCAACAAGGAGATCTCTCTCAAGTGGAGAGGATTCGCTCTGGGGCAGCTATCTCTGTGTTCGGGGAGAGCCACCAGAACCGCCCCTACTTACGGCCCTGAGGGCCGCTCCCACAAGTCTCAGGCACACGGGGCCCTTGGCCAGGCCAACGGGAGCCTTAAGGCTTTGGGAGAAAGCTGGCTGGGTTTGGTGGAGCCAGGGCCATGTCTGGCTCTCTTACTGCCCTTCCTAGGCAGGTAAGGTGAGGACTGGTGGCTCTCAAGTCTGTGCCCGAGGGTCATTGCGTGCCTAGCCAGGAAGGTGTGAGGCGGGGAAGGAACTCAACTTAACCACCATGCCATTATGATTTTTTTAAAGAATTATTGGGACCAGCAGTTAGCATAATGGCTATGTTGCTGGACTCCCACGTAGTCGACCACGGTTCAAGTCCTGGACCCGGTGGCTTAAAACTCACGCTGGGCACATGTGTGTGCATGCCCAAGATCCTGAGAGGAGAATGGAGGAGAAGGGATTGCAGCGTGGCCATCCACCCTGGGGGGTGATTTCTTGCTGTCTCTATGTCTCTCTCTGTCTGTCTGGAGAGCACACACACCCTATTGTGAAAACCTCTCTCAAAAAAAAAAAAAAAGATTTCATTTTATTTATTTATTTATTTAAATTTGGCCAGAAAGGGACAGAGTGAAAGAGAGAGAGCAAGCCACCAGGTCCAGGACTTGAACTGTGGTCCGCTATGTGAGAGTCCAGCACCCCTAACCACCACATCACCTGCTGGCCCCACCATTATAATTTTTAAAATGTAATCTAACCCAGCTGGATCAAAAAGTTGAAATATTAACAACAACCTTTTTCATACCAAGTAATTTTACTGAAATGTCCCAAATAAATATTTACTTCTTCAAGCCAGGGTCAAGCCCTGCCAGGCTGTTGAGCCTCACTGCTGGTCTCATGGTGACCAACAGGGTGTTTTCCATCAGCACCCCAAGTTACCCGAAATAAGCACACTGTAGGAAAAACGGCACACCCGCCACTGAAGGCAGGGTCCCTGTTGTCCCCTTTCAGCCGGAATGTGTTCCTAAGAGCTCAGTGTTAATTTTCGGAGCCGTGTGACCCTTCCCACAAACTCGCAGCTGACAGTGACACGTTTGGCATGTGGCTGGAGGTGCGTGACCCTGCAGTGTCCTCAGAGACCATGGTCTCAGGAGTCCAGGTTGGGTCAGGCCTCTGCTCTCTGCTGGAGCTCCACTGGGGAGTGCATCTGTCTGCTACGAGCTGGTGGCCGGTGGCCGAGTGCCCTGCCACTCCAGCTGTGACTGGAGGCCCCCAGGCCGTGCTAGCGGTCCTTGTCGGCTGAACTTCACCTCTGGCTCCTTGTGCCCCCAGGCCAGACAGGACAATCTCTGGGGCTGGTAACATGCACTTGTCTGTGTCTGTCCCAATGCCATGGTGCGGGGGGAACCTCATCGCCTTGGCCGTGTTCTGGCTGCGAGCAGTACAGGCTCCACCACGCTGAACAGCAGGGCGTGAACCGGGCATGGACTTGGGGTCACACCCTTTTACTTTTCCCAGGCTTTTGAACCGCACTGGCAGGGCCCCTGGGGAAGAGTTGTGGGGTGCCACATTGCAAAGATCAGAGGCTGCTTACAGGGTTTGTGCAGGCTCTCAGGTTCGCAGTGGCTGGCCCCAAAAGGTGTTCGATATGGCAAGGCCATAGGCCGCACCCGGTCAAAGCTCTTGCCCCCCTTGCCCCGTACCGTGTGTGATGTTAACGGGGGCTCTGAGCTGTGCAATGCACACCTGTGCACCTGTCCACAGCAGCCATGAAGCCCACTTAGGAATGAGAAGCTTCTTTAGACCTTTCCCTCCCTGGCCTACTCTGTCCCGCAAGGGACCATAAGTCTGTGCGGCTGAGTGTGCTCTGCTCTCACTTTTCTAGAAATGCCTCTGCTGTCCCCTCCTCCAAACGTTCAGAAAGCTTGAGCTGCTTTCCCTTGAACCTTTGGCTTGGCTTCTACCCTAGCAGTTCAAAGCTCACCGCTCCTGAGAGTGCGTCGGTTTTTGTAGGCTGCGGGGTCTCTCGAAGCGAGGCAGCCACACAGCAGACGTCTCAGGCAAGAATCCCGATGCTTCAGAGCCGTGGTTGTCACGTCAGTCAGCACCCCACAGTTCATCCCACTCACGATGTCACAACTGCAAGTTTTGTCCACACCGGAAACAATGATTTCCCCGATGTCTCCAGAGCGGCCCAAGACAGTTTTCTGATTAGCAGAGCCTCGTGACCTCATGCCAGGACCCAGTCATCGGAGAGACTATACCGTGGACCAGAAAAGAAATCGTGAAGAATGCTTAAAGAATTTCAGTAGGCATAAAGTATGAGAAAACTTCACAAATCTGGTGGGAAAGTGAAATTAAAGTACAAGACTATTTTGGTACCAAAAAAGTTTAAATCTGTGTATTTTAAAAAATAATATACATTTCCCAGGACCAGCAGTTAGCATAATGGCTATGTTGCTGGACTCCCATGTAGTCTACCACAGTTCGAGTCCCAGACCCAGTGGCTTAAACTCAGGCCAGGCGCCTGTGCGTACGTGCCCAAGATCCCGAGAGGAGAATGGAGGAGGAGGGATTGCGGTGTGGCCATTCCCCCTGGGGGGTGATTTCTCATTTTCTGTCTCTCTGTTTCTCTGGCGAGCGCATGAGCCCTATAGCAAAAACCTCTCCAAAATAATAATAATGATAATAATAATAATACACGTTTCCCATGAACTTTTGGAAGTCTCCCTGTATGTTCTCTGGCCACAATGGAATTAAATGTAAATCAGAAAAAGAAGGTCTCTGGGAAATCACCAAATATTTGAAAACTGAATAACACACTTCTAAATAAGCCATGGGTCAATCAAAAATAAAATTAGAAAATATTTTGAACTGAATAGAAATGAAAACCCAACATTGACATTATCGGGTGCCCGTAGAGCGTGAGTGGAAATGTCGAGCCAATAGCGTGCATTTATAATTAATGTCTGCATTAGAAAAGAAGGGCCACCCCAGGCCCCTTGGCCTACCCCCTCGGCCTCTCCCACCTCTGTTGGCTTCATCCCCGTCCTTCCCACGCTCAGGCCACAGACTCAGGGTCAAGCTCACCTGGTCTCTCCCTAGACCTCTCTCCCACCCTGATCAGTCATACCTGTCAGTAAGCCCAGAACCTGAGCACTTCCGGCCCTTCCACCACTGAACTATTCCCGGTACCCAGAGACCGGCTGGAGCCTGACGCTGCTCCCCGTCCCGGCCTTCCTTCCTGTAGTCCCCTGGAACGCGTGGGGTGACTCTTTTTCCAGCTGCTCAGTCTGCACTACTCAGGCCACACAGGAGGCCTCGGGTTGATTTCAGTCCAGCTTGAAGGCGGGCACAGTGGCACAACCCTGGGTCTCAGCGAGGGAGGCTGAGGCAGGAAGCTCGTAAATTCAAGCCCAGGCAACACAAGTGAGGTGAGACCCTGCCTTAAGGGGAAAAAAAAGCCAGGTGTGTCGTCCCAGCTGGGAGGCCTGGAAGGAGGATTCAGACATGCTAAGACACTGTCTTAAAAAATTAAAAATAAAGGAAACCAGGGCCAGCGAGTGGTGTGATGATTAAGGTGGCTGCATCCCACACAGTTGATTGTGCGTTCAAGTCCTGGACCTGGAGGCTTGAGAAGTGTACGTGCCCAAAATCCCGAGAGGAGAATGGAGAAGGGATTGCAGTGTGGCCATCCCCCAGAGGGCTGGGGGTGCTTTCTCTCTTTCCCTCTCTCCACATCTCTCCAGCAAGCACATACGCCCTGTAGCAAAATTTTAAAAATAAAAAGGAAGGAAGAAAATCAGAAGCAGGACTGTACACTCCTCTCAGATCCCGCCAGTAAGCCAGCTTCCCACCCTTCTCTGAGCAGAAGCCTAAACCCAGCAATGGCCCACAAGAGTCTACTCATCTGTCCTCTAGGGGCCTGAGCCCTCCCCCTCACCGCCTGCCTGACCCAGGCACTCCCCACGCACTGGTCCTCTGGCAAGCCCGCACACTTGCACGTCGGGGCGTTCGCACGCTCCGCTCCCTGTCCAGGGCCACTCCCCGATCTCACCATCTTCCGGCCTTTGTCCATGTGCAGTCCTCCTGCCACGCCCCGCAGCCTGGTGTGGTGCTCTCGGCCTAGCGCTCCTCCGCTGTGTGCAGCGGTGCCCTGGTTCTGCCGGGACCACCTCCTCCACCAGCTCCACGCTCCAAGGGCAACCATTCGGCCTGTCTTCTGCTCACAGCCCCAACAGTCGCCAGCAGTGTCTGGGCGTCCTGAGTACTCAGCACATGTGTTTGGAATGACTGGAAAACCTAACACTGGTGTTTGTGTGTTCTTGCTGTAGGGCACGTACACCGGCCAGAGAGACACACACAGAGAGAGAGAGGGAGAGAGGGAGAGAGAGGAAAGTGAGAAATCCACCGCCTGCCTGACCCAGGCACTCCCCACGCACTGGTCCTCTGGCAAGCCCGCACACTTGCACGTCGGGGCGTTCGCACGCTCCGCTCCCTGTCCAGGGCCACTCCCCGATCTCACCATCTTCCGGCCTTTGTCCATGTGCAGTCCTCCTGCCACGCCCCGCAGCCTGGTGTGGTGCTCTCGGCCTAGCGCTCCTCCGCTGTGTGCAGCGGTGCCCTGGTTCTGCCGGGACCACCTCCTCCACCAGCTCCACGCTCCAAGGGCAACCATTCGGCCTGTCTTCTGCTCACAGCCCCAACAGTCGCCAGCAGTGTCTGGGCGTCCTGAGTACTCAGCACATGTGTTTGGAATGACTGGAAAACCTAACACTGGTGTTTGTGTGTTCTTGCTGTAGGGCACGTACACCGGCCAGAGAGACACACACAGAGAGAGAGAGGGAGAGAGGGAGAGAGAGGAAAGTGAGAAATCACCCCCCAGGGGATGGCCACACTGCAGTCCCCTCCTCTCCATTCACTTCTCGGGATTCTCGACACACAAGCACACGTGCCAAGCTTGGAACGCTCCAGATCTGGGACTTGGCGTGGGACCCATCCTTAGCTACCATGCCATCTGCTGACCCCACATCCTTACAACCTTTACTTTAAAAATATTTTCTTTCGCCCCTTTTTGAAGAAAAGCTATGTCCCAACTATTATTTTATTTTTCCTTTTAGCAGAATCAAGAAAGTAAGATAGGCTAACTATAAAAAGAACATATTGGGAACCAGCAGTTAGCGTAATGGCTATGTCGCTGGACTCCCACGTAGTCGACTGCGGTTCGTGTCCCGGACCCGGTGGCTTAAAACTCACGCCGGGCGCGTGTGCGTGCGTGCCCAAGATCCCGAGAGGAGAATGGAGGAGAAGGGATTGCGGCGTGACCATCCCCCCTGGGGGGCGATTTCTCGCTTTCTGTCTCTATGTCTCTCTCTGTCTGTCTGGCGAGCGCATGCGCCCTACAGTGAAAATCTCTCAAAAAAAAAAAAAAAGAACATATTCAGGGTCCAGCCGATGGCATAAAGGTTATGTCACTGGAATCCCATGTAGTGGACCGTAGTTCAAGTCCTGGACCTGACGGCTTAAAACTTATGCCGGGTGCATGTGCATGCATGCCCAAAATCCCAAAAGGAGGGTGGAGGGGGAGGGATTGTGGCGTGCCATCCCTGATGCTGGGTGATTTCTCGCTTTCTGTCTCTCTGATGAGTGCACAGGTCCTATAGCAAAACTCTCTCTTAAAAAAAAAAAGAACATATTTACACACAGGAAACCAGCTAGAGGGTTTACTGCCATTAACTATCGCAAAGCAGGGAAGGGACATGACGAGGACCATATTTACAAAAACCTCGTTCGGGTGCTTTTGTTTTCCTATTACGAATTTCAGGTACAGAAAGGTGCACTGTTAGACAATAACACACGTTCAGTCTATTATTGCTCACTTATGGGAACAATGAAACGCTTTAATTAACAAAAGGCTGAAACATTCTGCCCTGTTAAAAACTGTGGGGAAGGTCCATCCTCGGTAAGTGTGCCTGCTACGCTTACGTGATTACGAAACGGCAAGAGGAGCCTTACCCTCTTGATGGCTCCTCTCGGCGCCGGGACCGTCTGTGAGCCAAGATCAAGGCAGGAAGGCAGGCACGAGGGGGCAGGCAGCCGAAACCTCAGCGCGGAGCCGTGCACGGTGACACCTGAACCAGCGCAGACAGATTACTGAGCTCCCCTGCGTCTGCTCACCACCTTGTCCTCGTTGTCCTTCTTTTAAAAAGATTTTATTCGTTCGTTGATTTTTATTTGCAGGTTTTTGCCATAGGGCTGTGTGCTCACCCTGCCCCCCAGAGGAGATGGCCACCAACAGTTCCCCTCTGCCATTCTTCTCTGGGGACTTCACCTGTCTGTCGCAGCTCAGGGCCAGTGAGCACAGGACTCTACCTCAGTGGTTTTTATGATAATAACCGGGAAGAAAGGGCCTGGGAGGACAGATCCAGGGCCCACTCCGTGGCCCGGAGCTTAAGGGAGGCAGATTTCACACGAATGGCCACACAGCCCCAGTGTGGAAAACATGCAGGGGCCCGTGTGCATGTGTGCCCCAAATCCGACAGGGTGAGAAATGGAGGACAGGGGATTGCAGCGTGTCCATCCACCAGGGAGCTTTTCTCCCTCTCGCTCTCGCTCTGTCTCTTCTGGCAAATGCACATGCTCTCTGGCACTGAAAGAAAGAAAGAAAGAAAGAAAGAAAGAAAGAAAGAAAAAGAAAGAAAGAAAGAAAGAAAGAAAGAAAGAAAGAAAGAAAGAAAGAAAGAAAGAAAGAAAGAAAGAAAGAAAGAAAGAAAGAAAGAAAGATAGAAAAGCCTAGTACTGACTTGGGCAAGTTTGGCGAAGTGACGATAGCTCAACTCCAGCCATGGGGAGGACAGCAGTGGCTGCTGCTCTGGTCAGCCAGGCTGGCCACACCAGCTCCAGTCTTCGTCTGCATAGGAAACTTCGGAAGCCAGTGGCACTGCGACCCTGGCCAGCCAATCAGAGCTGCCCCACTTCCCGTCTTTCATCGGCACTCAGGACCTAACTGAAGGCGTGGGTGGGAATTACTCCGCTACAGAAGACCCTACTTTTCACAGGGTGGGAGTGGATCTGAGAATTATCCCCTTTCCTCCTTGCTTGGACCTTGCAATACAGCTTTTCCCCTCCTCAGCCCTGGTGTTTCAGTGTTCTGGCCTCACTGTGCAGCAGCGGGAAACCCATTTGGATTAGGTGACAGTGGTGCCCCTGGAATCGTCCAGCACTGAGGTCCCAGGGAAGGGGCCCTGGCATCTTAATTCTCTGAGACCCCTTCACACCAATACTGTGTAAGTGTGTCAGAATTTGGGTAATGGAGAAAGAGACACAGTTTCCCTTTTCTTTCTCTTTCTTTCTTTCTTTCTTTCTTTCTTTCTTTCTTTCTTTCTTTCTTTCTTTCTTTCTTTCTTTCTTTTTACTTATAAGTCACTTGCTTTGTTACATTGATTTAACATTTGACTCTGTAGGTGGGTAGATAGACAGATGAGAGGCCGATTAGGAGGAAGTGAATGAGCTCTAGTCCCTTCGAAAACAACTGTGCTATCATTTGTAGGAGGGATGGGACAGTACTACCATGCGTGCGGTCTTACCGTCTCTTTAAGGAAATGACCCTACGCTGTGAGTGCACCATATTTTTAAGTCAGTATTTCTCAAGATAGTATATTCTACTTGCTGCCATTCTATAAACAAATGCCAAATAATGTTCCAGACTATTTTCTTTGAAAAAAATCATTCTCATCAATGCCGCCCACCCCAATGCCGTATCAGATACAGCTGCTGGTGGGAGGCCACGGGAACATCAAGGCCTCTTGTTCAAGGTGGTCACAAAGCACTGTCTGCTGCCTTCAGTTTACTTCCCTCGTTCTCATGAAATCGAAGTGCTTCCAGGAGTGTTGTCATCTTGAAGGGCGTAGGAGCCCCTTTTAGCCTCGTTCTTCCCTCTCCATTGTGGAGCTCCCCCTAGGCTCCCCGACTCTTCCCCACAGGACGTATAATGGGGTATGTTGTGAAGAGACCAACACGTTTGTCAGCTACCCCAGCCCTCCTTCAGGGTGGCCCAGTGGCTTAGTACTATGGATCCAGCAGAACTGAAGATCTTATCTTTGAGAAGATCCCAGACTTCTTAAAGTCCACCAAAGCTGAGAACCAGAAACAGCTTCTTTCCATCCAAGGGTCCAAGACCCTTGGGTGAAATACGACAGCAACAGCCCATTTGGGGTCCACATGTTGGAGAGGGATGATTTGCTGCGGTCGCTGCCGCTCCAGAAACTGTCCAGGATTTTTCATTTTCAGCAATGATGAATTTAAAGGAAGTCTCTTAAATGGGACCAGCAGATGGCATAATGGCTACATCGCTGGACTCACATAGTCAACTGCGGCTTGAGACCTGGGCCCAGTGGCTTAAAACACATTGGGCATGTGTGCATGTGTGCCCAAAATTTCGATAGAATGGAGGAGAAGGGTTGGAGTGTGGCCATCCCCCCCACTTTCCCCCCTCCATGGTGATTTCTTACTTTCTATCTCTCTGGCAAGCACACATGCCCTGGAGCAAAAATCTCTCTCTGAAAAGAAAAAAAAAAGAATTCTCTAAAAAAAATTCACTTCCTCTGTTCAAAGCTGAGTCAATGTTTTTTCTGGGAAAAAAAAAATCATCAAAACAGTTCCTACATTTTTGATTTTGTAGTTTTTGTTCTCCTTTCACTTGTATTTGCAATTTTCCAAACTTGAAACTTTCTTGGGAGCCATTTTAAAGGTTTAGTACTTAGCTAATGATATGACTCACTTGTTGGTGAAGAACATTATGCACGCAGCACTGTTTTGAAGTTTTAGCACGTCGTGATTAGTGAACACAAAGCTTGTAAACAGAAGGACATGGCTGGGTATCTGCACAAAACAAAGGGAACGGTGAAGGGATTTACAGGACGAGCTCAAAAGGTGCAGCATGAACCATGGTAAAAACAAAACACAACAAAAAACTCTCAGTAAACTGGGAATAAAGGAGAACTTCCGCAACTTGAGTTTTAAAAATCCATAAACATCTTACAACTAACATCATACTTAGTAACGAGAAGTTGAACGCTTTCTCCCTAAGACTGGAGAGAAGGCAAAGCTACCCCTCTTACCACTACTATTTAACACCATAGCAGAAGTCTCGGAAGTGAAACGAGACAAGAAAACAGAAATGAAGTGCACCCGTATCGGAAAGGTGGCGACAAAATGATCTGTGGAAAATCCCAAAGAATTGACCTAGAATGAAGAAGGAACCTGTTAATATCTGAAAGTCGATTACTCTCCTCCTGAGCTTACACTTAGGTTGGGGGACCCCAGAAGAAATGCAGAATGTGACCAGCGGACCTAACGTATGGCACATGTGTGCACCAGCCTCACTGAAGGGGACGAGGAAGTGCAGACCTAAGCAGTTCCGGATGTGAGTGGCACCAGTTAGACTCAGGCCAGAGGGGCTGCATGTAACCACCACCCGCTCCCCCCGCTCACCGATGGAACTGTCGCCCTAGAGGTCTGAGCTACTGATTCCGAGGCCACTACACAGACAGGCCGGGACGGAACAATTCGGCAGCGGTGGGGCAGGTGGCGGTGTGCATTCCTCATGGTTGGAGGCACATAGCAAGGGGAGGAAGCCAGCACGCCCCCTGTGGGGATCGACTACACATGGGTGTGAAGCCACGGTTACTTTCACACAGCACCCCTGGTTACGTGTAGATGTCGGCACAGACACGGGGCTCAGGTCAGATGTGTGGCCTGGGTTGGTCTGAACTCGTAGTCTTCCTCACCAGCTGGAAGAGCATAAAGACGCAGAACCCAGTGGCAGTGACGTGCTTGCCTGATATCAGTCCCTACTGCCATCCTCCAGGAAGGAGCCGAGCTCTTCCTGCCTTGGCATTCTTAGTGCCTTGGGCAACGGCAACTAAGACAGCTGCCCGGAAGTATTCCTGCAGGTCCCCCTGCACAGTGGCTTAGCGCTGGGCAAGTTCCAAGTCAGGAGATATGACACAAGTCTTTTGAGCTGCTCCTCCGAGGAGTTACAAGATGGGTCAAATAGTGACAATTTTTCATGAATGAGATCTGTTCCGCTTCCTCTATGCTGGGAACGTGGGCTGTTATTTTTGTGTAAGTAAACAAAGACCACCCAAATGAAGATTATAACCAGGGCGGCTCTGAGAGCTGGCTTTGGCATGGGGCTGCCACTGTCACCGGTGCTGGCCGAGATCAACAGGCAGCGAGGGAAAGCCACAGTGGGAAGAGAAGGCCCAGGCACACCTTGCCCAGAGGCCATGGGCCTGGAGAGCTGGGGGCTCTCTGGGGCTCGCTGGGGGCTCGCTGGGACTCGCTGGGACTCGCTGGGACTCGCTGGGGCAGGGCCTCCTGTGTGGCTGGGGTGTGGCATGCTCAGCTTTCTCCCTTCCTGGACCGTTGCTAGAAATGGCATCTGACTTCCTGCTAGTCTGACTCACATAGGGTGTCTCCCGGGCTTTCAGCTGTAGATAAGGAGTTGTTTCTGGGGCTAGTTGCTGCAGGCTGTGGGTCAGAGTTCTGTTTGCACACGTGCCCCAGCCACTGTGTGTATATTCGATCTCTGTCTTCAGGCGACTACTGAGCCAGTGAGCAGGGCCTGGCACCAGAGGAGGTGAAATCTCCAGGAAGCCGCGGTCTTGCTGAGACGCAGCAGTTCCCTCCATAAGCGCTTCCTGGCTTGATGTGAGTCTCTGGTTAATTTCCAGATCCCAAAAAGTTGACTCCGGCATTTTTGGCCAATTTTCTGTTGCTTTCATTTTTTAAAGTGTATTGAGAGAAGAAGAGAGAGCCTCGCGATGCCACCTCGCGATGCCACCTCTTCCCCAGCATTCCGGCCAGTCGGGACCACAGGCGTGCCTTCAGGGGTACCCGGCAGGTTCAGGTTGACCCAGGATTTGAACCCAGGGCCTTCCATACGGCTCCAGTATTGCACAGTGATGTCCTATCACCTGCACCACCGTGGCTGGGCCACTTTTTAGGAACAGACTTTCAGGGTTCCTTACCCACCTTCACTAACGTCACTGGCCATATTCATATTTAAAAGCACAAAGAACGCTTGTTTCCTTCGTGGATTTCTCTTCAGAGGTTGTTTTGATATCAGATGACTTTGCTTTCCAGGCTAATCCCAGACGCATGTAATGAGGGCCTCCAAACCAGGAAATGTGCAGCCTGTCCGTGTCCTCTGTGACTTCCCCCAGGGCTGCCCTGCTCCTGCTGAGACTGTAAGATGCCCATTCTGTGCTGAGAGCAGGAGGCGATCTTTTTTCTTTTTTTCTTTTTAGAGGTTTTTGCTATAGGGCACGTGCGCTCGCCAGAAAGACAGAAAAAGACAGACAGAAAGCGAGAAATCACTCCCCAGAGGGGATGGCCATGCCACAATCCCTTCTCCATTCTCCTCTCAGGATCTTGGTCACACACGCACAATGAGCCAGCATGAGTTTAAGCCACCAGGTCCCGGACTTGAACTGCAGTCGACTACATGGGAGTCCAGCAACATAGCCATTATGCTAACTGCTGGTCCCCCTGAATCTTGTCTTTTTTACGGACAGAGTCGCCAAGCCAGGTGTGGGGTCTGGTGTAGGCGTGTGCCTAATGAGTGTGCTTTCTGTTCAGTGGGTGCATATTCTGCCCCCTCCTGGCTGACTCATTCTTTCAAGGGACACAGTGAAGTCACTGGCGTGGACTAAGGGCAGGTGGACATTCCTGATCTTTGGGGAGTCAGGGCTGTGAGACCTTGCCGTCCCACGCAGGTGGGAGAAACTTCCCTTCCTAAAGGCCTTCCGGACCCTGGCCCCTGCAGCTTAGCCCACCTCCTGCTCTAAGATGCCTGTTTCAATAGAAGCCGTTTCGCGTGGGCTTCTGTTTGTTGCTGCCGAGGCAGGAAGAAAGCTGGAGAAGGGAAGTGGGTAAAGGGGCTGGAGCATCTGCCTACGTGGCTAGTGAGAAAAACTAACAGGGCAGAGAACTCCCCACGTGAGTGGTACAGGTGGGGAACTTTCCGTGGGAGACGTCTAGCTGACAGCCAACGGGAGCAATCGGGGCGCAGCACGTTCTATGTAGATGATGAGATGACTCAGTGGGCCCGGCCACATTTGATATATAGCAACGGGAAAAGCAGTCAGTGTGCCCAGCCAGCGCCTGGTTAAGGAACAAGCCCCAGCGAAGTCGTTCCTGGGGTCTTTGAGCCACTGTCTCTGGGCTTGCTCCCGCCTCCCCAGAGTGTACTTCACTTTTGCTTAATTAACTCTCCTTTACTTTCACTATTGGCATGCTTCATTCAATTCTTTGTCTGAAACACCAAGAACCTGGATACCAAAAAGTCTTGGATTAAGGAGGCAGAACCGAAGAGGCGTCCGCAGGAATGGCCAGGAATCCTCTGTGCAAACCGTGAGCAGTTGGTGCGTACATGCTACTGTGGGTCCTCTCAATCTTTATTTTTTTAGAGAGAGATTCCCCCCCACACACACACACACACTGTTGGGCATGTGCACTCGCCAGGGAGACAGAAACAGAGAGAAAGTGAGAAATCGTCCCTCAGGAAGGATGGCCATGCCACGATCCCTTCTCCTCCATTTGCCTGTTAGGACTCTGGGCTTGCATGCACATGCGCCCGGCGTGAGTTTCAAGCCACTGGGTCCGGGATTGTAACCACAGTCGACCTTGTAAGAATCCAGTGCCTCAACCACGCCGCCTGCTGGCCCTGCTGTGGGTGCTCAAGCACCTGCACAGCCAGAAACGCCAAATCTTTCCCGCCTGTGATGGTGTGACTGAGCATGCTCAGAACAGGTCCCGGCAGCTGTGCATGGGGTGGGCTGCTCTGGTACAAGGACAAGAGGGAAACACCTGGAAGGAGGGCTTGGCGAGGGAGGAGCCTTAAAAGGGGGCAGCTTTTGTGGCCTCCCCACCACCTCAGTTAAGCCAAGTAAGGGATGAGGGGAACACCTGGACTCTCAGATGTCTGTTTAGGAGCATGGACAGTCCAGAAATGTGGGGACGCAAAAGACCCCCTCCCGGGTGAGTCCACCCGCCACTCCCCATTTGAGCAGCCTTCCCACCAGAGCTGGCACAGCCACACCTGGCGTCGGCCCAGCTGAGGTGAGGTCCGTGCTCCGAGATGGAAGGGGCTGGGTGCTGGCATAGGCAGCTAGCACTCCCTGCCCTCGCCTCCTCCTTTGCAAGTCCCCCTTGAGACTCCCTCTGGGAGAAGGGTGCCCATCGTGAAGTCTTAGGCCTGAAGACAAAACCAGGCCTCTCGTCCCGTCTCCTGTGGATCAGAGCTGGCCGTGTCACTGTGTGACACATGGACCATAGCGAGCACATGGCCCCATGTCACCGCCAGCGGCTGGGATTGGGGGAAGCAGGAGGGGTGTTCGTGAGCAGTGCCGCCTCCACCAGGGTCCACAGGAGGAAGGGGGCCCACGTGTGTGCAGAGAAGCCCTCTGAGACCTGTTAGCTGTGGGAGAAATCAAGCTGTAGAGTTCGTGTGGACTCTGACCCGTGTGCGCAATACACAGTTCTAGGCGGACATATGGGACCAGCCATGGCTTGTGCTGCTAAACGCTGTGGCCCACTGGCTGGGCCCCCACGGGGGCCTGAGCGAGGCCCCATCAACCTGAACCTCAGGCACGGTGGTGTGAGCCTGAGAGCCCAGCAGCTTGGGAGGCTGAGGCAGAAGGACCTTGAGCTTCGAGGCTGGCCTGGACAACACAGCAGGAGCCTGTCCGACAAGAGCCAGGTGTGGTGCCACATGCCTGCAGTCCCTGCCAGGAGGCTGAGGCAGGAAGACCCTGGCATAGCGAGAGCCTGTCTTAAACAGCAGTGGGTGGGCTCCATGGGGTGGCAGTAACGTACTGCTCAAGGGAAGCCTGGCCCCACACAGTGACCACAGACAGACAGAAAGCGAGAAATCACCCCCTAGGGGGATGGCCACGCTGCAATCCCTTCTCCTCCATTCTCCTCTCAGGATCTTGGGCACACACACACACACACACACGCCCGGCATGTATTTAAGCCACCGCGTCTGGGACTTGAACTGTAGTTGACTACATGGGAGTCCAGTGACATAGCCATTATGCCAACTGCTGGTCCCGTCACATTTATTTTCTTAAACTTGAGGTGAGAAATCTAAAATCAAGGTGTTGTGTTCTTCCTGGAGGTTTCAAGGAGAAATCTGTTCCCTTGCTTTTCTGCCTCCAGAGGCTGTAATTTCTAGGCCTGTGGCCCTTCCCCAGCTGCCGTCTCTCCAGCTCTCCTTCCCCCTCCACCCTCTGCCTCAGTCTTTTTCACTCTCACTCTCTCTCCTGTGTCAAGGACGAGAGCATGCCACACAAAACATGCCACTTTGGCATGTGGTTACCTTGAGTCAGAGGCACATGAGAATCTACAGATGCAGAGAGAAGCCTCTGGACTTTCCCTTCTCTGACTAAAAACAGAAACTTCTGAGAAACAGGACTGCCATACAAACGTCTCCCTGGGAAGTTTCATGACCACAAAGACGAGAGTTGGCCTCGGGACTAGCAGTTGGCATAGTGGCTCTGTCACTGGACTCTCGTGGAGTCGACCGTGGTTCGAGTCCTGGACCCAGTGGCTTAAACTCACGCCGGGCGCGTGCCCAAGATCCCGAGAGAATGGAGGAGAAGGGATTGCGGCATGGCCATCCCCTCTGGGGGGTGACTTCTCGCTTTCTGTCTCTCTATATTTCTGGTGAGCATGTAAGTCCTATAGCAAAAACCTCTGCAAAAAAAGTGAAAAGAAAGTTGGCCTCGGGACGGACCTGCCCAAGTAACGCTTTATCTCCATTAGTCTCCCGAGTCACTCCCTTCCCACAGTTTGCCATTCTTGGGAGCCTTAACCCCTTTTCTTTCGTCCTGTCACCCTTCCATGCTTAGATGCCATGTGGCCAAGCTCTGACCCGTCCTTCGAGTCGGTCATCACTGAGGTTTCTCTCAGGTGGTGTGCATGGCAGTCCTCAGTAACTGTGGGCTTTCTTCTTAATCTGCCTTTTGTCGATGCAATTAACAAGGCCCAGCGAGGCCTTAGGAAGGGCAGAGGAAAGATCTCCACACAGCTGCCTCCTTTCAGAAGGGTCCTGTTATATCCCGCCCTCCCAGACAGCCCAGGATGCGCCCCGTCTCAAGCTCTTCACACGTCGTCTGCAGTCCTCGCCTGTGAGGTAGCGTGCACACGGGTTCTGGGACTGGGGCCTGGACATTTGGGGGCGGGACCACCATTCTGCCTACCGCAGTGGCTTTGGAAACTTCCAGAGAGGTCGTTACACAGTTGAGGGGGCTTTCTAGGAAAAAGTCAACTATGCCTGCCAAGTTAGGGTTGAAAGTAATTATCACCTCCAGTAAGAAGTAAGTCATAAAGACCAGAGACACAATCGAACAGGAAAAATACATGCCACACATATAATTATATGCATATTATATATAAATACAACGTGAGCATATTTTTCTGAGTTTCATTTTGATGCTCTCTATAGTTCATCTTCTCATTCCAAAGGAATGCCTCCACCCCGACTTCATGGTCTTTGAGTCCAGCGCACCTGTACACTAGCTCTGTGGTTTCAATGTGTCTCCCAAAATTCACACGTGGGCCGGCTGCGGTGGCGTGCCCGGTGGCGTGCCCTCCTGTGGAGCTGGGGCACCGGGCTTCCAGGGGCTGGGAAGGGTAACATGTGGTTTGAGTCCTCATTCCACATGACCTGGAGACATACAGGGCTTGTGTGCCCAGGCCCAAGATCCCGACCAGCTGGAGGACAGAAGGAAGGGGTCACAGAGTGGACAAGCCTGTGGAGTGTGCTCCTCGCTCTCTCGCTCTCGTGCAAGTACACGTGCCCTATCATGAGTTTAAAAATTCCATGTGGTGGAACTGGGTTGTACTGAGGAGGTGTGAAGAGGAGACTCCCAGTGTTCACAGTGTTGATAGGTGGCGCTTTGGGGAGTCACTGGGCATCAGGGTGGGGCCCATGATTGGGTCCTTGGGTTTCTAAGGAGCCGCAGAGACAGCACTCGGCAGCTCAGAGGACTCGGGACCCTGAGGAGGCCCGTGGCTCAGTGGGTCTGGCCACCTGGACTCTTGTGAGAGGCCATCTTGCTCAAGTCTCCTGCCTCTCCTGGGGGACTTCCGCCCTCTGCTGACTTAAGCCGTGTTGGGGACAGCCTTGGTGCGGAGCCACATCAGGTGAAGGATTGTCCTAACTTTGATTTAGTCCTGTGTACCCTCTGTCCCTCATGGTTAGGACTTTTTGTGTCTGCTTTGCCAATGAATGTATTCCAAGTTCTTCAGAAGCTCACTGTGCTGTTTTTTACCTTTAGACCTATAATCCATCGGGAATCTAAATTCCTTTGCGCTCTCTCCTCTGGGGCGGTGAGCAATGTGGAGGAGGGACCTGGGAGGAGGAATAGCAGCTCTCCTGCCTCACTTTCCTCTGCTTCCCAGGTGGGTGCCAGCTTCCAGAGAGGTCCTGCAACCTGGCCCTGCCCCCAGCCCACTCCTCCAGCTTCCTCCAAGACCAGGCACCACCAGGGCAGGACCACAGGGCCGCTGTCACAGCCCTGGGGAACCAGCCCTGCCCCGGCAGTGTGGAGCTGCCCCTGGAGCCCCATCCTCTGGCCCCTGTCCGGTGTGACCCCCACCTTACTCACCTGCCCTGGGCAGCCTGGACTGAGTGGCCTGGATAATCCTTGCATGGACCTAGGCAAAGCCACCAGAACTCGGGGAGCTTTGGACACCCACACGCCCCCTCACCCAGAGTCTGAAGCCAGGCAGTGTCCAGCATCATGCAGCAGGTAGCAACATGCCAGCTCACGCCTGGTGTCCTATGATCCCTCAGGCCAGTGTAACCCTGGCCCGGAACTGCTCAGTGTAACCAACATGTGCCCGTGTAGCTGCTCACCAGGGTGACTGCACCCCGAGAGGACGTGTCTGCAGTGGGGGCTGTGGGCCCCCTGGGCAGGGCAGAACTGAGATGCCCGAGGGCTGGCACAGCCAAGGGGCATTGTCCTAGGGGTGGGTGGCTTCTTCCTACAGCAGAGGGTGGCAAGAGAGTGGCTCAAGCCCCACCTCTTGGCTGCCCAGAGCCCCGGCTGCTACCGAGGTGACACGCATGCGCTGTGGCCAAGGGTGGCTGTGGACAGTGGGAGTTCACCTGGACTTTAAAACGTGCTTAGGGGAACCAGCAGTTAGCGTAATGGCTATGTCTCTGGACTCCCACGTAGTCGACCGCGGTTCGTGTCCCGGACCCGGTGGCTTAAAACTCACACCGGGCGCGTGTGCG
>NW_006159826.1:2390037-2399945 GCF_000334495.1 Tupaia belangeri chinensis | reverse complement strand
AAATGCTTAGAAAAGTGGAATTAAAACCTGAGTTTCGTTAGGTGCAAAAATCTCCAAATCCATCTATAGTGTTTTCACTACACACTTTTTGGGTTTTTCTAGAGGTTTTTGCCTTAGGGTGTGTGCATTTGCCAGAGAGAGACAGACAGGATGAGAGGGAAAGTGAGAAATCACCTCCCAGAGGGAAGACCACCTGCAATCTTCTCTCCTCCCGGGATCTTGGGCACCCACACACACACGTGGCATGATTTTAAAGCCTCTGGGTCTGGGCTTTAAACTGGTGGACCATGTAGGAGTCCAGCGACATAACCTCTACACCGTCTTCTGGTCCCCACTACACTGGAGATTTTTGCTATAGGGCAGGTGCATTCACCAGAGAGACAGAGAAATAGAGACAGAAGGGGGAAAATGTCCCCCGGGGGGGATGACCAAGCCACAATCCCTGCTCCTCTATTCTCCTGTTGGAATTTTGGGCACACATGCACACATACCCAGCATGAGTTTGAAGCCGCTGGGTCCAGGACTCAGGCTGCTGTAGCTTAGGTGGGAGTCCAGCATGTAACCATTGTGCCATCTGCCGGTCCCACTACGTGCATTTTTAATGAACTTTCTGAAGACCCTGCGTTTGTGCTATGGGTCAATTTTCAGCCCCCACTCGGGTCCTCTGTTGGAGCCCTGACCCCTAGGGCCTCAGCGGTAACCTTATCTGAAGAGAGGGCCTTTACTAAAATCACCAAGTTAGAGTGAGTTCCTTAGAGTGGGTGTAGTCCCACGTGATGGGTGTGGTTCTATAGAGGAAAAGGTGTGGGGGGGGAGAAGTGCACAGGTCAAGCCAGGAAGACTCCCTGGAGAAGGCTGCATGCTGCAGGAAGGTCTGACTGCCACCTCCCCAAGTCTTCCTAAGTGACTGACCCCGACAGCATCGTGATCTCAGACACCTGGCCTCCAGAACCCAGAGACGGTGCCTTCTTTTTGCTTCAGCCGCTCAGTTCGGCAGCCTAGCAAACTGCTGCAATATGCTTCTGAGTATGTTCTAGAAGTTCATAGGGTTCATCCCGACGGGTTTAATACAATGCCGCGACTCTCCCCACATCCTTGCCACTGTTTTCTCACTTACGGCACGCGTGGCCTCTTCCATGCGGTGTGTGCCCTTGCCCCGCTCTCTGGTGCCGGGCCCTGCAGGGGTATTTATGTTGTTTCCAGGCTGTCACTACTGACAGCAGCGTGGCAGTCACCTGACCCCACCCGGTCCTCCCCCTGCCCCTGAGCCCTCCTCAGGTGGCTCCTCCCGGGGCGGCAGGCACTACTCCCACCTGGCTGGCTCTTGACGGCTTCCTTTATACGACCTGGCAGCCAATGCCTCTGTCTCTGCCCTGACCCAGACGTCCACGGGTGGAGAGCCATGAAGGTCTGGAACTCGCCTTATCCGAATCACGCCTATTTGCCATGAAAGGGATTTAAGTACTTTAATTTCTTTCCTCTCTTCTATTGTGAGAAGGATTTTCTTCTATTCCTTTTTCAAGTTTCTTTCTTTCTTCCATGAGTAAGAAGGAGAGAGGAAGACCAGCAGTTAGCGTAATGGCTATGTCGCTGGACTCCCACGTTGTCGACTGCGGTTCGCATCCCGGACCCGGTGGCTTAAACTCACACCAGGTGCGTGTGTGTGCGTGCCCAAGATCCCGAGAGGAGAATGGAGGAGAAGGGACTGCAGTGTGGCCATCCCCCCTGGGGGATGATTTCTCGCTTTCTATCTCTCTGTCTCTCTCTGTCTTTCTGGCAAGTGCACACGCCCTATAGTGAAAATCTCTTCAAAAAAAAGGGGGGGGAGAGAAAAAGAGACAGCACCCCAACAGGACTTTGACTCTGCAATCCAGCCTCAGCCCTTCCCAGCCATGGGTCCTGGGGGAGAGTGTGCCTGGTACACTCAGGGTGGGCTCCAGCCTTGGACCAGAAACCTTCTCATGTGCATCAGCCACACTAATTATCATGTCTCACTGCCTTGCCACAGCCTGGCCCCGTGGGAACTGTATTTTGATATCTCCTCATTGGTTATTTTTGTACATAAAACAAACCTACTGATCTGCTTTTTGTTTTAGATTTTTGCCATAGAGCATGTCTCACCAGAGAGAGAAGGAAAGTGAGAAATCATCCCCTGGGGGATGGCCACGCTGGGATCCCTTCTCTTCCATTCTCCCCCAAGACGATTTGCACAAGTGTGCACACATGCCTGAATGTTTTTCAAGCCACCACTAGATCCCATATGGGATCTAGTGCCTTAACTACCACACGACCTGCTGATTTGGCTTAACTACCCCACGACCTGCGGAACCTTTTCTGATCTATCCGGTCATCGGAAAAGTCATGATGCATTGTTACTTTGAAAAATACATCGCGACTTTTCCATCGACCTGGTATTTAACCACTGCTGATGTCTGCTGTTCCCTTTCTCACGTTACCTTGCCTCTTGGATATTCCAGGTAGCTGGGCTCGTTGTCTCACCAAGTGGTGATACTGTTGCCTCATCCTTCCTAGAAGCCCCTTCTCTCTCCAGTGCGTGCCTTACTGAGTCAGTCGGCACTTCCAGGAGAACACTGGATAGTGACCAGGAGGGCTGTGGGTGTCTCCACCTCTCGTTCTCCTACACTGCTCCCGGCTGCTTGCCCACGTGGCTTCTCCAGCCTCCGTTCCCGATACCCCGTCCAGTGCTCCTAAGGGGACCCTGGCCCCTTGGGCGTAGGTAGTGTGTGTGCCTGGAGACTATTTTCCTATAGAAAATGTACATTAGCACGTTCGGTGACGGAGCCCGAATGTACTGCAAGTCCACCATAAACGGGCAGTTGTGCTGCCACGTGGATTCGACCTCAGACCTAATAATATATTTTCTCCAAACTCACTGGATGGGCAGTCATTTCAAAATGATTTGGTCTGTCTTCTTGGAATTTAGAAACACGTTTGAAGCATGATTTGGATTGCCACTTTTTCTTAAGTTTCTTTCTTTCTTCCATGGGTGAGAGACAGAGAAAGAGAGCATGCATTCCTGATGGGTCTTGATGCCGCAGTTTACCCCTGGTCTTCAGCCAGCCCAGGTCACGGGCAAGGGCGTGGAGGTCCCCGGACGCGAGCCAGTTCTTCCCTGTGGGGTCGCCTTTGCAGCTGCACTGCTGCTGGCTTACGGTTTCAAACGATCCTTCACGGAAGCCCGATGCTTCTCCATGTCTATTTCTCTAGCCAGTAGTAGCATTAACGTCAGTTATTGGACACGAGGCCTGTGCTCCAAGTTAAGGATCAGACATGTTTTGAAAGGAATCTTTATACTGTTATAAAAACGGTATTGTTTAAAAATGAAAGTTGCGGGTTGGGAGGAGGAAAATTCATTCCAAATCCTACACCGTTACAAAAATGTGCTTTTGTCCACTCTAGTTTCTGCCCATGGATTCATCTTTTTCAGAATTGCAGTCATGGAGTTTTCACAGCTGAGATATTGCTTCTTTGACTTAATTTCCTCAGTAGGCTCATGGGAGTCTGCATGAAATCACGCTTAATCACGGCATCCGGCCCCTCCGAGCAGCAGCGTAACGTAGTCACCCATTGCCTAACACTGAGCATGAGGTTGCTCCCAGGGTCTCTCTCTCATACAGAGCACCATGGAGGCTTTCCTGCCTCCGGATGACGTCCACAGGGCAGCCCTCCAGTGGAACTGCAGGCTGAAAGATCAGAGCAGGCAGGCTGAAAGATCAGTGGCACAACGGCTGGTGCTACACAGAAGCCGGTCCTACCAGGCCGACCAGGGCCCACGTTCCGACCTGTGCACGGCCAGGCTCCCAGCAGGAGGCAGAGCTGGAGGGAAAGCACTGTGGGGCGACCAGCCGTGGGGTGCGTGCTCGCTCTCGTGCACAGATCAGAAGGCTCTCAGGACCGGTGTCACCCTAGGAACAGGGTACCAGCCGCCACTCAGCAAGGAGCAGCTCTTCACAAACAGGCCCTGAGCGTCGCTGTCCCCAAGTGCTGCTGGCTTCACATGGTGTCTGTCCTTCACCACCTCCTGCAGGACCTGTGGTGCAAGGAAAGGGGCTCTCCCTGGAGAGGAGGCTGCCTCGAGGAGCCCCGTGGCTGTCGAGAGGACCCGTCAATGGCCCTATGCAGACCCTGTGGGACCGTCCCGACTGTGACAGATCCTCAGACCATGTGGGAGGCTGCGCACCAGGGAATATCTCCGGTTTCTCAAAAAGCAAACAATTACACAATGCCAAAGGCCACAATTGGTTCCCTTCACAAACCTGACCTTCAACCATACTCTGATTGGCCACTTCCCATAGCAAATCGGTGAGCTTAGAATCCCTCAGATTTGCATATCCGGCACCTCATGATTGGTCCACAGAGGAACCAATCATAACCCACCTTTTACAATCCTTCATTCAATCACTGCCCGGCCAGCATGTATATAACCACGACCCCTGGCCCACAATCTCCGGACGACCCTGAAGACCCTGAAGAGTTGTAACACCGTCACCTCCAGAAGACCCAGAAGACCCTGAAGAGTTATGATACCGCGGCGTCTCCGGACGACCCTGAAGAGCTGTGACACTGCATCGGCTCCGTGCTGTACCTTGCTGCCCACAATAAACAGACGACACTGAAGACACTGTGTCGTCTCCATGTTGTAACACTGCGCTGCTTGTCCCGGCTCTCACTCCTTCACTCAGGAAACCTGTTCGACTGTCCCCCCAGGTCGGGACACGTGTGACTCTGCTTTTGTTCCAGATAGCGTCCCTATGGTGTTCATTGGTGTTTCCGTACACTGATCGGACGAACACCTTCAGCAGTGATTTTTAAAGGGAAGACATGAAAGCATTCTGCCCGCAGCACCCACTGGAGTGGCAAAAGTCAGACGTCTGGAACGGGAAGCATAGGAGTGGCACAAGTATCAAACCCGGGGAGGGTCTCACGGCAAGGGTGGTTCAGCATCCTGTCCCCAGCAGTGCACAGTGGTGCGCCTGGACAGAGGGCACTTCCCGTCCCCAGCCAGGTCTCCCTGCGCCTGGATCCGAGGCTGCCCTGGCTGCCTCCAGCCATCGTTCACCAGGATTAGCCCTAGAGAAGCAGAGCATTCACTTCCTGTGGCTGTCGTAGCTAACACTGCTTAAAACAGCACCTGTTTCCCTCAGTGCTGACAATCGGAAACCTCGAGTCAAGGGGTGGCGGGTGTGTCGGTCAGCTCGGGCTGCCTGACAGTGCTGTTGGCTGGGCCCTCAGCGCCACCTGCTTTCTCACAGTTCTGGAGTGCAAGATCGAAGCGCGGGTCGGGTGGTTTCCCCATGGCCTCGCTCCTTGGCTTGCGGACGGAGCCTTCTTCCTGGGCCCTCGCACACCACTGTGTGGTCCATGTCTTCATCTCCCCTTTCTAGAAGATGCCAGTCCATCTTAGGACTCGCCATAATGACCTCATTTTAACTGAACTACTTTTTACAGACTAAATAAAGTCACGCTCTGAGGAACTCGGGTTAGAACTTCAATTCGTCAATCTGGGGTGACACGACTGAGCCTCTAACAGCAAGCCCACGCTTCTTCTGGAGTTTCAGGGTGCATCCGTTCCCCTTCCAGAGGCTACCTGCATTCCACGGCTCAAGCCTGTTCCTCAGCTCACCCGGTCTCTGCCTCCACCCTCACGTCTGCGCAGCTGGGCCTCCTGCCCCGCCGTGATTACACGGGCCCCGACTGTGATCCACTCTCCTCCTCTCAGGGTCCTTCATTTAACCCCACTAGCGAAGTCTGTCTCACGGTATGAAGTGATATAGTCACGGGGACCGCGAAGCAACCTATTCACGGCCTGCAGAAACGAGGACAAGGCAGTCATTATTCAGCCGTGCACGCACGGTCCCACACACCCCTGCTGTTTAAGTCACTCAGAGCTAAGCTATGAAGGGGGCACCTTCTGTCAGCTGTATATAAATTCCTAAGAATAGGAACTGACCTTGGCGAGTGATGAACACGAAAAGAATGTGATGCAAACGGGAGAGAGTATGACAGAAGTGACAATTTTAATCCATTTCTGCAAGAAAGTAAAAGCACAAAGGCCGCTCCTCTAGGGCTTTGGGGGCTCTGGGCCTGATCTGTGGGGCGGGGGCCCAACCGCAGAGTGCAGCCTGCAGGGGGCAGTGTACAGCTGGAGGAGGCGGCCGTGCCACCATTGGGGTCTGTTCCCGGTGGTGCACAGCCTTGTGGAAGTGTGCCGGTGTGTCTTCCAGGTGAACGATGAACACGTCAGTCCCATAATAAAACGTAAAACACCGCTCGGGGCCGACGGGTAGCACAGAGGTTAAGATGGCCGGATCCTGCATGGCTGACCGTGCAGGTAGAGTCTTGAACCTGTAGCTTGGAAATGTCAAGTACGTGTGTGCATGTGTGCATGAGCATGTGTGCCCAAGGCCCCTAGAGCAGAACAGACAAGGGATTGTGGCATGGGTCATTCCCTCTGAGGGGTGATTTCTTGCTTTTTCTATCTCTCTCTGTCTGTGACCAGCACACGAGCCCTATAGCAAAAACAAAAACAAAACAAATAAAAACACTCACTTTGATTTAGTCCCTCTCCAAGAATGCCCGTTTTATTATAAAGAAGTAAAAGAGAAACCAGCACATGGCATAATGGTTACATTGCTGGACCTCCTACATAGTCAACTGTTGTTTGAGTCCTGGACCCGGAGGCTTACAACTCATGCTGGGTGTGTGTGCGTGTGTGGCCACGATCCTGAGAGTGCAGGAGAAGGGATTGTGGCATGGCCATCCCTCCTGGGGGGGGATTTCTCGCTTTCTGTCTCTGTCTAGTGCTCACACCCTATAGAGACAATCTCTCTTTAAAAAAAAAAAAAAGAAGATGAAGTAAAAGGAAATGCGATGGATTCCCTGGGAGCCACATGCAGGAACAAGCACAAGTTCATTATACCAGATACCCAACAGAGTGGCTGGTCCCTGGTTGGCCGTGTGGTTTCCAGCACTGCAGTTTGGTGCGCACCAATGGCAACATCAGGCTGTGCCATGGATGTGTATTTCCCCAGAAGCCATGTTGAAGCCTCTTATCTGGGGCCCTAAGGGTGGGACCCTGATCTGGCAGGACTAGTGTCTCTAAGCAGAGACAGAGCTAGAGCTTAAGGCCTTGTGAGCACAGGCCAGATGGCAGCTGCCTGGAAGGCAAAAGAGGTTCCAGAATCAAACTGACCTTGGTGGGCCTTGACCTTGGATTTCCCAGGCTCCAAACGGTGAGAAGTGTCGTTGTGTGAGCCACCCTGTGTGAAGTGTTTTGTTATGCCAGCCTGAGCACATCACACTGGCTGGCGTCCCTTCCCTAACCCCGTGGGTACTTAGGCCCTTGCACCAGGTGTCATTCCTCAGCTGTCAGGCTGCCCCAGATCAGGTGGGACAGACAGCCTCTGCAGTTGTGTTCAGAGGCAGACCTGGCCCAAAACAAACTGGGGCATCTCCCGTTTTCTGCCCCAGCTGGAAGTCCCTGGGGTTGAACATCTTGGGAACTACTGCTCACAGGGTAGGAGTAAAGCGGGTAGGGGAGCTTTGTGCATCCTGTCTACCTGCCGCACCCGTAGGCCCCAGTGGGAGGCTCCCAGCAGACTCTCTAACACTAGGCACAATCAAGACTCACAAACGAGGCCTGCAGGCAACAAACTCCAGGCACTGTCCTCAGGCCCCCAGAGGTGACCTCCTTAGCTTCTGTGGACACATCAGTCTTCTAAGTCTTCCACGCTTAAGCTAGTTCAGGCTGTTTCTGAAGGAGGTTGGGATGAAGACAGGCTCTTCATGCAGGGGCCAATCTTGTCCCTTCCCTTGTTGCTGGCATCATCTGCTGCCTCAGGGCCACAGTGCTGGTTGAGGGCAAATCCTGGAATCAGACTGCCTAGGTTCAAACCCCAGATGTTCTGTGTTGGGCAGACTCCCTAACGTCTGTGTCTCAGCTTCCTCATCTACCAAGAGGAAATAATAAAACACATTTTTTTTTAAATGTTTTATTTTTTGGAGAGATTTTCACTATAGGGCATGTGTGCTCGCCAGACAGACAGAGAGAGACATAGCGACAGAAAGCGAGAAATCACCCCCCAGGGGGGATGGTCACGTCGCAATCCCTTCTCCTCCATTCTCCTCTTGGGATTTTGGGCACGCACGCACACGCGCCCGGCGTGAGTTTTAAGCCACTGGGTCCGGGATGCGAACCGTGGTCGACTACATGGGAGTCCAGTGACATAGCCATTACACTAACTGCTGGTTCCCATAAAACACATTTCACGGGACTGTTGCGAGGGTTAAATAAATTGATTATCTAGAAAGCCCTAAACAAGACTGAAGGGAGACATGAGGCTGCTTCGAGATGTGGAACTAGAAATGAATTCGTTCATCTGTGGGAGAGAGATGGGGCCTAGGTGAGAAATGTGGGGCAGCCTGTCCTGCAGACCAGGGCCCAGGCACTCAGCTGTACCTTCACCCTCTGCCTTGCTCCACGCCCTTACCTTCTCTCCCTGGAATGCCTGCAACAGCTGATGCAATATTTACCAGGCAGATGCCCTCTAGCCACCCCACGTCCCAGGATGAAGCAGGAGAGGCCAGCTAGGACAGGAAGGAAAAGGAGGGTTGTGCTTAGTCAGGGAAACACGATGACAGATAGTGCTGAGCATCAAGAAGTGGGAAGCAGGACTCCCAGAAGATGCAGAGGATTGTTGCACCCCTACACCCGTCCCCCGCAACCCCCCCCCAACTTTGAGGCTTCTCTGAGAGAGTGGTGTTGAAGCTCAGACCTAAGAGTTTGCTGAGCAGAGAAGGGAAAGCAGCTCTCAAACAAGGACTAGCACGAATTGTGTTCTTGCGGATTTCCCGGCTCTCCTCTTTGCCTGCCCCCCCTCCCCTCAGCTCACCCGGAGTCAAATGCCTCCATTAGAAAGAACCCTGTGGGACCAGCAGTTGTTGTAATGGCTATGTTACTGGACTCCCATGTAGTCGCGGTTCAAGTCCGGGACCCGGTGGCTTAAACTCACGCTGGGCATGTGTGCGTGCCTGCCCAAGATCCCAAGAGAATAGAGGAGAAAGGATTGCATCGTGGCCATTCCCCCCACCCCACCCCACCCCCCGCCGCCCCGGGGTGGAGGTGGGGGGTGATTTCTTGCGTTCTGTCTCTCTGTCTTTCTGGTGAATACACGTGCCCTATAGCAAAAACCTCTCAAAAAAAAAAAAAAAAAAAAAGAAAGAAAGAAAAAGAAAGAACGAACGAACGAGCGAACGGTGTTACTGTCATTAAGTGCTCAAAGCCTTCCAGTGGGACTTTCGGAAATGCAAGTTCAGACCTCGGCTTTCTTCCCCGTCTCGAGTCTGCAGTGAACATCTGGCTGATGGCCCGCATGGCCTGACCCCAAGAGCAGGGAACACAGATTGACGAGCATCAGCACTCATCCGAAAGGCGAAACAATTGGAAAGTTTTTAAATAAGTGCTTTAAACATATTTAAGAGAGAAAAGAAATAAAAGTGACAAGACTGGAAAGGGCGGGCGCACCCATTCCCGGCCGGGCGCTCCGCAGCGCGCCAGGGGTTGGTGGCTGCCCGCAGGTCGGGTCTGCCCCGTCCCCTCGCCTCCGCACTGCAGGCCGCTGGCCCGGCCCTTGCATTCAGGGAACTGCGCTGGACACTCGGTGGGGGCTCCACTCCCAGAGCCTGTGGATTTCGGCCCGGCTGCTCCTCCAGAGATGGTTACGCCGGGCTCCAGGGACTCGGCACAGCACCTCAAGGGCCGGAGTACCAACTCCACCTACAGCACGGGCTCTCCCGCGCGGGAGCCAGAAAGAACTAGGAGGCCTCGCCCCTTCTGACAGTAACCAATCAGGAGTGGTCTAGGGACCCGGGCCCGCCCCTGACCGTGG
>NW_006159826.1:2388464-2388753 GCF_000334495.1 Tupaia belangeri chinensis | reverse complement strand
GGCTCGAGGGACTCGGCACAGCACCTCAAGGGCCGGAGTACCAACTCCACCTACAGCACGGGCTCTCCCGCGCGGGAGCCAGAAAGAACTAGGAGGCCTCGCCCCTTCTGACAGTAACCAATCAGGAGTGGTCTAGGGACCCGGGCCCGCCCCTGACCGTGCCCTGTACCAATGAGCGATGCCGGAGCCACCTCCTCACCGCCCAGCCGGGTCGGCGCACGCCGCTGTTCGCGTGTCAGGCTCCAAATAAAGTTCTGGGCGGCTTTGAATTTTTTTTTTAAAGCGCCCG
>NW_006159826.1:2387496-2388031 GCF_000334495.1 Tupaia belangeri chinensis | reverse complement strand
GTGTCCGGCGGGCGTCTGCGGACGCCACCCGCGGGGCCCGGTTCGGGAGAGGGAGGCGCCCGGGAGCGACCCCGACGGGACGGTCGTGCTGCCAGACCTGGGCTGGTGCGCGCCCCTGGGCGTGGCCTTCTTCTCCCGGGCTCAGTCCTGGGCTGTCACCCCAGGGCCCTCTGTCACCCTCCCGCGGGGTCGGAGTAGCTGAGAAGGCTTCTTGGAGGGGGAGGCACCGGAACCTAGGTAGGAGTCTGTTCTGCTTACGGGACGCAGGGCCAAGTGGGGGTTCAGGCAGGGAGGGCACCCAGACCTGGTGTCGGATGGAACAGAAGCTTCCGGAACGGGCGGGCGCGGCGGTACTGGGGCCCAGCGAGGAGGCTGCCCTTGGCCGGGGAGGGGACGGTGGGAGAGACAGTGAGGCAGACGTCACCTGTGGCCAGTGCTGTGGGCATACCTGCCGTGCAGGTGGCAGGGGGTGCCATGTTCCCTGCGGAAGATGGGGTGGGGAGGGGCAGCCAGCCAGGGACTCGGCCAAGGAGGG
>NW_006159826.1:2379320-2387433 GCF_000334495.1 Tupaia belangeri chinensis | reverse complement strand
GGCTTCCTGGGGTCTGCATCGAGGCCCTGTGGCGGGGGAGGCTGTGTCCCGTGGGACCTGCTTGGACTGGGTTTCTCCGCAGCAGGTGGAGTCATCCTTGAGCAGTGTCGCACCTTGAGCTGCCTGGCCCTTGTATCCCTGCGCAGGTGACAGCCTGGTGTTGCCACTGCACTCAGGAAGGCTGAGGAAGTAGCACTTGACCTGAGCGTAGGGACTGGCACACAGGAATCCTCTTTGAACAGTCTAAGAGCAGGTCCCACCCAGAGGAGGGACTTCACTGGGCCAATTAACCACTTGTGGAATTCAGAGACAGAGCCGTGCTCTTCAGATCTGCTGATCTCTTACCAAATGCTGCCTTAGTCAGAGTGCGATTTACGGGAAAGAGGAAGTTTAGTTTTAAGCCAGATCTTTGTGAGGCAGGCATACTGGAGAAGGAAGAGAGAATTCTGAAGCACTGCAAGTGTTCAGCTCCCCGTTGGGCAGCGGGAGCAGTTCCCTTGGTCAGAGCCCTTGCATAGGTCACTTTTACAGCTGTGGACACATTCCCGAGTTCGGCCCTTGCTGTCTCCCTGAAGTGGCACGTGATCAGGAGACAGATGATGGAGGAATTGGTGGTTCCTGTACATAATGCACTATTGTCTGGAAAACAGTACCAGCGTGATTTTTTCTCCTACAGCTTGTGTAATCAGTGTCCAGCGTGTTTGTTAGGACCGCACACTTGTTGAAGATGACAAGCTAGGAATCTGCCTCAGTGGAGGGAGTGTGGGCCATCCTTTGCCCACAGAGGAGAACTCGGTAGGCTGGAGGGCTGGAAGTACCAGGCACAGCCCGTGGCTGCAGTGATGCCGAAGCTCCCTGGTGGTGAGCCTGTCCTTGTGAGCAGTCGCTCCTGCCAGCCCCCGCCTTCCTCTTGCCCAGCTTCTTCAGGGCAGGTCCTCGGAACTGGTCCAGGGTGGACCATGTGTGTGTCCTGGCGCTGGCTTGTGCATGGTGCTCCTCACTCTGCCCTTTCTAGGGTACTGCCTCCTGGATTCTCTTCACACATGCTGTCTATTATGTTGTTACTTTTTACCCTGTATGCATCACCGAAGTCCCGGAGGGTAAAACTTGGTGGTCCTTGTGTGGAGCTTTCAATGTTTCCAGCTGACCCCCATGTGATGGACACGCACCTGGCCCATCATTGGGCAGCCCAACACTGTGGCAGGACTGGTGTGCTCCAGCCTAGGTCCCTGGCAGCAGGCGAGCTGGTGAGCAGTTCCAGCTCCATGATCCAGATCTGCTGGAGGGATTCCTGAGATCTGCTGGAGGGATTCCTGGCAGGAGCATTCAGGTGGGGCCACAGCATGAGAGCTTGGCTCTGGATGGTGCTGTTGTCTCTGGTATTGGAGGAAAGTCATGACGTATTTTCACATAGAAAGACATAGAAAAATATGTCACGACTTTCCTGACAATCTGATAGCTTGTGGGCTGAGCTCCTTCTAGTGCTCCTGACCCTGTTCCCTTGTGAAGTGACTTCATCAACTGAACCAGCATTTCTCAGCCCTGGCTGAAGCTGGAAGGGAAGAAGTGGTCAGTGTTGTGGACCAGTCCTCTGTGTAAAAACCATTGTTAGTGTGTGTTCACGTTTTTGTCCATTTCATTGAGGTGTAATTGGAGCACAATAGACTGCACATACTTAAAGTGTGTTATTGATTGGTCTTAATATTTGTATATACCCTGAAGCCATAACCACACTCAAGATAAAAACATTTCCATCGCGACTAGCAGATGGTGTGCTTCCACATGGCTGACCAACACATGCCGGGTACATGTGTGTGCATGCCCAAAATCCTAACAGAACGGAGGAGAAGGGATTATGACATGTCATCCCCTGTGGGGTGATTTCTTGCTTTCTGTCTCTGTCTCTCTAGTAAATGTACATACCCCATAGCATAAATCTCTTTAACAAGAAAAAAAGGCAAAAAACATTTCCATCATCCCTAAAAGGGACTTTTGGTATCTAATTTGCCAATGGTGAATTCTAGCATCTGAGTGGCCTTGGAAAACCCATTTTTCTACGTCTCCATTCTTTTTATTTTTTGGAGAGGTTTTTGCTATAGAGTGCATGTGCCTGCCAGAAAGACAGAGAGAAACAGACAGAAAGCAAGAAATCACCCCACAGGGAGGATGGCCATGCCGCAATCCCTTCTCCTCCATTCTCCTCTCAGGATCTGAGGCACGCATGCACCCGTCCCCGACATGAGTTTAAGCCACCAGCTTCAGGACTCGAACCGCGGTTGACTACATGAGAGTCCAGCGACATAGCCATTACGCCAACTGCTGGTCCCTCTAGGTCTCCATTCTCCTAGAGTTCACATAGTAAAATGGAATTTGAATATGGTTAGAATTTCTTCCTAGATTTGCCGTTTGAAGAGTTTATGAATGCTACTTGACGTGTCTTTTGAAGCCTTTAGACTAGTGCCATCACTGCTTTCCCCCCTTTTTACCATGTTTTAGAGAATGCGTGCGCTTACTAGAGAGAGGAAGGGAGAAGGCAGCCTTCCCCCCAGGGGTGTGGTCATGCCACAGTCCCTCCCTCATTTCTCCATCCTATATGGATTTGGGGCACACATACACATGTGCCAGGTGTGTTTTTCAGGCCAGTGGGGCTGGGATTCAAACTGCTCCGTCAGCCGTGTGGGCTCCAGCTTCCTCAGCCATGAAGTAACAGTGCCAGCCCGACCAGTACTTCTTAGGGGGTTGCACGCGCGTGTCAATATGGATAAGGCTGAGTGTAGTTCAAATCATAGTCAGTGCCTTGCTTTGTAATATAAACTATAGAAACTAAAATCTGGCAGTCTTTTGGCATACGCAGAGGATGCTGTAAGAAGCTATGTGAGAGACCTGGGTTATGATGGTTTAAAATACCAACGAAGTGCTGGGCCCACAGGAGACCCACTGGGGGGCCATGCTGGGTGGAAGCTGTTGGGGCCCCCTGGACTGCGTGCTCCATGGGGGCTCTGGAGCCTGACACCTAGTGAGTGCCAGTGAGTGTTAAATGTACAGCTCTCTTTTTTTACTGTTTTAAATCATACTTTAAAGTTAGACTCACAGAGGGATAGCATAGAGATTACTTAAATTCATTATGAAGGAATTAGACTTATTGATGTATGCATAATTTTTCTAAATATAGGAAAAAAATCAAAACAAAACTCACCTGTCGATTTTCCTCAGTGTCTGGTCACTGTCTAGGGACTCGGTGCTGAACCCCACTTTCACTCCTGTGTTCCAGGGTCAAGGCAGCAGTAATGCTAACGTTGGCAAGCAAGCTGAAGCGAGATGACGGTCTCAAAGGCTCCCGGTCAGCAGCCACAGCCTCAGACTCCACTCGACGGGTTTCTGTGAGAGACAAGTTGCTTGTCAAAGGTAGAGATCGTCGTGTGAGCTGTTTTCACATCCATTTTCTAGGTCCCCATTGTCCTAGAGTTCACATAGTAAAGTAGAATGTGAATGAGGTTAGAACTTCTTCCTAGACTTGCCATTTGAAGAGTTTATGCATGCTACTTGACATGTCTTTTGAAGCAGCAAAATGAAGTCAGGCTGGAGGCTCTTTGGGGATATAAAGTAGCCGTTGCTGTTGAGAAATACCTGTTGGAAAGACTTGAAACTGTAATTGCTGTCACTTACAGTAGAAGTGCTGTGCAGACTTATGCTAGTGGCAAGGAGATGGGATTAGGATCCTGGTGTGTCTTATGCATTTGGAATATTCTGTCTCAGGTTTGCAAAAAAGCCTACCAAGAGAAGAGGCACTGAGAGGCCGCAGGACCCAGTGCCGTCATTGTCTTCCTCTTTTCCTAACTCTCAGCACAAGAGTTTTTAGTCTGTGAAGGGGGAAGGGAGTTGCATTGGGTAGTCTCTTAGGATCTTTTCCTATTTTTTTCAGGTCAAAACTTAAGGGAGTCCTGTGCAAAATGAGTTCTCTTTACAGAATTAATAACATATAGTGCAGAGCTGTAGTCACTTCTGCTACACAGGTTGGTGGAGGAAGACTGTCTTTGGAAAAGGGTTTACATCATGTGTGAGGGGCATGTGTAGGCAAATTTGCATTCATTCGCGTATAAATTTTGCATTTATTTATTAAACAAACTTTTACAACTTTTATTTATTTTATTTATTCATTTATTTTGAAGAGGTTTTTGCGATAGGACGCGTGTGCTCGCCAGACAGAGACAGAGAGACAGAAAGTGAGAAATCACCCCCTTGGAGGGGATGGCCACGCCGCAATTCTTTCTCCTCCATTCTCCTCTTGGGATCTTGGGCAAGCGCACACACGCGCCCGGTGTGAGTTTTAAGCCACCGGGTCCGGGACTCGAATCGCGGTCGACTACATGAGAGTCCCGCGACATAGCCATTACGCTAACTGCTGGTCCCACTTTTATAACTTTTAAGTGCAAAGGCACTTTCCTAGGGTCATGAGTCCTATAAAAATGAAGGTGCTCCTGATTTGCAGCACCTTTTATTTCATGACAGATGTTTACATCTCTTAAATGTATAACAGCACGAAACGAAGAGGGGCCAAGGTGTGTGTTCAGACAACCTGGCTTCATGATGCATCAGGTAGACAGCATGGAGATTATTGGCATTTTATGTTCTGAAGGACATAAAGTCTAATGACAGGAGAGCCTGGTGGGTAAATGCATCACGTTTGGATTTCCCAGACACAGCCCACTGCTAAGCCGGGGAGGGAGTGGGACCAGGAAGGCACCAGATTTATGGCGACTGAACTTACCCTTGTATCTTTTGTTTACTTACTTACTTACCAGAGTGTGGAGGGGACCGTGAACACTTGGGGCCTATACTCTGGCACTAGAAATCCCTTAGATGTGGGGCCCCACCTGGAGCATCACTTTCTCTGGAGAGGCTTATATTTGTGTGTATCCTAGATAAGGGCACTGAGGTTGGGTGCTGGGAATGTGGAGGTACGAGTTAAGAACCTTAATGCATAAAGACAGATGGGAGACCAAGAGATAAAGTCCTCGTTCAAGAAATCTTGGGGCCAGCCAGTGGTGTGGTGGTTAAGGCTGCTGGATCCTATGTGGGCCATATGGCCGAGTCCCAGACCCAGCAGCTTAGCAAACACACCAGGCACATGTGCATACATGCCCAAAACCCTAAGAGGAGAATAGAGAGATTACAGCATGGCTATGCCCCCTGGAGGAGATGCTTTCTCTCTTCCCCTCTCTCTCCATCTTTCTCTAACAAGCACATGTGCCCTATAGCAAAATTTAAAAATTAAAAATAAACACATAGAAAGAAAGAAATCTGTCAGGCAGTGGTTTAGGTGGAAGGAAGTAACCAAGTCCCCTGGGAAGGAGCTATCATCTCACCTGAGTTGAAGGTCCCCACTGCTTTGTTGTGTTGTCTGACAGGGGTCAGAGTTGAGTTTTGCTAAAAGTGCCATCTGTGTGTGTGACTGGCCTTTGTCTGGGCAGCTTGTACTGTTGTAACAAAGTACCCCAACTGGTTAGCTTAAATAATAGGCATTTGTTTCTCACAGCTCTGGAGACTGGAAGTCCTGGTTCAGGTTCCTCGTTAAGGCTGACAGATTCAGGTCTACCATCTCCTCAGTTTTCTCACATAGTTGAAGATCCGTCTTCTTCTGATTAGAGCACCAATTCCATCATAGGGGCCCCACCCTCATGACCTCATCTAAACCTAGTTGTGTCACAAAGGTCCCACCTCCAAATACCATCACGTTGGGATTTAGGCTTTGATATATGAATGGGAGAAGCACAAATTCAGTTCACAGCACCTTTGGAATGCTTTCTCTGTCCCCAAATGTGTAAGAGGAAGAGCTCCTGATGTCTCAGAAAACACTCCTAGCAGCACTGCCACTCACCAGTAAGTGCGTTTATGTGTCCCATATTTTCCCAGCACCTGCGTATGCCCAGCCCTGTGCCAGCTGCTGAACTTGCAGGTCAGGGGCTGGGGCCAGGCAAATTGTATAGTTCCTAACCGTGAAGTGTTCACAGCTTCATGTGGCAGGTGGCAAGGAGACAGCAGGTGCCCTAACTGGCCAGTAGCCCCAGGCAGAAGGAAGTGAGTCACTACCGTGTGGAGGACAGTGTGGTAGTCAGGTAGGTTTTATAATCTGCCATGTCAGAGGAGCCATGCTTCAAGTGGGCTCTGTGGTTTGCTCTTTAGTTAGAAAGGAGAAGAGTCTAGTTTCTCAGAAGGAAGTTGTACAGCCACAGAATCATGCAAGGTGCCAGGTACCTCCCAGAAATGCTGGACCACTGAGTGGTAGAGATGCTAGCATCTTTTAACAGGCAAGACTTTAGCAGTTTAAAAATATCCACAAATTTTTGTTACCTGGTAGATGAAGGGAATGTCCTTTGGGTGGTGAGGTCATGCAAGGAAGAGCAGCTACTTTGCCAAGAAGCCTCCGGCCCTATGGGCAGTTGGCTTATTAGGTCCATCTTTTAGTTCGTGAACTCTAAGGGGATAACCACTGCTGTTAGTGAATTATTAGCCATTGTTTGAGTCTATAAAAACAACTTGTCATTTGTGGTAACTCCTTAAGAGGAGCATCTTGTGAGCATGCCTAGCTTATTTTGTATTCTAAACTGGGCAGTGTTAAAATGCTGAGTGTCTTTATTGGGACCCTGTGCCCCAGGACTATATCCTTACCTGCACTGGCTCTTGGACCCAAAGCCTACAGGCCTGACTGATCAGAGGGCCTCTTCAGCCCCTGTCCTCCTTCCTGAGTGTATTACCCTTACACACAAATGTAAGCCTCCTACTTGTCTTGAAATTTAAATTTTTGATTATAGTGTGATGTTATTTTATATTCCATAGAACAGGACTTATCATTAACTTCATTTATGTATGTAATTCTGTCTGTATTGTAACATGGCAAAGTATTCTACAGCTGTATACTATACTGACAGTGTGCTGTGAATGTGTTTCTCCAAAATCTGTATGTTGAAACCCGATCACCAAGGTGATGGTAGTAGGAGGTGTGCTTTTGGAAGTGTTAGATCACGGGGCAGAGCTCTCATGATGGGATTAGCTCCATTGTGAAGGAGACCTAGGAGAGCAGCCTAGCCCTTTTTACCATGTGCGGACACAGGGAAAAGAGCATCTTGGAACCAGTAAGTGGGTCTTCACGAGACATGGATTCTGGTGATTCCTTGATCTTGGGCCTTGTAGCCTCTGGAGCTGTGAGAAATAAACTGTTGTTTATAAACCAACCATTTAAGATATTTTTGTTACAGCACACTGAGAGGACTTGGGCACCTAGGGAAAAATTTAAAAATTTAGAGGCCTGGGCCCTAATAGACTTTTTTTTTTTTTAATTTTATTTATTATCATAGTCTTTTTTTATATTACATTGAATCACATATATCTTTACAGGGCATTACATTTCTTTTCCCAGCATGATTACCATGCATGTCAGTCAAGACAAAGATATTACTGTCCTCCTCCTCATCAAATAGATTTTCATCTTTTTTTCAGATTATTATTATTATTATTATTTATTGTCATTTTTTTTAAACATTCAATCACTATATATCATTTGGCTTGTACAAAGGATTTCCCCAGCATGAAATACTTCTCAGACCAGTCCAGTTGAGAATACTATACATGTTATCATCAACAGGTAATAAACCATTTCTGTGTTTCACTAATGTCATGCCTCTCTATTCTCTTGCTATCCTTCTCCATACTCTTCCCTTCTCCCCCACCCCATTCTACATTGTCTTCAGCATCCATAGCTATTTTCACTGCTTTTATGCCCTCCAATATTTTGATCTCTACCAAAAAGTGTGCTTAGTCAGTATATATTAGGTGGATACATACAGTATCTTTCATATCCTGGCTTGCTTCACTCAGCAATAGATCCTCTATTTTTGACCACTTTCTATTGAATGCCAGGGTCTTGTTTTATAGAGTAGTATTCCATAGAGTATATGTGCCATACTTTTTTCATCCATTTATCTGATTTTGATTGGGATTGCGTTAAATACGTAGATTAATTTGGGTAGAATTGCCATTTTGATTATGTTAATTCTTTCAATCTAGGAACATGGGATGTCCTTCTACTTTTTTATGTCCTTTTCAATATTTTTTT
>NW_006159826.1:2368470-2378284 GCF_000334495.1 Tupaia belangeri chinensis | reverse complement strand
TTTTTTTTTTTTTTTTTTTTTTTTTTGGAGATGTTTTTGCTATAGGGTGCGTGCGCTCACCAGACAGACAGACAGAGAGAGTGAGAGAGAGAGACAGAAAGCAAGAAATCACCCCCTAGAGGGGATGGCCACGCCACAATCCCTTCTCCTTCATTCTCCTCTCAGGATCTTGGGTACGCACACACACGCACCCGGTGTGTTTTAAGCCACCGGGTCTGGGACGCGAACCACGGTCGACTATGTGGGAGTTCAGCGACATAGCCATTACGCTAACTGCTGGTCCCAAGGGTTAACTGTTCTTAAAAGTTTTGTAGAATTCAGAAGCGAAGCCATCTGGACCTTGACTTTTCTTTGTTGGGAGGTTATTTATTACTGATTCAACTTCATGGCATTTTATGGGTCTATTCAGGTTTTCTCTGTCCTCCTGATTCAATCTTGGTAGATTATATGCATCCAGGAATTTGTCCATCTCCTCCAAGTTATCTTTTTTGTTGGTATATAGTCGCTCATAGTATCCTCTAATGATGTTTTGTTTTTCTATTGTATCATAATGTTGCCTGTTTCATCACGTATTTGATTTATCTGGTTTCTTTCTTTCTTCTTTATCAGTCTAGCTAATGGTGTGTCAGTCTTGTTAATCTTTTCAAAGAAGCAGCTTTTGCTTTCACTTATTTTCTATATAGTTCATTTATTTTATATTTCATTTATTTCTGCTCAAATCTTTATGCTTTCTTTTTGCCTGGCATTTTTTGGATTTTTTGTTGTTGTTGTTTTTCCAATTCCCTGAGGCCTAATGTTCGGTTGTCTATTTGCCACCTTTCCATTTTTTCATTTCTGACTTAATTTCTTCAGTATTTAAGCAGCCATTCAGGAGTAGGTTGTTTAGTTTCCATGTGTTTGTGTATTTTCGGGGGTATTTCTTGAAATTAATATTGAATTTAATGTCATCATAGTCAGAGAAGATGCTGGATATAGTTTTTATCCCTTTGAATCTCTAAAGGCTTGATTCGTGTCCTATTACATGGTCAATTTTTAAAAAGGTTCCATGCCAGAGAGAGAAAAATGTATATTTTGTGGTCTTAAAGCAGAAAGGTCTGTAGATGTCTGTCAAGCCCATTCAATTTATAGTATCATTTAGGTCCTATATCTCTCTATTTCTTTTTTCTCTAGAATATCTGTCTAAAGGGGAAAATGGAGTGTTGAGATTCCCAACAATTATAGTGTTGCACCCTATCTCTCCTTTTAGCTCCAGCAGTCTCTCCTTCACATATTTAGATACTGCTGAGTTGGGTGCATAGGTATTTATAAGTGTTATGTCTTCTTGCTGAATTAACATATTTACTTTTTGGGGGGAGCAGGGCAAGTTTTTGCTATAGGGTGCGTGTGCTCACCAGAAAGACAGAGAGGGATAGAGAGACAGAAAGCAAGAAATCACCTCCCCTCCTCAAAGGGGAATGGCCATGCTGCAATCCCTTCTCCTCCATTCTTCTGGGGATCATGGGCATGCACGCACATGCACCCAGCGTGAGTTTAAGCCACTGGGTTCAGGACTCGAACCACAATCGACTACATGGGAGTCCAGTGACATAGCCATTATGCCATCTGCTGGTCCCCATATTTACTATTATGTAATACCCTTCTTCGTCTCTTCTTACAGCCTTTGTCTTAAAGCCTATTTTATCTGAAATCAGTATCGCAACTCCAGGCTTTTTGATTTCCATTTGGATGGAATATCTTTTTCCAGGCCTTCACTTTTAGTCCATGTATGTCTTTATCCATAAGGTGTGTTTCTTATAGGCA
Organism: Tupaia belangeri chinensis; assembly: GCF_000334495.1. Lineage (NCBI taxonomy): Eukaryota > Metazoa > Chordata > Mammalia > Scandentia > Tupaiidae > Tupaia > Tupaia belangeri. Next base: position 2,376,484 of record NW_006159826.1, on the reverse strand, counting down.
ACAGATAGAAGGTTTCTGTTTTTTAAATCCATTCACCCAGTTTGTTTCTCTTAATTGAAAAATTTAATCCATTAACATATAATGTTATTGATATTTCAGAACCTGTTCCTATCATTAAGTGAGCCATTTTCTTGATTTTGTTGTTGTTGTTGTTCTCTTATTAATGTCCATCTGACTTTTTAGTTTTCCTGGTATAGCACTCACTTCAGAACCTCTTGAAGAGCTGGTCTGGAGTTGGTGAATTCTTTCAGGTTTTGTTTGAGCACATTTTTTTTAAAATCTTTTTTTCCCATATTAAGGATGATCTAACCAGGTATATTATTCTAGTATTCAAGTAAGTAATTTGACGTTTTCCTCTTGCCAGTTTTAATACCTTGTCTTTATCTGTGGTTTTGGCCAATCTGGTTATGATGTGCCTTGGAGAGGATCTTCTTGGGTTTATTCTATTTGGGGTCCTATGTATTTCTTGGGTCTGGATATTTGAATGCCTCTCTAGGTTTGAAAAGTTTTCTTCCAGGATTTCAGGAAATAAATGATCAATGCCCTTATTATTTTCTTCCTCTTTTGGCATACCAATTATCCAGATGCTGGGCACTTGATGGTATCTATTATTTCTTTTATAGTATCCTCATTTTTCTTGGTTGTTTTCTCCCTCTTTTTGATACTTTTTTCAAGGTCAGAGGTTTTGTCTTCTACTTTTGAGATTCGATCTTTTCTGTTTGATCTGATCTACTTTTAATACTTTCGAGGGTGGTTTTAATTTCCTATATCACATTTTTCATCCCTAACAGTTTCGTTTGATTCTTTTTTAAGGTATCTGTTTCTTCTTTCAAATCATGAAAGGACTTCCTCATCTCCTGGAGCTCGTTGTCTCTTTTCTCTTGCATCTCAATTAGTTTGGTCACTACAAAAATTCTGTGCCTCTGTGATTGTTTCTAGTCATCTGGATCTATACATTCCTTCCAAAAGTATTCAAGGTATCTCTGAGCATTCAAGGGTGTGTAGGAGTAGAATATTGGTGATCTCTCTTCTACTCTGCCTCCCTGTTGCTCACCAGTACCTGCACTGTTGTCTTTGGTTTAGGGTAACCCAAAGTCCTCCCCGTTTCTAAAGAACAGGTGTAGCTCCAAGCTGCTGAGCTTCACCTCAGGAGCAAAGAAAAGATTGCACGGTGCACCTTGTGCATTGCTGTCCAAAGCACTGATGTCTTGAGAGTCCAAAGGCAAGTGTGGGGAATGGGGATGAGTCACGGTCTTAGCCGTTAGGGCCTGTAGCCACAGGCAGCCTGAACTCTGGCAAGGCTGCTAGCTTGAACTAGTCTCCAGATGGGGTGAGGAGGGGTGCAAGTTTGTCTTGAAGTTCCAAGACATAAACCTGAAGTCCAAAGGTGAATAGAAGGTAGGGGTATTAACAATGGATTCCAGCCATTAGGGCTTGCAGCCACAGGCAGCCTGCCCCTGATAGACTTTTGATACAGTTATAGGCCAGACTTGTAGTTTAGCAGTTAAATGCTGTACAGTGAAAGCTGGATCCCACATGGCCAACCATGGTTCTAGTCCCAGCTCCTAGTGGTCCCTGGCACGTGCCCAGGAACCTGCTCTACAGTCAAATGCCTCATAACTATGTTTCGGTCAACAATAGACCACATATACAATGTCCCACAAGATTATAGTAGGCTGCACTGTATAGCCTGAGTGATCCCTAGGTGTAGTAGGTGATACCATCTAGGTTTGTGTAGGTACATGCTGATGTTTGCACAACAAAGTCACCTGATGATGCTTTAGAGCATATCCCCATCTTTTTTCTTAAAATAATTATTTATATCATCATTATTATTATTATTTAATTTGACCAGAGAGAGAGAGACAGAGAGGGGAGAAGTGAAAAGGCAAGCCTCCAGGTCCAGGACTCAAAATGTGGTCAGCCACGTAGGAGTCCAGCGCCTTAATCACCATACCACCTGCTGGCCCAAGCATATCCCTATTTTTAGGTGATGTGTGGCCACAGTTGGTCTGGGATAGGGCTGAGGCATCAGACTCTTTAAAAGCTCAGCAACTGGATTAGAGCAGTGGATACTCAACTTCACAATTTACTTGAAGTCATTGAATCATCTATTTAAACTAGATCTAGTTTACTTTTTTTCTTAAGATAAAGCCACATGTATGCCACATAGATAGAGAGAGAAAGATATTTGCACCCTCAGGGTCTGGGCACACCATGATCCCCTTCCTCCAGTCCTCCAGCCCGTCAGATCTTGGGTTGTTTATTAACCAGAATATGGGATCAGCTCCATTGCACAGGATCTCAGGGGAAGTGAAGACTAGATTCCAGTGGCCAACAACAGTCTCTCAGATGAAGACCCTCAAGAACTGGTGGGTTGTTTATGGCGTCAGCTCCATTGTACATTGGTAATACCCTGCTCAGGAGAAGCTAGATCACTGGCCCTTTCAGCCTGAAAAGCTGGGCACATTGCAAGTGCCTGGATACAGTGTATCAGAGGACTGAACAAGGGGAATCTTGGTGTGACCACACCTGTGGAAGAAGCTCCCCTCTTGCTCGTGTACACTATCATGAATAAAGAAGATCATATAAATAATAATAGAATAACACATGTTAGTATTTGCTTTAAAAACATGTGGATAATATTTTTACATGATTGATATTTATAAATGATAATATGAATGACTCATTTGTTAAGCCGTGTGCTCTTCATTACTGGGATGAATGCCCTATGGGAGCTGCAGGGGCAGAGTGGGACCATGGCTCTCCATTGGATGTGCTGGTCTCAGGGTGGCTCCGTTGATGGCCCTCAGCCCTCTGCTTTCTTCACTTGCCCTGATCTAGTGAAGAGCAGGACCTGCTAACCAGAAAAGACAAAGCCAGTGATCAATGTGGTCCTTATAAGCATAAAGGCAGCAAATCTTTGAGGGATTATTGTCACGTTTTGTTGAGTGACTTTTTTGGGTTTTTTTTTTTTTTTTTTTTTTTTTTTGGAGGGAGGGGGTGGCTGGTAAGGGATTGAGGGATGTGATTCAGGGAAGGAATATAGAATAGCTTACCGAAAAAGATGTAATTTTTAGAAATGAAGTGAACAACTCCATGTCATAGTTAAGGATCACAGAACAAATGGCCTTCCTCCATCCTTAAGAGGTTAATGACAGCAACTATGGTTTCGTCTATTTCTGGCTGGGGTTAATAGCTGTAATGAAAACAGATTTCTCCAAGGTAGGCAGAGATGATGCTGTAGAAACCAGAAGTTCACCTTTGAGTGGTCCTGACAGCCCTCAGATAGAAAGCCAGTGTGTTACTAGTGTTGCAGCCTATGGAAGGATCTAGATAAGTTACGTGCCCTTTGAGCTATGCAATCATTTCATCATTTAAACATGTGGGTTTAGTGACCTACTATATTCATGAATTATTACAGTGTAGGTAGTTGTGGTTTCCAAATGTATACATGTGAGAAAATAAACACATGAATTTTTTGAGAGAGAGAGATTTTTGCTATAGGGTGTGTGCGCTCGCCAGAAAGAGAGAGACAGAAAACAAGAAATCACTCCCCGGGGGGATGGCCATGCCAGAATCCCTTCTCCTCCATTCTCTTCTCGGGATCTTGGGCACGCACACACATGCACCCAGTGTGAATTTAAGCCACCGGGTCTGGGACTCAAACCATGGTTGACTACATGGGAGTCCAGCAACATACCCATTACACCATCTGCTGGTCCCAAGTGTCTATGTTTTAAAAGCACCCTACCACAAGATAGCCAAGAAGGTGAACTCTCTGCTGGGGGACTGTTGTTCAGCTCCAGGGCTGCTGTTCTGCTTTGCCCTTCCTAAAGTCATCATCTTGAGGCAAAGCTGAGAAACTGCCTCAGAAATCTCAAGCTCACTCCACCACCCTGTTCCTGTTCTCCTGTCTTGTTTTTTGTCACTGTGCTGTTGTATTGGACCTTTGTTCTGGCCACACTGCTAATATATCTGCTTAGAATACCCTTTTCTCACCTCTGCAGGACCAAATTCATACTTACTCCTTAGAGCCCAGCTCTGAAGCCTCTTCTTTCCTTAGACCCCAGAGCTGGAGAGAATCTCTCTGACCCAAGAGCCCATAGAACTTTTTCTGTATGAGGCAGCCCAGTCTTGTGAGTATGCCTCTCCCTCATCCTACCACACTGCTCCTTTTTACTTTTAGTTAATTCTTTATTTATTATAAAGTTTTAAAATAAATCGCTAATACTATGATATGTGTATATATTTTTATTAAATATGTGTCATTCATATATGTAGTAAAATGATTACAATAGTCAAGAATATTATATATCCATTTCCTCATCCTTGTTAGTTTCCTTTTTGTATGTGTGTGGTTAGAGCACCTGAAATCCACTCTGAGCAAATTTCCGGTATATGTTACAGTCTTATGAACATTAGTCATTCTGTACATTAGATCCCTAGAGTTATTAATCCTATGTAATTACAACTTTGTACCCTTTGGTCAACATCTCCCCATTTCCCACCCACTATTGCCTCCCCTACCCCTCTCCAGCCCCTGGGTCACCTACTCTCTTTTTCTGTATATTTAACTGTTTTAGATTGGACGTATACATGAGATCATACAATGTTTTTCTTTCTGTGTCTAGCTTTACTTAGTATAATGTCCTCTGTATTCATCTATGTTGTTGCAAATGGCAGGATCTCTTTTTTTAAGGGTCAGTAATGTTCTGTTGCATATATGTACCACAGTTTGTTCATTCATTTATCCATTAGTAGATGTTTAAGTTGTTTCTGTATCTTGGCTATTGTGAATAATGTTGTAGTGAAAATCCATCACAGATACACTATGTGGTAATGACTTCATTTCCTTTGGGTGTATACCCAGAAGAGAGATTGTTAGGTAATATGGTAGTTCTATATTTAACTTTTTGAGCAACCTCTGTTTTGTTTTTTTATAATGAATATATTAATTTAAATTCCCACTATCAGGATAAAGGGATTCCCTTTTCTCTATATCCTCACCAAAATTTGTTAGCTTGTGCCTTTTTGATAATAGCCAAGCTAAAAGATACCACTTTGCCTAGTGTTTAATGATGTTGAGCACTTTTTCATATACCTATTGGCTGTCTTTTTGTCTTCAGAGAAATGTCTATTCAGTCCTATGCCTATATTTTTAATACAGTTATTGTCTGCTTTGCTATTAAGTTGTATGAGTTCCCTATGTATTTTAGATATTAATTCCTATCTGATGCATGATTTGCAGTTGTTTTATCCCAGTCTGTATGCTACTTTTTCATTTCGTTGATCGTTGTTTTTGTTTTGCAGGGTTTTTTTTTTTTTTTTAATCTTAATATAATGGTGCTTATTTATTTTTGTTGCTTCATTTTTTGATGTGATACAGAAAAAGATCATTACCAAGGTCAACATCAAGGAACTTATTCCTGAATTTTCTTCTCAGAGTTTTACAGTTTCAGATCTTATGCTTAAGAATTTAGTTCGAGGGAGCAGCAGTTAGCATAATGGCTATGTCACTGGACTCCCACGTAGTCGACCGCAGTTCGTGTCCCGGACCCGGTGGCTTAAAACTCACGCCGGGCACGTGTGCGTGTGTGCCCAAGATCCCAAGAGGAGAAGGGATTGCGGCATGACCATCCTCCCTGGGCGGTGATTTCTCGCTTTCTGTCTCTCTGTCTCTCTCTGTCTGGTGAGCACATGTGCCCTATAGCAAAAAAAAACTCTCAAAAAAAAAAAAGAATTTAGTTCAAGTCTCCGAGCAGCCATTGAAGGGGAAGGAACCATGGGATGTGTGTGCACACGCGTGTGCGTGCATGTGCACGTGCGAGTCTGTGGACAAGGAAGTGGGGGCAACCGTTTAGAGTCCCAACTCTTTGGACTCCATTTGCTATCTTCTTTCTCCCCGACACCTATCTGGTGGTAGTGGGCGTTTATATTTGCGTTTCTTTTCATTTATTTCCAAATCTTTAAAATTTTTAGGGTTGGAGGTAGTGGGAAGATAAGAAAGGGGAAGGGAGAAGAGTAGTGGCAGAAGAGCAGGAGGAGGACATGGAGATGAAGAAGGGGATTAAGCTGGAGTTAAGGAACAGATCCCCGGAAGAGGTGACAGAGTTAGTCCTTGATCATTGTGTGTCTGGGGAAATTGAAGGTCTGAATTATACTTTTAAAAAACTAGAGTTTCTGACTGTGGCTAATGTGGAGCTAAGTTCACTGGCCAGGCTTCCCAGCTGAAATAAACTTCGAAAGTTGGAATTTAGTGACAATATAATTTCTGGAGGCTTAGAAGTCCTAGCAGAGAAATGTCTGAATCTTTTTTTTTTTTTTAAGAGGTTTTAGCTATAGGGCACGTGCGCTCGCCAGACAGACAGGGAGAGACAGAAAGCGAGAAATCACTCCCCAGGGGAGATGGCCACGCCATCCCTCCTCCTCCAGTCTTCTCTCGGGATCTTGGGCACTCACACACACATGCCTGGCGTGAGTTCCAAGCTACCAGGTCCAGGACTCAAACCGTGGTTGACTACATGGGAGCCCAGCGACATAGCCATTATGCTAACTGCTGGTCCCAGAAATGTCTGAATCCTACCTATCTCAATCTAAGTGGAAACAAAATCAAAGATCTCAGTACAGTAGAAGCTCTGCAAAATCTTAAAAATTTGAAAAGTCTTGACTTGTTTAACTGTGAGATCACAAACCTGGAAGATTATAGAGAAAGTATTTTTGAACTGCTGCAACGAATCACCTACTTAGATATATTTGATCAGGAAAATAATGAAGCCCCAGACTCTGAAGAGGAGAATGATGAGGACGGAGATGAAGATGATGAAGATGAGTCCACCTGAAGGCTATGAGAAGGAGTAGGAGGAAGATGATGAGGATGAAGATGAAGATTAAGCAGGCTCAGAACTGGGAGAGGAAGAAGAGGAGGTAGGCCTCTCATATTTGATGAAAGAAGAAATTCAGGATGAAGAAGATGATGATGACTATGTTGAAGAAGGGGAAGAAGAAGAGGAAGAGGAAAATGAAGATCTTCCAGGAGAGATGAGGAAATGAGATGTTGAGGTGATGGAGAGGAAGAAAGTGATGAGACCATTCTGAGATCGGATTCCCTAATGTTCCTGGCTGTGCAATAGAGTGATCACACCTTTGTTTCTTCGTGTGTGATAGCTATCCCTACAGAAGATAATGTATAACTTTTTATAGGAAAAGTGTGGTTTTACTGTTTTTGCTTTATCATTCCAAATAAGATCTACTAATCTGTTAGTGATCATATCATATACAGAGAAAAGTTTTCATTGACCTTCCCCCATTGTGAAAGTCCCTAGCAGTTTATTTAGAATCTTAATTTTTCTAATTCAAGCTCAGTGTATTAGTCATTTCTAGCCCAGAATTAAAACATGATCACTTTTTCACAAATGTAGTATGGTGAATTTCATTCATACGTTTTTAAAGTTATTTATAAATGAATTGAAGTTACAGTCAGCTGTGATATGAAGTGACCATGATCTCTTGAATGATAAGTTGGTTATTTTTTAGAGATGATCCAGAGATCTTTAGTTTGAAGGCAATGACTCTTTCTTGGCTATGGATATTTGGGTGCTTTTTTGTCACACGAGTGACTTGGAACATAGAAGCAAAATAGTAAATGGAGATAGTTCATGGATCGTTTGGAGAGGTTTTATTCAGTAATATAGTTCATGAATTTTGTGGTGACCGATAAGATTTTTGTTTTTGAAAGGAGAAAATGCTTTTACTAAGTCCAAACACATGCTGGTGAGCTCTTTCTTCAGGCTGCAGATCGTGACACGCCAACCATTGTGTATTTTGCTTTTTTAGGTGTGCATTCTTTTTCCTCTAGCAATTCCTTTATGGTCACCTTCCCTTCTTATTTCATCTCTGTCTACTAACTCGAAAAAAAGTTGGGAAACTTGTGGATACCCAGGAAAACCTTTAGTCTTACACTTCAACCACTTTTTTTTTTTTTTTTTTTTTTTTTTTTAGAGGAGTTTTATGC